>NC_141624.1:15376601-15688647 GCF_047967505.1 Dipteris shenzhenensis
CCATTAAAGGTCTGCAGGTTGAAGAAGGCGCTATATGGGCTGAAACAGGCCCCTAGAGCTTGGTACCAAAGGATTGATGTATTCTTTCAGAAGATAGGGCTAAGTCGGAGTCCTTTTGAGGCAAACCTTTACTTGTTCATTGAGAAGGGATTGCGACTGGTACTCATCCTCTATGTTGATGATCTTATCTTGACAGGTGACCATGTCAAGAAGATTTCACAGGTCAAGAAGCTACTCATGTCTAAGTTTGAGATGACTGACTACACTACTTCCTTGGGATAGAAGTAAAGTAGGCCAAAGGCAGGATCTTCATTTCACAGGAGAGATATTGCAGAGAACTTTTGAAGAGATTTCAGATGGAGGATTGCAGGACAACAGTAACTCCCATGGAGGTTGGGCTCAAGCTAAGTGTTCACGACACATCTCAGCCGGTCAATACTCCTTTGTACCGACGATTGGTAGGAAGCTTGCTTTATCTCACCAATACTCGACTTGATATTTGTTATGCAGTTGGGCTATTATGCCAGTTCTCTGCTTCTCCCAGGAAGAGTCATTGGGATGCAGGTTTACGGGTGCTGAGGTATCTAAAGGGTACTTGCACCTATGGGATCACCTACACCAAAGGCATCGAACTAGGCAGGTTCTGTGACAGTGATTGGGCGGGTGATGCTGACACCAGAAGATCGACAACAGGGTATTGTTTCATACTTGCATCTGGTGCCATCTCTTGGCTGAGTAAGAAGCAACCCACAGTGGCCCTTTCATCTACAAAGGCAAAGTACAGAGCCACGTGTACAGCAGTAGCTTGTGAGACACTGTGGTTGAGGTGGATTCTGGAGGACATGGACGTATGTCAGGAGGACGCAACAATGCTGATGTGCAACAATAAGAGTTGCCAAGAATCCAGTGTACCATGCGCGGACCAAGCACATCGAAGTTCATTACCACTTTGTTCGAGAGCTCATCATCGATGACGTGATTGAGATTATGTACTGCCCGACCGCCGACAACTTGTCCGACCTCTTCACGAAGGCACTCCCTCGAGAACAGATGGAGCACCTCATCGAATGCATGGGGATTGGCCCGCAGTTGTGACATTGAGGGGGGGGTGTTAGAAACTCACTGTGCCCACCTGTGAGCCCCCGATTTGAGGGGACAAGGGGCAGTGAGAGGTAGGAGAGCTGGGAAAGAGAGAGACTCAGGCTGGCATCATAGGCAACCAGCACACGGGCTGGTTGCTGCCTGCAACAGCAGGGAAACAGGGGCCTTAGGCCTCACTTGGAGGCGCCTGCAGCTGCGCAGACTGGCTGCACAGCGCACCCTTAAATAGGGGCCTGTGGCAGGCCAAGTCGGCCCAACCAGGGCCACCGACCAGGGCCAACCCTGGTCGGTTTTCTAGGGCCATCTGGTCGGCCACCAGACAGGGTACCAACCCTGCTGGTCGGTCAACCAAAGGGGCCTGGGCAGTGCCTATAAAAGGCCCACTCCTTCATTGTTTCCAGCATCCAGTGCAAGACTGAAAGCCTCCTTCCAAGGCTGTGCTGTGCACTCAGTTCTGGAGCAGTTTGTGAGAGAGAGAGTCCTTCGGTATTCTCCAGCACTTTGCTGTATTTTGTATTGCTCCCTGTGAGCTGTTTTTCCTGCCCACCATCCGGTGGATGAATATAATCTCTCTCTCTCTCTCTCTCTCTCTCTCTCTCTCTCCGTCCAAGTTATTTCTGAGTGAGTGTTTATTGCATCTGTGATCATCTATCTGAGTTGAGTGTGTGTAAGAGTTGGAGAGATCTTGGGTGGAGGTTTGAGTGATTCATTCCCTCCTATTCTCTAACAGAAGACTGATAGTATAGCCCAAGAGCTCACACAATGGGGTTCAGGGTGGAATCACAAACTTCTTTACTTTGTGTGTTCATCAAACATGTGCAAGCCAGTAATAGACAATGCTCCAAGAGAGAGATAGAACCAACAAAATATATTTCCATCCAAAAGGACACAATACGAAAGTAGTCGACCATAGTCCCACCAAATCGTGGTCCTCTGTCCTTACCAAAAAGAATGTTGTCCTACTACCTCCGTGGCACTTCTAGATCCATACGCCTGCATGCTCCTTGTCAAGCTTCAACAGACTTTGTCACCGTGCCTTGATCCCTGCTCCTTGCTGCCCTTAAAGACAGCCAAGGGTGCAGCCCCTTCCTGAGAGCTGTCTGCAGCTCTTCAGCCCCCACTTGATCTCGTGGATGAAGGCCCAATCTGCTGCTCTGTGGCTTCAATCTGCTGCTTGAAGTGCTGCCTCAGTGGATAAGATATGAGCACCCTCCTATTATCGTCCCTGAAGAGCCCCAAAATGGACGGACCAGAAGCCTTAAATCAGCGGACTGGCCCAGACCCACCACCCCATGTATGGGACTGTCGGGACCCTGCATGGGTCTGTGTGCTGGCCGACCTGGTTGGTCAGCCAACCAGCCAGTCCAGGCCCTATCTAAACTGTCCATTGCAGCCCCTTTTCCTGATGCAAATGGCCTGCAGACTCTGTCCCCTCCTGGATGGCCTGATCTAGGGCCTGTGCAGCACCCTGATCTTCTCCAAACAGTCCACCACCTGTGTGCCTTCCTGTCCCACGACCTGCTTCCGCCTTTGGACACTATCCAAGCCCCGTAACCACCTGTGTGCATTCTGTCCCACGACCTGCTCCTGCCTTTGGACACTTATCCTAGGCCCGTACCACAGGCTTCCCTGCCCTGTACTGTTAACAGCCGCGTGGCAGTTTCTTACTGTCCTGGGTCTCCAAAGGGACCCCGCCTTCCCAAGTAAGACTTGAGGTGTGCTGCCCACATGGCAGCCTGTGTGCTGCCTATGTGGCAGCCCCCTCTCTTCTCTTTCACCTCTGAAAATCAAGCTTTCGTTTTAATAGAATCTTTTAGCAAAGAAGAGTACAACTCTCTTCTGGACTTGGAGAGAGTTCAAAAACCATGTCTAATGGAACATCAGCCTCTCTCAATAGGCTTCTCCAAAGCTTATGTAGCATTGGTAACATGACACTGAATCGAACCACTCTTCAGACATCTGTTAGAGAAGTCATACAATCAGCTGCAAAGTATGAGCATAATCCAAACAATAGGACTGTATTATCATCTGCAACTTTTTGTTATAGATGGAACGATGCATGTTCACTTGAGCCTGATGCCCCTTAACTGAAACAGAATTTCAGAGATAACAGTAGCTTGTAAGTTACTAAGTAGTGGTATATGCAATATTGTGGATGACCTTATGAAATAGATCAAAACAATTTAGCTTGTTTCACAGTGAGAAAAGGCTTTTGTTGTTTCGAAAGGTCACCTCCCCATCTGTAAGCCCCCATATGAGGAGAGCATGGGGGAGGTAAGACCAGGGGATATTGGGGCTGCCACATGGGCAGCACATGAGCTGCCATGTGAGCAGCACACAGAAAAGGCAGAGGCTGCCACATGGGCAGCACACAGGCTGCCATGTGGGCAGCTGTCAAAGCAGGATCAGTGGGCTGGCAGAGGAGCAGCATGGCTGGCCAAAAGGCGCCGGCAAAGGGCAGGCCATGGGCCTGCAAAAGAGGCGCACAGGTGGCAGCATGAGCAGGCTGGAGGCGCCTGCGTGGCAGGCTGTCTGGCAGAGGAGATGGCGCAGAAGGGAAGGGCAGACCAGCAGATTGGGTCAGCTACATGGAGGGGCTGGTTGGGCTGGTTGGAGCCAGCCAACCAGACCTTATATAGGCAGACAAATGGGGCTGGGACCCTGCCTTGAAAGGAGGGCTAAAGCCTTGGAGTGTGGGCCAAAGGTGTTGACAAAATCCTCTCAAGGATATCATCTGGAAGGTTTAATAATGACAAATGGAGCGTGTTGATTAAAGAATGATGCTGGTCAAGGGTGAATGGACCTTCAATGTTGTGATTGAGACTTTCAAGTTGTGATTGGCTGGCTGAGCGGCTTGACCAATGCATGGAGAAGCTCTGATGTGTTGTGCATGGCGGTGTGGCTTCAACGCGTAGGAGTTCAAGGCGGTTTTTCTCAAAGTGTTTCGTTGTCCCAATTTAGTATTTTGGCTCCATGAGAATCGGTGGGGGTGGTTCTTGAACATGGCGGTTGAAAATTCTATATCTACAAACATTGAACTTCAAGCTCTCTCTTTTTGTCTGAGCAACTCTTGCTCATGAAGGTCGTTTAAGTTCTTCTCTTCATGTAGTTTTCGTGTCAAGCAGCTGCTCTTAGAGGTTTGTAGGAGTCTCAGGTGTTGGTCTGATCGTTGTAACCTGCAACAAATCCGGTAGGAGTGAGCAGGAAGACCAGAGTCATGTCATTTCAGGTCAATAAAGATAACTTTTTTTTTGTCATAAGATGTGTCACCAATCTCAGGCTCTCT
Organism: Dipteris shenzhenensis; assembly: GCF_047967505.1. Taxonomy (NCBI): domain Eukaryota; kingdom Viridiplantae; phylum Streptophyta; class Polypodiopsida; order Gleicheniales; family Dipteridaceae; genus Dipteris; species Dipteris shenzhenensis. The sequence continues at coordinate 15,380,989 of NC_141624.1, forward strand.
CTTCTTGTTTTAGGTGTTATCACATGTGTGTGTTTTGAAATATAATCAAATTCCAACAATTGGTATCAGAGCTGTCGTAAAGGTTCTGTGGGTTTGTGGGGAAGAGAATTCATTGAGGTCTTGAGTCAGAATCGTTGCTTTTATGTGAGAACGAAGGAAGAGAGTTTGATTTCTGATTCTGATTCATATGAGCGACCAACTATGAGTGCTGCTATGCAAGCATACGTTGAGAAGATTTTTTTGTTAAAGCCAACGCTTTTCAGTCCCCTCTTCATGGGCTCAAGGATATGTGGCTGGTTCAATTTATGTGTCCTAGATTCGGTCTCAACAATTGTGTGGCAATTGTTAGCTTGGTTCAATCTTTATTACGGGCCCTAGAATTCCACTCGTGAAGATTTGAAAACCATTGCTTTTGGCTGAAAGTAAAGCGCAATCTTTTATTGCTTGAGGCAAAAAATTTTACATTTGTCTGATCTGCATCTATGTGGAGAATTCATGGCAGTTCCGTCACTCTTCAGAATCAACCACAGTTTTGATGATTGCAGGGCATTTTCTTCTTGAGACCTGAGTACATTGAGATCTTGACTACGTCAGTTTTGTGATGGCAATCTAATTTAACTTGGTGAGCTATTCTAGAACAGTGGCTACTAGGTCTTTGAAGTTGAAGACGTTCCATGGATGCAGCAGTTTTATCTTCACCAATCTATTTGTCCCTTTCAAGAGTTTGGTATTTCGGATTTTCACTAGACTTTGGAAGCAATATTTGGAACTATTGGCAGTTGCAAAGGTCCGAGTAGAAGATAGTTGAGCACCTTGAATATCACATTTTGTTTTTGAGTCGTGCCTTGTGTGGGTGACTCGTCTTTTGGGGTCGTGCCCTATGTGGGTGACCGTATCTGATGTTTCTAGTATTCTTGGCTCAGCTCTGTGTGGGCGGCTACCTTCTACAACCGACATTCGACATTAGTTTTGGAGTTTTTCTACATCAACAAAGATCGTGATATTATAGTTGTGCGGACGATAATTTTTTAGATGATTCTAGATGAGGATTGGGCTTTTTAGATCAAGAGCATGTTTCAAAATTGCTGCGTGTGGCCAATTGTTTCAGATGGTCGGATGATCATGTTCAAAATTGGTGTGTGTTGGCAATTATTTCCGATGGTCAGATTGATCATGTTTCAGATGTTCTTGGTGTGTTGGCTCCCCTGTTCAAATTTTGGGGGGAAATGTTGGCAAAATCCTCTCAGGGATATCATCTGGAAGTTTGAAAAATGACAAATGGAGCACGTTGATTAAAGAATGATGCTGGTCAAGGGTGATTGGACCTTCAATGTTGTGATTGAGACTTTGATGTTGTGATTGGCTGGCTGAGCGGCTTCACCAATGCATGGAGAAGCTCTGATGTGTTGTGCACGGCGGTGTGCCTTCAACGTACGTAGGAGTTCAAGGTGGTTTTTCTCAAAGTGTTTCTTTGTCTTAATTTAGTATTTTGGCTCCATGAGAATCGGTGGGGCTGGTTCTTGAACACGGCGGTTGAAAATTCTATATCTACAAACATTGAACTTCAAGCTCTCTCTTTTTGTCCGAGCAACTCTTGCTCATGAGAGTCGTTTAAGCTTAATTCTTCTCTTCATGTAGTTTTCATGTCAAGCAGCTGCTCTTAGAGGTTTGTAGGAGTCTCATGTGTTGGTCTTATCGTTGTAACCTGCGACAAATCCGGTAGGAGTGAGCAGAAAGACCAGAGCCATGTCAATTCGGGTCAATAAAGATACTTTTTTTTGGTCATAAGATATGTCGCCAATCTCAGGCTCTCTTCTTGTTTTATGTGTTATCACATGTGTGTGTTTTGAAATATAATCAGATTCCAACGAAAGGCCCTAGAAAAGAGAGCCCCGCAAGGGGCATTTATAGACAGACCAGGGCAGGGCCTGGTCGGCCTGTTTGGGTTGGCCATATGCAGCCTGCCTGGTTGGTTTTATGCAGCAGCCCTTGGGGGCTATAAAAGAAGGGCCTCCAGGCCCTCATTCACCATTCTCTGGAGCAGCCACTGAGGAGCAGTTTGGAGCAGCTGTTAGAATTATAGATATAATTCAGCAGTGACCAATGTAATTTAATAAGCTAGTTGGGGGCGCTTTTCCCTCTTTAAGAGGTTTTTCCCCCTAACCGCAGTTAGTTCACTAACTATGGTTAGTGACTACTAAGGTTTTGTCACTAGGACAAAACCTTATCTCTAACTCTTTCAGTTGTACATTTTTCACACTCTTCTATTGCAACTCAGCTCTCAAGCTTTCAGCTCTCAAGCTCACTCTCTCTTGCTCTCTCTCTCCCCAATCTCTCACATTTGGTATCAGAGCAGGTTCATCCTGCTCCCTGCTCCTTCCTTCTTGTCCTCCAGCCTACAGCCTACAGCCCACGCTCCTGCTGCCGCTCCTGCTGCTACATCCCGTCCGTACCTGCTCGAAGCAATCAAAAGACTGTCCGTACAGTCCGTACGACTGTACGGAATCTGTACTGCACCATCGTCGCTGTACAGTTTGAGTTCACCGTATAGCTCCTGCATGTACCTACTTCCGTACTTGCCTTACCTGCTTCCGTACCTGCAATCTCGACACCGTACGCCTGTACTTCACCGTACATCCCGAGTACCTGCTTGTCTGTACACGCATTTCGTCATACAGTACCGTACTGATACGGTCTTCCGTACAGCAACGCAAGCAACCGTACAGATCTACACCATACCTGCTACCTCGATTTGCGCATTCTGCCATACTACAGATCCGTACATACTCGCCATCCAGCCGTACCTGTCTGTGCCGTACTTCCGTACTGCACACCTACATCAACCATTCCGTACAGTTGTACTGCAGGTGTACGGATTTCGTACAGGGTTTATTGTGCAGGTTTCCTTCATCTGCAGGTGATCTTTGACAGGCACATTTTGCAGACAGCCATTGTTTGGCTCAGTTTTTTTGGGAGTACATTTGGGGCATCTTGTTTGTTGCAGACATTGCAATCAATTTACAGCTATTGAAGAAATTTGGGGCTGCACTTGGAGCAAACATTGCAGATTTGGTCTGAAATTTGGGGCTTTCTACTGAAATTGCAAAATTTGGGGCTTTCTGAGCTTTTGCCCCTTTCTGGTTGCAATTTCAAGCTCGAAATTTGGGGCTTTTGATTCTGCAGTACAATTTCTTGAAGAAATTTGGGGATTTTGTAATTACACTGCAATTTCGCAGTGAAATTTGGGGCTTTTACGGACAGAGAGCAATTCTTGCAACATTTGGGGCTTTTGCTCAATTTGCCCCTTTCCGGTTGCAATTTCGGGCCTATTTTGGGGCTTTTGTGTTGGGAGAGCAATTTTTGGAGATTTCAGTTCATACTACCTTTCTTGAAGTGTTTTGCAGCACTTTTGGCAGATTCTGGAGAGTTTTTTATGCTTGGACAGATTCCTGACAGTGCAAGTGCAGAAATTTGAGTTGCATTTACAACCAGTGCTTGGCTGTGTTTTTTGAGAGTTGTGCATTTCATTCCCAGTAAGGGAATTCAGTTTTGTATCTGCTTAAATCTCTTTCTCAGATATGGCCCAGCAAAATCAAAATGACTTCCAGTTCGGTGGTCTTTCACAGGAAGACAAGTTGGATGGTACCAACTACTCCCTCTGGAGTTTTATGGTACGCGATATTCTGATTTCTTGCAATTTATGGGATTATGTGAATGGGGGTGAGATCCGACCAGCAGGTATGGCACCTAATACCCCTCCTCAGCAAGGAGGTGGAAGAGGTCGTGCACAGGGTGCAGTTGCAGAACAAGTTGTTGGTGCAGCTATAGCCACTACTCCAAAGCAGAAGAGATGGGATTCACGGGATGCCTTAGCTTTGTCATGCATCTCTCTTTCAGTGAAAAGATTTATCATTCCGCATATCCGGTCGTGTAAGACCTCGAAGGCAGCGTGGGATATTTTAGAAATCATGTATGCAGCCCGGAATGATGCAAGGGTATCTTTCTTGAAAAGAGAGTTAAGTAATACACATATGGAAGAGGGTGACTCCATGTCAGTCCACCTCACAAAGCTACACGATCTCAGAGAGCAATTATTGAACATAGATGAGATTATTCCTGATTCAGAGATGATTACTACCACTCTGAATTCTCTTCCTGAGTCTTATCTCAGCTTTCATACCTCGCTGAACTTATCACTGAGGGGGGGTGCAAATCCTCTCACTTTTCATGAGTTGATAGGACTTCTGCTTCAGGAAGAGCAGACCTGGAAAAACTTGGCTTCACGTGCAGGTGAACAAGCTATGCTCTCAAAGTTTAAGTCAAAAACAAAGGAACAGGCAAAGACATCAGTAAATCAGCCTTCCAGTGGGTCAGGACAGCCTTCACAAAAGGCTAAAAATGATGCAAGTAAGCCCAAGAAGAAGGGTTTTTGTCATTACTGCAAAAAGCCAGGTCATCACATTGCAGAATGCAGGAAAAGGCTTGCAAAAGAGAAGAAAAACATCCAGTATGGCTGTTTCAGATTCAGCTCCTCATGCATCTGACAGTGGGGATGCTGCAGCCAACTTTGTTGGACAGGATTATGCCTTTTTATCCTGCATTTCAGTTTCTAGGCTGGCTGCTCCAGATGCTCGGGATAGTACAGCCACTTGTAATGATGATACATATGCATTTTTGACTTGCACTTATGACTCTTCTACGGATGCATCTGCTTTCAGTGTCAATGAAACACTGAACACTTGGTATTTTGACAGTGGTGCATCCAAGCATATCACTTCTAGGAAAGACATTCCTTGCATCCACCTCCCGTTGGTAAGAAAGTCTTGTGCCAATAACTCATCATATTCAATACGTGGCACAGGAGAAGTTGAGCTTACTGCCATTGATGGCTCAGTTTTCAGACTTTCAGATGTCTTATATGTGCCTTATATCACCAAAAATCTTCTTTCAGTGTCCACTCTTAACAGAGCTGGATTTCAGGTCATCTTTGATGGATGACAAATGTGCTGTCCGAGACGGGGAAAATAATTATGCCTTAAGATTATCTGGTACTCTGCTGCGTGGGCTTTTTCAGCTTGATCTTTTTGAGAAAAGAGCAGCCCATGCTCTTGCAGTTTCTACCCCTACTGCTGCCATGCAGAATGCAGAATTATGGCATGCCCGATATGGCCACACTGATAGTCAGAGTGCCATTGCAGTGGCAAAAAATCCAGTGTTTCATGCTCGCACGAAGCACATTGAGGTTCACTATCACTACGTCAGAGAGAAGTTGCATGCAGGAGAGATCAGTATGATCTTTGTGTCCACACATGACAACGTTGCAGATATTTTCACCAAAGCACTACCACGTGAAAAGTTTAAGGCATTTCGCAGTGCCCTGAACTTATATCCGTTTGGTGATTAATCAGCCTTGTACATGACATTGGCACTGCAGGGGGGTGTTCGAATTATAGATATAATTCAGCAGTGACCAATGTAATTTGATAAGCTAGTTAGGGGCACTTTTCCCTCTTTAAGAGGTTTTTCCCCCTAACCGCAGTTAGTTCACTAACTATGGTTAGTGACTACTAAGCTTTTGTCACTAGGACAAAACCTTATCTCTAACTCTTTCAGTTGTACATTTTTTACACTCTTCTATTGCAACTCAGCTCTCAAGCTTTCAGCTCTCAAGCTCACTCTCTCTTGCTCTCTCTCTCCCCAATCTCTCATAGCAGCACATCAGCAATCTCTGGGCCTACAACCAGGAGGACAAAGACAAGCTAAGGAAGCTGCAAACCTAGCTCAAGGTGCTGCCCACCTAGGCTGATACACAGGCAGTAAGGTGGAGAGGATCATTCTGGACAGAATGTCTACAGACACTCAAGGTGGAGCACGCGAACTCGAGTCTAGAAATATCCGGCAGAGAGTAGAAGTACCTTATGGTAAGATCAGAGGAACGCACCATTGGTGGGACTCTGGATCTCTCTCTTTTGTATTGTGTCCATACCTTTGGACAAAAATATATTATTTTGGTGGTTTCTATATCTAGCTGGTTCATTGTACAAATTTTCCCAGATATTTACGAAAAATATTGTTCATCCTCTGCTCAAAGATCGCAGGAGCATTCATGAGTCCTAAAGGGAGTACTAAGAACTCATAATGGCCATATATTTAGTTTGGCTCTTTAGAACCCCAGTAGAGCTGCTTATGCTTGGGCAATGATGACAACATAAACGTTGCTTTGCTTGCTAAGTATGTCTGGAGAGGATGGTGGGAAGAAAGAAGGATCAGAGTTTGCGGATGGATGGCCAAATTCGCAAGCAAGAAGGCATCATAGGCATATGATGCTGCGAGAGTTGATGAAACGATCGTGATCTCTCGATTTGAATTCACGATTCTTCACTTCTCCGTACAGAGACTGGGAAATTTCTGTGTAGCTACCAATCGTTTCTTCGAAGTTCGAAATTCAAAATGAACCTTCGTGTTTCTGATCTCTCGCTGTCAATTTGAATTCATGATTTTTCACTTTAGCCACCGTAGTTTTATCAGAAATTTCTGAGTTACAATCCTCTTCTTCGAAGATCAAAGTTGACGCTTGTGATTTTGATCTCTCGCCGTCGATTTGAATTCATATGATTCTTCACGTTCCGAATGTAGATTTAGAAAGCCGGGAAATTTTCATGTGATCCACATTCAGTTAAGAAGTTTGTGAACTCACTTCCACACACACACTGTGTGAGCTCCTGGGCTATTCTATCAGTCTTCCGCTGTGTGTACCCTCAGTTGGTCGATTTCTAACAGCTTCTGTAAAAGTTATTCAAATCTAAATGCTTGCAGATCTGTTTGTTAGAAGTCACTGACACACCAGTGAGCCCCTAATGAGGAGGACAAGGGGTCAGTTGACTGTAGGGGATTAGGTTACCTGTACCAGAGGTTTGTGCAGCTGTCGGTCTGTTTTGGAGCTGTGGTTGAGGAAACACCCTGGAATACTCGTGATTGTACAGGGCAGAAATGTGTGGCAGTAGCACTGAAGGACAGCCAGGAAAGGGCACTACCAGGGGTTATTTATAGCCCTGGCAGTAGGCACCTACCGCTGGAACAGAACGCAGATCAAAGAGCAGTCAAAGTCGGGCAGCAGGCCCACTCTGCTAGTTGAGAGATGGTTCCAGCCTATAAACCCCCTCACTTCTCCACATTCAGTAGACATTCACTGAAGCATTCTTACTGGCAGCCTGGACGGGAGAGCGTGGAGTCATCTTTTGGAGAGTTCTCAGCACTACAATCCCTTGGATTGCTGCTTTGTGCCCAGCCCCTTTGCTGGAAGTCGTTTGCTCTTTTGTGAGCTATTTTCCCACATCATTGGAACAATACAGGCTAAGTTGTCTCTCTCTTCTGCTCTTCTATATGCTGTCTATTTTTCTGCACTGAGGCTATCTCTAGGTGATTGCATCTCGAGTGTCTTCTGAGATCATTCCGCTGCGTGAGGTTTGAGTAATTCGTACAGGCTAAGTTCTCTCTCTCTTCTGCTCTTCTATCTGCTGTCTATTTCTCTGCGGTGAGGCTATCTTTAGGTGATTGAATCTCGAGTGTCTTCTGAGATCATTCCGCTGCGTGAGGTTTGAGTGATTTGTACCTGTGGGCTGTTTTCCCACATCATTGGAAGAATACAGGCTAAGTTGTCTCTCTTTCTGCTCTTCGATCTGCTGTCTATTTTCTGCAGTGAGGCTATCTCTAGATGATTGCATCTCGAGTGTCTTCTGAAATCATTCCGCTGCATGAGGTTTGGTGCAAGTAGCAACCGGTGTAAACCATTCTACAAAATCCTCACTTTTAAATTTCTCCCAGGACTCCAAAGGTGAAGGGATGATGGCTAATTACAAGTGGTGACAAGAAGATTTCATTTTCGTCCCTCACAAAAGTATAGTTCAAAGCAAAAATTAAATTAAAAGACAGATCCCCTAAAAAATATAAAGAATTGTCACAGTATCAGGAAATTACTATTTCTAAACCTAGAAATAGACATAACACAGCTAAGTCATTTAAAATAATAGGAGTCGCACTCATAGGTATGCACGCTATCTGAAGTCCCGAAGTTAAGAAGGCAAAGAGAAAACAGGGGCACTTACTTCATGCGAGCGTTTAACATGGAACGTTGTTTAGGACCACGAGATCCCAATTTTACTTGGATTCCTTCACCTCGGAGCTTGTCCGCGAATCGTTTTTGAAAAACGATGTTTGAACAACTTAGTACAGGAGACAAACCGTAGCTACCACCGCTACAAATCAACAGACCCCTTTCTTCCAACTGGGCCATAACGGCGAATCTAGGCTTGATACGTTGCTCGAGGCTCATGATTAAGAAACTGGGAAAGCGGAAGACCTCTTTAATGTCGCGATTCAACACGTTGAGCAGGTAGTTAATTTTCTCTCCAAGGTTTTCCTGTCGACAAGAAAGTATGGTAGGAGTCGTTTCGGCCATCCTCATAACCTCTTCTTGGGAAAACCCCCGGGATGCTAGCCAATCAAATCGCGCTTTCACAACGTCCAGTTTCCAGCAGCAAGTTTGGGATAAGATAGCATACATGTAAGGGGAATCTGGGTTACCGCCCATTTTTGCTAACAGTTCCAAGCTCTTAGCCAGTTTGTCTGTGGACGAGGCAGCCAAACCCGGACGCCTCACAATAAGCTTGAGAATTGTTTCCCTCGGAATTCCCCTCTCATTCTCGAGAAAATCTACAACTTTTACCGTGTCGGTGCACAGTACGTTAGGGTGGCTCTTGAGCATCTTGCATATGTCTGTGGCACTTAACCCTACAGACTTCAGATAACCAAGCCGGCGCTCGAGCGTCTCCAGCTTCGCAGAAAAGGCCAGTCCAAAGCTCCCACCCCCAATCTTGGGTACATGCAGGCCATATTCAGCAAAGAAATCAACCTTTTGACGAAGGTTGGTGGTGGCGAGTTGGAGGAGGCTAGGCCATTGGGTGACGAGAGAGGGGCCGAGGAGGTGGAGTTTGGCAGCGAAGTCACGCAAGGGAGCGGAGGAGAAGTGGGAGAAGCCAGGGCGGGAGAGGAGGCGCTGGAGGCGAGCGGGGGAAGAGCCTGAGGACAAGAGGAGGTGGAGCTTATCAGGGAGGTCAGGGGGGAAGGAAGGGAGGGAGGAGAGGATGGAAAGGGAGGGGGGGTCGGAGAGGCCGAGGAGGGAGAGGCGATGGAGGAGGGGAGGGGGGATGGGGTTGGGAAGAGGAGGAGGGGCGTTGGTGATGGAGGGGGACGAGCTCCTCCCCCGAGCAACTGTGGTGTAGTAGTTGCTCTTGTTGTTGGTTGCCCTCCTCACTACTAGTGCATACATCTCCTCGTCTCCTCCTTTCCCTCCCTCTTTTCCCTTCATATATATATACAAGTAGCATGACCCTTCTACTCCCCTTCGTGCCCCGTTCCCATCTTCTTCATCATTGAGCCGCCATAACTCAGCTTCAAAGTGTTTTTTGCCATAGCTTTAGCGCTTCATATCCCCAATGGCCTCCTTGCCTCCTCCTCATCAAAACCTCCCACATCAAAAGCTTCCGTGCCTCCCTCTCCCTCCCTGGCTCCCTCGACTTCTCCACCTCCTCCTCCTCCTTTCCTCGCCCTCCTCCCCTCTCCCCCGTCTCGCCCCCCACCCACCCTTCCTTCAGCCCATGGAAAATCTCCAATCCTACACCCTTTCTCACCAAAACTTGATATGGTCGTCTGATTCCATCGTCTCGTGGAGTGCCTCCAACAACAGCTTCATCATCTGGGATCCCTCCGAGTTCATGGAGTCCGTGCTCCCTCACTACTTCAAGCACATCCATTACTCCAACATCATTCAGCAATTGAACACTCTTATGTGAGCCTCTTTTGTATTGACTTGCCGCTTTGGATCTTCGTATGCTCGGCGATTTGCAACCACAGTGATTGTTGTCATTAAGCACCTTCATGTTGTTTTTGAAGCAAGAAAGGCACGCCTAAAAACAGCTGGTTTCGAGAGCAGTGGAATGAACGTCAGGATCATGGCCGCTCGACTGCATGAAGCAAATCCAATTCAATTTCAAGAGGCAGAAGAAATGAGGCAAAGCTATTGGCAACAGCTGGAAGTGTGCTCACTGATGAGTGAGCGGTTTGAGCGATTTGAGGAACTGGATTGTTGGGTTGCAAGGTCCATGGATTGAAACTCCTGAGGCCAACTGATTGATCAATCTATCGTTCATGCAAGAGTGTATGAGCTGATGGATGGTGGATGCTAAGGACTGCTGCCTCCGAGTCTAATGACCATAGTACAATGTAACTGTCAACAAAATGCATAGAATGCGTCAAGTGTAGAGACCTATGACTCCCACAAGCCTTTGCCTTGCCTTGACCTCTGTAGATTCATCCACCCTCAGGATCCTATCACATACTTAAAATGCATAGAATAATCCAAGTGCAGAGACTTTTGATGACCGGAAAGCCCTGTCTTTTCGAAAGTGACTCATCCTGCCATAGGATTTTGTATCCAATTTCGAGCCTTATAGTTTTCAATCGGATAGTCAATAATTATTTACGGGAGACTCTGTACGACCACAACGTTTTCTTTGCAGCATGAGAGTTCTCATTACATACAGAAATTGAGGCTTTAAGAGTGCTCGTGCAGTAGCATCAGGACTTCCTCCACATGCGGCACACCCAAGAGATCAGCCCATATAGAGAGGAAGGGACAAGATACAATCATGTAGTCGATAAGTGAGGTAGCAGGCTAGAAAGGAAGAGGAGCAGGTTGGAAAATGAAGGCAACATGCTTGTGATGGAGGGGAATCAATGCAGGTGTAGCATAGGTGAAGATGACATTGGTGTGGCGATGGAGGTAGGCAACATGGTCAGGCAACAGGCCAAGTTGGGGAAGGTAGGCGTTGGGGGAGGCAGGGAGGACCTGGTAGCATGGGAACAGTAGCTCTAGTCTGTATTATGCATGATTGGAGTTGATGGTTTATTAGCCATACCTCTTAAAAGTATTGCTATTGTGAAATGCACAGAGAAGTAGACCAAACTGACTCCACCTCCAACTGTCGAAAAATTGTCACAGAGTGGGATATATGAATCATACACAAGAAACTAGTGAGGATTCTCTTGAGAATTGGTACTCAAGAGAGTCCATGCAGAGCTCTCTAGCAAGAAGGTTTCACCGGCATGTTCCTCAAGTAGAGGGGTCTTACAGGTTTATCCCATCAAGTCTAGAGCTTGGTTTATTCTAGATAAGTGTCTTTTTTCTGCTCATTCCTCGGCTCAAATGTTTGTTTTTTGAGCTCTGTAGTTACCAGAAAGAATTCTTGATGCTCCCGAACTGGTGGATGACTACTACTACTTGAATCTTCTAGATTGGAGTTGCAAGAATGTTCTATAGTTGCTTTAGGGATGACAATATATCTTTGGGATGCAGAGTCCAATGCAATCAGCCAATTGATGCAGACAACTGAAGATGATGATTATGTTACAAGTGTCACCTGGCTACAGATGGAAAACATATTGCACTGGGCATCAACATGTCCGAAGTTCAAATATGGGATGCTTGTAAGGGGACCGAGGTGCCATTCTTGTTTTCCATAGTTCTCATTATATAAGGTGGTCTTCTGTTCAAAGTACAACTAACAATTGCAGCTTTTGCTCATTTGCTCTTTATGTATCGATATTGTCTTGCCTCAAATCAACAATAAAAATGCAATTTTCTGGCAAATGTAGGTGCGACAGATGACAGGTTACTCGGCTCGAGTTGGAAGCCTTTCATGGAATGGCCCTATCCTTTCAGCTCGAGGGCGAGATAGTCAGATTATCAATCATGATGGTATGTATCCAAATGTTGAGCATGATGTCTATGCAACACACCCACACATGTACACACGCACGCACGTGCAATTCATTTTGCACTCGTATAAATTACATTATGTACCAAGTGTTGCTGGTAAGAAGCGTTTATTACATCAAACACTTCACTTTATTCATATTCTCTTTTTTTTAAATCACAATGGATTATTGTGCTGTCTTCAAAGAGTCCCGCTAGAATGATGTGGATTTTTGCCTCAAAAACAAGTTTCTTGGTTGGGAATTTTCCTGTTCCTCTATGCGAATTGGATTGAATCACTTTGCACTTTTCTTTCATTGGCATATTCCTTTGTTGTTACATGCTACGAAAATAAAACATGTGCATTACACAACTTCAGATGCTCTCTTTAGTTCCTTGTGTGTTATTTTCTGAACTTTCCCTACTGCTAAAGGCCTTCATGATCTTAGGGAGCCTAAACCTCAAAATGCAACAAATTTAGAGTCTAGACCAAACAAAGGTTTTGGAGGTATTTTTACTCTCCTTACTCTAATGTTTTGGTAGGAAGAAAGATTCATTTTCATTCCTTTTATACTCCAGGGATTGTGATGCTCCAACTCTTTGTATGAATGTCTTAAAGAAGTACTAAACAAGTATGCAAGTGAATGGCCTTTCATGGAAGCCATGAAACTAGCTTGTTTAAGCTTGCGATGCATAAAGATATGCGTGCCGATTCTCCTTCCACACTAACAGGTGGTTTTGTATTAAATGTAAAGCTTATGTTCAAAATGCAGTTTTAGGTACCAAATTCAAATTGCTATATGCTAAATGCAAAATGTTATGAGATCAATTTAAAGTGCCATGGGCCCAAGAACAAGCATTTTCTTGGGTTGTATAATTTTTGGAGAGGAAGTTCCCCAGATATGTGTGGTGATGTTGTTAATGCAAAGTACTATAAGCCAAATGCAAAGTGCTATGTGCCAAACTCAAACTACGATGTGAAAAATTCAAATTGCTTTGTGCCAAATGTAAATTGAAATGAACCCAAGAAGGGCACATTCTTTGGGCTTCATTTTAATGAGAAAGTATGCCAACTCTCCCCCCACACAAATGTGTTATTATGTGCTAATTGACTCAAATTGTTATGTGCTATATGCAAATTTGCTATGTGCTAGATACAAATCGATATGAATCCAAAGAAAGTCAAATTCCTTGGTTTTATAATTTTTGGAGAGGAAGTGTGCAACAACTCTCTTCCCACACAAATGTGTGGTTATGTGCTAAATGCAAAGTACTATAAGCCAAATGCAAAGTGCTATATGTCAGATTCAAAATGCTATGTGCAAAATTAAAAGTGCTTCGTGGCAAATGCAAATTGAAATGAAGAAGACAAATTCTGTTGAAGTATCCAACAAGTGCAAAGTGCTATGTACCAAATGCAAAGTGCTATGTGCTAAACTCAAATTGCTATGTGCTAGATACAAATCAATATGAACCCAAGGAAGGGTACATTCCTTGGTCTTATAATTTTTGGAGAGGAAGTGTGCCAACTCTCCCCTCACACAAATGTGTGGTTATGTGCTAAATGCAAAGTACTATAAGCCAAATGCAAAATGCTATATGCGTGATTCAAAATGCTATGTACAAAATTAAAAGTGCTTTGTGGCAAATGCAAATTGAAATGAATAAGAAGACAAATTCTATAGAAGTATTTGACAAGTGCAAAGTGCTATGTACCAAATGCAAAGTGCTACATGATAAACTTGAATTGCTATGTGCTAGATACAAATTGACATGAACCCAAAGAAGGGCACATTTTTTGGTCTTATAATTTTTGGAGAGAAAGTGTGCCAACTCTCCCTTCACACAAATGTGTGGTTATGTGCTAAATGCAAAGTACTAGAAGCCAAATGCAAAGTCCTATATGCCAGATTCAAAATGCTATGTGCAAAATTAAAATTGCTTTGTGCCAAATGCAAATTGTAATGAACCCAAAAAAGGAAACATTCCTTGGTCTTATAATTTTGGTGAGGAAGTGTGGTAACGCTCCCCCCACATGAATGTGTGGTCATGTACTAATTGCAAAGTACTATGTGTAGAGCATAAAGTGAAAAGCAAAGTGCTATGTGCCAAATTAAAATTGCTATGTGCTAATTCAAATTTTCTAAAAACAAAACGTGTGGTTATATGCTAAAATTCCAAAATTCAAATAAAACATATTCTCTGTCAATACAACTATTTGCTCAGATCTAGTTTTTTTTTTAAATTGAAAACTTCATCAGCTTTCTAGTTAGTATCTTCTACTCCATCCACTTGTGTTTCTACCATAGGCTCCCTCTGCCCACCCTCGTCCCAAGGCTGGCTTCCCCTCGATAGTGGCCACGTGGGTTGCATCATGGAAGCAAGGTTCCGAATAAAAAAACGAGGATAAATCAGGCTCACTCATTGCAACCCTTCTGTCACACCACTTTTTTGCCAATAGCTTTGTTGAGCAGTAATGTAGAGTGCTTATCAGTAGCACTGGCGCTTTGACTTTGGACCCTTAGTGTTGATGGTGGTGAAGGAGGTGTGTTATTTTTCCTTACCCTCCTCATGCGTGAATGCATCTTCTTCTAACCATTCTCTCCTTCGGGGCTTACATTGCCAAGCAGTAGAAGACATCCCGTAGGATTTGATCACAGGCAGTCAACTCAGAAGCATATGCCCTACCGCCAAAGTTGTTGTTGCTCCACTTCAAGGCCATAAGTTATAACCATCTTTTCAATAAAGGATTCCTCATACTAGCCCCTCTCGGCTTCGGCCCACGTCTTCTTGCTCAAGTTTTGCCAAGCTAATCTGCCAATAGAAACTCGTCACTCTACGAACAACGAGATTGCCACCTCTGTTCATCACTAGTGTACTTTTTTTGATGAAATTTCATAGATTGGGGCAAAATTTTGGCATCCTTAACGACTTTTGAGTGAAAATACGGCTCCAAAATTGAAAAACTTGACTAAATTGCAATTTTAGAGCCCTTTTCTGACAAGTTATTGCCAAAAATGCATTATGGTAGGCATAAGTATATGGAAAATAGTGTAAAACATCATGATACTTCATCCAAAATATGTTGGTTGTCACCAAATGTTTGACACTTATGAAAGGAGGGGCCTTGAAAAAAATTATACTATTCACTACTAACTCACCGTTGTTTCCTCCTGACAAACCTTTAGTTGCTATTGTTTGGCTTGTTTCACCCCACCTACAACCAAGGGAGAAGCATATGGATTCAAATTATGGGCAAATCATTTTCACATGTGAACACAACTAGTCTCACACTGTTCCGCCTATTGAAAATAAAGCAAGAGTCCAAAGATCCATGCATGTGGCCTCACTCTTATTATTGTTCGCCTTTTAAAAAATGCAAAGATTCCCAATGTCTTCGGAAGCAATTAGCTCATACTAGTGCTATTGCCTCTACTTTTCTAATGGTGCTTATGGTGGTGATGCTTGTGTTGGTAGAGGTGGAGAAGACATAAATGGCCCAATATACACATTGACTCATCACTAGTGCACCCAATAATTGCGTTTTCCACAACAAACTCTCTTCTAACTAGGCATCTCCTCGATCCCCCTTTGTTTGTAAAGGAAGATAAAGTAAAACAAGGGGGCATGGGTCCGCTAGCACCACCTTTAGGATTTGGGAGACAATTGGAAAAATTCTTCAACAAATAAGCATGTAACATGTGGCAAAGTATTTGAAATTAGAAACTCTTTTAGAGCGCATTCATGTATCTACAAAAAAGCATCCCTATTTACAAGGGTGGTGGAGCTTTTGAAGTAGTTCCCACACACACATCCCTAAAAATTAGAGGCGAAACGAGGTGTTAAGTGCAATTATTGACCTCCCCTGAATTCAACAGGCTTACATATAGGAGTGTGAACCGCCAATACCTACCTCACCCCAAGCCCAACCATTCCTCAAACACCTTCCAACCCTTGCCCTTTCATTGTTCCTTTAACATACCTTGATAGTGCATTCTTCAAGACTCCTTGGTAGCCCTTCATCATCGGTCTCGATTTTTGGATCACCTTCCACCTCTTGCCCTTTCATTGTTCCTTCAACCCTCCTCGAAAGTGCATTCTTCAAGCCTCGTAGATAGCCCTTTGTCACATCATTCTAGGTATGTTGTATTGCCTCTACGTTCATCTTCTCCTATACTTTCATTTCTATGTATTTCCAATCACTATGAGTAAAACACAAAGGGCCCTTCTTTCCTCATGAGCTCAACCTTGCAGACAATCCTAGTATGCCTCAATGCTCACTCCTAATTATCCATGTCTACTCCATGCTGGTTGCCAATTCCTCGCTTCGTTCCCACTATCAATACTTTCTCATTCACAAATGTCATTAAGGAAGGGTTTGAGGGGACATTTGTGTCGTACTGAATGAGAAAGTGAGAAGGCCTTTCCCATGTGGCCACCAATAAATGTCTAACTAGAACTCCTTGCATATAAAGCCCTTAGATTTATTTGTCCTAAAAGCCCACTCTAGCCTATCATAAGCTTTCTCAAAATCCAAGAGCAAGATATCTAGAGGCTGCAACTCCTCCCTAGGCCAATCCATTGCCTGGGAAAGGTGAAGGTGTTGTCCAAGATGTTGTGCTCCTGAACAAAACCAGTCCAAGTGTTGTGAATGATGTTGGATAAGTGGGATCTCAATCACAAGCTCAAGACCTCAGCTAAGATTTTATATGCAGTTAGTGATCGGTCTCCACTATTGAATGTCTAACGTGTCCCTACATTTCAGGATCAAGCAAATCCATTCTCAACTCAAGAGCTAAGGAAGTGAGCCTTAGTCAAAAATCTCCTACAATGCTAGCCAAAGTGGGGTGAGAACATGCTCCCAAAAGCTCTAAAAGAAAGTTGGGGTCAAACCGTCCTGCTAAAGGGCGCCTCTAAGGTGGGAGGGATTTAAGGGCCTCCCAGAGCTCCTCATCAGTGAGTAGTGTCTCCAACCACCTGCTCAAGGATGGTGAGACTACTATCAAGAGTTGATCCCACACCGCCTCTCAAGCTCCAAGAACCAAGGGAGACTCCTCCTTAGATTGAACAGCTATATCGACATAAGTATGCAGACATCTCAAGGACGACTCATCATCCATGTGCATCTACCCTACTCATCTCGCGATCGTTAAAGCTGTGTCCTAGCTTATCATGGCCCTATGGTATGGAAGAAAAACTAGGTGATCCAGTCTCCTTGCTATACCCATTTGGTTTTTTTCGGACCTCTATGGCCTCGAGGTCAATTCTTGTATGCTCATATTGATCACCAATCGGCCGAGACCTTAGATCCTTCTCTTCACTGAGTCTTTTTATGGATGCTAAGTCTTGTCTCAATGCTCTCTCTCAATCTCATTGAGCATATCTTTGTCTAAGGTCCTCGAACTATAGCTCCTCGTCGCTGGTCCTCTTTATTGCATTTGCCACCCACAAAGACCACCCCCACCGTCTAGTTATTACTACCAAATCTCAGCTACTACCTGTTTTACCTCCTCCTGCAAAAGTAGATAATCTGGGATGCAAAACCCTTTTTAGGGGAGTCCATAGTGGGGTTGCTCTATGTGGAGTACAATAGGGGAGTGATATGACATTATAGTGCTTGCTAGAATGCTCATGGAGCCTCCCCTGTGCATCGCCCAATCCCCAACATAAAACCTCTTGAGGTGCTCCAACCAGCCATCATGCCTCCTCTATCCGAAGGAAAAAAAGGAGGTTGCCAAGGAGCTTGGTGAACTTTGCCTCTCACCACGAGTCTCTACTACTAATCGTACAAAGATGAACTACTCCTAAGTACTCCTCTCCACTATAGGCACCTCAAAGAAAGAAGCACCCTTTACAAAGTCTAGGTTGTTGAAGTTGCCTCCAACAATCTAGAGATAACATATCGACTCCAAAAAGTACGCCGGTATTGTTTACAAGCAGATGCTTACAAGTTTAGGATCCCAATCTAGACTGGCCAACTTGGAGACCCATCCAAATTGCTCGATGAGTAATAAGCTCACCTTGGTCAAAGACCTTTGGAGCCATTGCCTGATAGACCAAAATGCAAACACCTCCACTCTTCACAACTACAGTGGGCCATACCTCTACACCTCTCTTAGAGAGCACTGGCGGCAATGATTGATGTCTGATGTTGAAAACATATGCTCTTGTATTAAAATAAAATCTACTGCCCATTCTACGATTGCCCTCTACATCTTACTGATGAAGAATCAGGTGTTATGGGTAGCTACGTGCATGATCATGAAGCCCATGCATGTTCCAACTAACCATGAGTTGGTGGGGAAGATCATCTATGAATGGGAGCCTGCACCACAACCTTGGACTTTTGTGAATTCAAAGGGCGGCTTGGAAGGAGAGTAGTCTGCATATGTGCATTGGCATACCGGCATGACAGGCTCCAAGACGACCTTTTGTGACCAAACATCATGAAGGATACATCAGCACCAACACTATTGGTGCACTACTAAAGTGTCCAGTATGTCAAGTGTGTGAGCTCCACCTTTGGCTCCAAATAGATCACTGCTACTGCCATGCCTATATCCAGCCTCTTTGCAGAAAAGACAAGCTAGAATATAGCTAAAGCTCCATAGGTGAGCCACAAATCTATCCCCTGTGGTTCCATCCACTACTCCATCATGCGGTACATCTGCTCTCCCATCATACAATCAAATAATGACAGGGTCCGCTACTCCTCTCCTATGAGGCAAAATGAAAACCCCAAAAAGGATGAGGGAGAGCCAACCATGCTAATGGATCACCGTTTTAGGACTAAACAAACGCCATCACCTCTAGAGCCAGGGGTAGGCATCCATAATATCTAGATGTTGAGATATCGAGCTCCACTCGCGATATGCCAGGGTGACTGTTGTGTATTTATGTCACCGACTTGTTAGCTGGAGATGCGGTTGGTACACCGCCCACGAATAATAGCTGGATGACAGCTATCCTTATCTACTCTAGTTTGTGGCTTAGTTAGTATGCCACCTTAGTTAGTTGAGTTTGGTTTGAGACCCACATATAGGGTTCTTCTATTTTCTTTGTACTAGAGTTCTTTTGGCTTTCACAACTAAGAAGAGGAAAACTGTTTTCAGCCTCCACCTTTGTGTGTATTCCCCCATTGTGCATGTGAGAAAGCCGCAAGTGAGACTCCTTCCCTCTCTCCCACTATCTTCACATGGTATCAGAGCCTTGTTCGTGGTAAGGAGCTCAACAAAACAAACCAAGTTCGCAGTGTCCTGGTAAGAGGACCAGTGTTGCTTTCTTTTTTCGAGTTTGGGAGCAAATCTCTGCAGGTAGCACAGCCGGAAGTGCAAGAGTGCACTGTCTCAGATTGAGACGCCCTTCGCAGTGTGGCGAGAGGGCATTATATGCTGCGGGATGGGGCAAGGCCCTTGGTGACTTTATTTTTCTGATTCGAGGTCATTTCGGGGCCCGTTTTGGAGGCGGAAGTTCTCTGCAGGCACTCAGAAAAAGGCCCTGTTTTTGCTGTGCGACCACTGTTCTGCAGGTCGGTGAAAAGTTGCCGTAGAAATTGCATCGTATGCCTGTGCGCAGAGATATTGGGAGTTGCAGAATCATCCTTATTGCCTGTTGATGCAAAATCGTCACTAGGAAGTGACTGTGTGGTCAAAAACCACTTTCATCAGGTTTGCAGATTTGCCCTTGTGAGGCAGAAGCTGTGTTTTTTGCAGTGACAGAATATTTTGCAGAGTTCTGTAATGGCGTCTGATTCTCTTTCACAGATTGTCACTGAAAAGCTTGACAAGAACAACTTCCAGGCATGGAAGTTTAGAATGACGAATTTCTTGATGGGAAAAGGCTATTGGGAGTTCATTACAGGAAATGAAGAAGAACCTGTTCTTCCTAATGTTCCCAATCAATAGGAAATGCAGGCATTCAAAGGATGGCATGAGAGAGCCAGGAAAGTTATGTACTGGCTGTCTATCAGTATTTCGGACTCCATGATTGTGCATATTCAAGATGCAAGTACGCCAAAGGAGGCATGGGATACTCTGGCAAAAATGTACATCACAAATACGCAAGCCAGGAAAATGCAGCTCAAACAGGAGTTGCACAATGTGCAGAGAGAAAATTTGAGCATAAACGACTTCCACATGAAGGTGAAGAAAATTGCAGATGCACTTGCTTCCATTGGGTCGCCAGTGGAAGATGATGATCTAGTTTCTGTGACCTTGAATGGTCTAGAAAAGGATTATGCACAGTTCCGGACATCCATTGCCGTCCGTGAAAAATTTCCAGATTTTGAAGAGTTGTTTGCTCTTCTAATTTCTGAAGAGCAGAGAAATGGTGGTGCATCTTCTTCAGCAGGAACTTCAAAAGAAACTGTCTTCTACTCAAATGCTAGCAGAGGTAGAGGCAGAGGTAGAGGAGGCCGATCTGCAGGCCGTGGTAGAAATCAGAATATGCAGCAAATGCAAGAAAACCAGTCCTATGCAGGAGGACGTGGTAACTCTAGAGGCAGGGGGAGCCAAAGAGGTCGTGGTGGATGGCAGAGAGGCCAAAATGCAAACAGCAATGTTGAATGCTACTACTGTGGTAAAATGGTGCATATGGCTAAAGACTGCTACAAAAAGCAGAATGACATTATGAATGGAAAATTGCAGCAAGGCAATTATGCATCCTCTAGTAGATAGGGTGATGACAAAAATGAGCATTTGTTTATGGTGCAGCATATGATAAATTCTGTGACAAGTGCAGAAGAAAGCAATGATGTGTGGTATGTTGACTCAGGTGCGTCAAACCACATGACAGGTCATGCTGAATGGATGCAGGATGCAAGGAAAATGGAAAAACCAGGATTTGTGGAGACTGGTGATGATACTACACATCCTATTGTGCAGATTGGAAAAATTCCTTTGTCTATGCAGGATGGGAAAAAGAAATACTTGTCTGATGTATTTCATGTCCCGAACATCACCAAGAACCTGGTTTCTATTGGTCAGATGGTTGAGCAGGGCTTGCAGGTTAGATTTAATTCTCATGGATGCTTTGTTGAGGATATGAAAAATAATGGTCGCTTGATAACAAAAGGAAAGAAGAAGGGCAGGATGTTTACGTTGGATGCGGACATGCCTGAATTGAGTGTAGCAATGTTTGCACATGGGACCGGTGTAGTTGCAGATATTGATATCTGGCACAAACACATTGGTCATGTTAATATACAACGACTTAAATCAATGCAAGCCCAAAATATTGTTGCAGGATTGCCTAAAAACAAGGTTACAGAAATGCACAAGGTTTGTGAAGCCTGTCAATTTGGGAAACAGGAAAGGAAACCTTTTCCTAGGCATGTTCAAGAGAGTAAAAAGCCATTGGAATTAATCCACTCTGATGTGTGGACTACTAAAGCTGCATCTATTGGACGCTGTCACTATTTTGTCACATTTATTGATGACTTCAGCAAAAAACTTTGGGTGTATTTTATGAAAAAGAAAATTGAAGTGTTTGGGCACTTCAAAGCTATGGTTGAAAAAGAAACAGGCCTGCAAATAAAATGCCTAAGGTCAGATGGAGGGGGAGAGTACCTCTCAAATGAGTTTGCAAGGTTCTTGCAGGAGCATGGTATAAAGCAGCAATATTCATGCAGTCATACCCCACAGCAAAATGGAATTGCAGAAAGGAAAAACACGCATATTAGAGAGGTATCTCGGGCTATGCTAAATGAAAAAGATCTACCAGATTATTATTGGGCTGAAGCAGTTGCTACAGCAGTTTATATAATGAACAGGACTCCCACTGCAGCAATACATGGCATGACGCCAGAGGAGATGTATACTGGTAGGAAACCAAACATTTCTCATTTGAAAATTTTTGGTTGCATTGCCTATGTTCATGTGCCAGATGAGTTGAGGTCCAAGTTGGATCCAAAGGCTAAGAAGTGCGTCTTTATTGGTTATTCTCTGTAGCAGAAAGGGTATAGATGCTATAACCCTTCTACACATAAGTTTACAGTGAGCAGAGATGTTGTTTTTGATGAAATGAGCAGCTGGTATAAACCAGTAAATGTGATGATTGATGTAGATGCACAAAATGGTAATGCTGCACAGAATTCACAGCAGCAATCACAAAATATCAGTGGACCTGCAGTGTCCTCTAGTAGTGGTTCACATACCTCGCCATGGACAGGTAGATTGAGATCAGGAGAATCTCCTCAAAGCAATGCAGATAGTGGTACACAGGTATCACGAAAAGGAAAAGAGAAGGTAGATCAGCCCATGTTTGATGTGAATGCAGGTCACTCTTATGTGGATGGTGAATCCAGTGGCTCAGAGTAGAGCATTGATGATGAGTTGGGTATTCCTTCTCTGTTGTTACACCTGGAGTAAGGAAGACCAGGGATGTTTTGAGAGCACCTGGAAGTGAGCCTATTTTGCGCAGGTCTACCAGGGTTCGGTATCCTGTGGATAGACTGAAACATGATGGATTTACAGCCATTCACTATGCCTATATGGTCAAAGTGATACAGGAACTAGAACCCACTTCTTTTGAGCAAGCCATGGGAAATGAAAAATGGGAGAAAGCCATGGATGAAGAAATGGATGCCTTGGATGCAAATGCTACATGGGAATTGGTGCCTTTGCCTAAAGACAAGAATGCAATTGGCTGTAAGTGGGTTTATAAGATCAAGCACAATGCATATGGTTCTGTGAATAGATACAAGGCAAGATTAGTTGTCAAGGGGTATGCACAGACATATGGCATTGATTATGAAGAAACTTTCAGCCCGGTTGCAAGGATGGCAACCGTAAGAGCAGCCATTGCTATGGCTGCATCAAAGGGATGGTCTTTACATCAGATGGATGTAAAGAATGCCTTCTTGCATGGTGATTTGCAAGAAGAGGTCTTTATGGAGCAGCCAGCAGGTTATGTTCATGCTATTCATCCTGAGTTTGTTTGCAGGTTGAAGAAAGCCTTGTATGGCTTGAAGCAAGCACCTAGAGCATGGTCTAACAAGATAGGACAGTATCTTGTCACTATTGGCTTTCAAATTTCCAAGGCAGATTTCTCACTCTATGTGAGAAAAACAGAGAAAGGGATTATGCTGCTTGTCATTTATGTTGATGATTTGATCATCACAGGTGATAGTGATGAAGATATCCTTCATGTGAAAATGCTATTAAGGCAGAAGTTTGAGATGAAGGATTTGGGAGAGCTGCGTTATTTCTTGGGCATTGAGGTGATTAGATCACCAAGTGGGATACAGCTCTTGCAGAGGCAGTATGGACTGGACATGCTGTCCAAATATGGGATGACAGGCTGTAAGCCTATTTCAGTTCCTTTGGAGCAGAATGTGAAGCTGAGCGCAGATGCAGGTGAGCTTCTGGAAGACCCTACTATGTACAGATGCATAGTAGGAAGTTTGATTTACATGACTATTACCAGGCCAGATTTGAGCTATGCTGTTGGGTTGGTAAGTCAGTTTATGCAGGCTCCAAGGAAACCGCATTTGGATGCGGCTAGACGCATACTCAGGTATCTGAAGTCCACATTGCAGTATGGACTATTTTATGAGGCTGGGGTTCAGATACAGTTGCATGGATACACTGATGCTGATTGGGCTGGTAGTATTTCTGATAGACGATCTACCAGTGGGTATGTGTTCTCTTTTGGGAGTGCTGCAGTCACTTGGAGCAGCAAGAAACAGCCTACAGTTGCCTTGTCGAGCACAGAGGCTGAGTACAGGGGTGCAGCAATGGCTGCATGTGAGGTAGCTTGGTTGCATAAGCTACTCTATGATATGCATCAATCTACAGATGGGCCAGTTGTCATTTATTGTGACAACATGAGCAGCATACACTTGGCAAAGAACCCAGTCTTTCATGCTAGAACAAAGCACATTGAGGTGCATTATCACTATGTGCGGGAGAAGGTTTTACTAGGTCTTATTGATCTAGTTTATGTCAGCACAGAGGATCAGGTAGCTGACATATTCACGAAAGCATTGGGCGCAGAGAAGCTACGCAAGTTCAAAGACCTGCTTGGTGTGCAGGAATTGGGATTGAGCTCGAGGGGGAGTGTTGAGATATCGAGCTCCACTCGCGATATGCCAGGGTGACTGTTGTGTATTTATGTCACCGACTTGTTAGGTGGAGATGTGGTTGGTACACCGCCCACGAATAATAGCTGGATGACAGCTATCCTTATCTACTCTAGTTTGTGGCTCAGTTAGTATGCCACCTTAGTTAGTTGAGTTTGGTTTGAGACCCACATATAGGGTTCTTCTATTTTCTTTGTACTAGAGTTCTTTTGGCTTTCACAACTAAGAAGAGGAAAACTGTTTTCAGCCTCCACCTTTGTGTATATTCCCCCATTGTGCATGTGAGAAAGCCGCAAGTGAGACTCCTTCCCTCTCTCCCACTATCTTCACACTAGATAGTTCCAAGATTTGAGCCTCCAAAACTCACTCAGTAGGGGCTGCCCTAGGAGGGGTCTTGGGCTTGGAAGCTAGGAAAACATGCTCTCTTCCCTAATGTCAAGGAGGTTGAGCTGGACTATTGTAGAGAGGAGGAAGTCATAGTCTAGAAGGGGGGGGTGCATGGGGGGGAAGGCTCCTTTCCTGAAGGTGGGGGAGTAGAATCGAGTCTAGGGAAAGAATGGGGGGCAAAAGAAGCGGCCAATCCTACTATAGCGAGAGGGGGAGAGAAAGATGGTAGAGAGGAGGAGGATGAAGGGTGGGTAGAGACAGTGACTACAAGACGGGAAGCACATTGAGGGGGGGGCTCAAGGAGAGAAGGAGAAAGACAAGGGGGAAGGAGGGGGGGGTTAGGAGGGGGGGAGGGAAGACGAGGTATAATATGTTAAGCAACAATCTCATGGTGGTGACACCCGAGATTATCTTGGAGGTTTTTCAATTGCCTTTGATTAAGGAGGAAGTTGCATACAAAAAGGATGTAGATAGTGAGATGTACAAGGAATCCGGAACGCCTAAAATGCAAAAAAATTATTTCTTTGTTATAGTAATGTGCAAGATACAGGCCACCACCAGCAGCTAGTGTGGTATCTCGAAAGGATGCAGCTTTTGGTAAAGCCAAACACAATGAGTTGGATTCCTATGTAGTACTCCACGGAGCCAAGAAGGGCACATGCATAAGTTGGGCTCACCTATTGCACTCACGTATGATGAGTGAGATTGCAAATAAGAATTCGACTACCTCTAAGGCACATTCCAAGTTGCACCCTTCATTGCAGCGTTGTTTGAATTCGGAGCGCATAGCAAAGAAGAGATGCCAAACATGATTATACAATACTGAGAGGATAGAAGAAAACAAATGCATGATAGAAAAGAGCTACAAGACAGCAAAGAATCTGACCAATTGAAGGATGTAATAGTGCAAGACCTGCAAGAGGCATAGTTTCTCAAGATGAAGCATTGAAAGTGGTATATGGTAAGTCCTTAACAGGGACACACTTTGGAACACACCACTAGCCAAGGAGGAGATGCCTCCTCTACAAGCAGAATAGAAATCAACCAAAAAGAACAAGCTCAACCCACGAGCTAAAGCAATGATGCCAAAGGAAACATGGCTGAAGCCCGAGGTTGATGTGGCCCGGTTATTCCTCAACTCACCCCCCAGGACCCCATTTGAAAATTTGTCTCCAATTTGCAAGCTAGACTTGCAAGAAACTCATGTCAAGGAAACACAAGCATTGGCAGCACCGGCATAAGTGTCAAGCATGCAGGCTGCTCTTACTCCAACAGTACTTTGAACACCAAAAGAACAAACAAGCAAAGCTGCAGCAACGGGTCCAACAGTTGCTGAAAGACAAAGAGGCAATACATGAATTCATGCTCAAACAGTCTGAAATGTAGCAACAGCTTGCCACTGCATAGGCCAAACTTGCAGCACTTGAGAAAGAATATGCAAAGTCTAAGGAGCAACAGAACAAACATATTGCAAAGCTAACAACCCAGGTTAAGGTACAACAAGATTGCAAGCCTACTGTAATAGCATGGCTCCAAGAAATGAAGGATGAATTCTTTTTCCAGCTCGACCGTATGGGAGTGGATCATAGTGACCTTCAAATCAAGAATATTTTGTTAAAGTGGCAAATTCATGCACTACAAAATGTAGAACAACAACTCAGGGAAATGGCCGACAAAGTAGGCGGCATATTCCTTAGTAAGTATGAATTTACTGGTCAGGACATCCCATGAGATGTGGAATAACTTGAAGGGAAGACTCTTTACTATTGCCAAGCGACCATACAATGCTTTCGCATCAGTTACATATGCCAATGAGGCCATGGCCTATGAGCTAGAGACTCTGAGGGCAAGAACAAAGGATGCCCAGAAGAAGCAAATGCCATTGGATGACACTCTCACACTCTTTGAAATAGGAAAAGCAGAGACTCATGCAAATTTCAATATGCCTATTTCAATATGCCTATAGAATTCATGACACAAGATGCTCAGCATACAACAGTACTACCTGAATAAGATGCCAGCACTGAAATCAAGACTCTAGCCCTAGCCATTCCATGTGTGCAAGCCCCTTAGTAGAACAAATGAGGAGCCAGAATCAGCTGCAGCAATAGAAGAGACTCAAGGAAAGAAAGAAGAATCCGACACTACAGATCCCAGTTGTCACCTAGGGGATAATGATTGACCTCAATGCTTCACATACCTTCAAGGTTCACTTAAAGGAGTATTTTTAGTAGAAAGGGGTTCATGTCCCCGACTTTTTGTAAAAAAGCCTCTCCACCAGAAGTGCCAGGTGTTGAAGGCATAGCCTCCACCCACATGGACACTTACCATGGAATAGGATAAATACACCTCTGGTAAGAGGGAGTTACTAAAGCAAAGTATTGGGATCATTTTGTAACTGTAGGGACAGTTGTAACTATCCCTAACAACACTCCTTAGTGGCCTGATCTGCCACATAATGTTTTGGACTATGACTATTACATTTTGAAACTTACTGTTGCCTTACAAGAGTTGGACTGATCTCGAATACCTTGTATCATCTCCTGTTAAAGAGAGTTGTTGAGTTAATGTATTCTCTACTAAAACATAATATACAAGAAACATACTACCTTTCCAAGGTTTCCTCTCTATTCTTTTTATACATCTCGTGATAGCTTTGTAGTCCGATTACTTTCCGATTATACTCCAACTGTTGGCACCTTGTTGTTAGGAGTGGAGATGTGTTTGTGTTTTTCACTTGTCTGAAGGCACTCTGAAGAGTCACCATAGCAACAAGCTATGTATCAACTCACATACGCACTAGGCAATTGATGTCATGTGACTCTAGTCCAACACCTCATCCAGAGACCCTCCACGTCTTTGACACAAAGAGGAGAAGAGAACAACTAGGAATGTAAGAGAGGGTGCTTGTTGTGGAGGGGCCATTGATGTTGTATCACTCGTGTAGGTTAGTTGCCATGATACTAGACCACCTAGTGGGATAGGCATGCTAGTACTAGGGTAGTCACCCACCCTACCACATCATGTGACCCTGGGATTGTCATGTAGTAGGACCCCATGACAGTTGTGCATCGAGACCCCAAGAACGACCCCAAAGCCATTTTGGACACCTCCTCTCTTAAGTCTCGCATATTTCATGGATGACATGAGAGCAACCATCATGGATGATAGAGGATCTCGTGTCATGTCACAGATGCAATAGATCATGACCGTTGTGTTTGACAAGGACTCATTTAAAGATTGGAGATATCAAACTATCGATAAGGACTGTGACATAGACACGCTCCATGGAGAGTTTCCTATGGAGGTGAGTCTTTATCTACTCTTACTTTGTTAATATAACTAACTTCTTTTAGGTTATATAATGATGAGACATGCCTCTTTCGTCTTTGGTGCAGGTGCAACTTGATTCACTTTAGACGTCTTTTTCTTAGCATACTGATAGTAGTTGGATTCATCATGCATATTTTGGAGAAAGTCCACAATATTTTTCTTCGCAATCATCCTCTGTGTGTCCGTTCTAGGAACATTTGTTGCACCAATTTTTTTCCTTGTCTCATCTTTTCTTTGAAATTCATTTCCGTAAATGTCTTTTTGAGCATCAACTTGAGCTTGTCAGGCTTTGTTGAGGTTTCTTTGTCATCACTCACCTCAATCTTTTTCTTGATCTTCTTCTTAGCAAGTTACTTTTCTCTAGTGCACAATTGGATTCAATACCATATGTCTTTGTTGCATTGACTTTTTTTGGAGATCTGAGGTCAATCTAAGTATCGCTAATAAATAGCCACTTGCAATAACTTGTGATTTGGTCGGGTGCTGAGTTGGTTAATCAAAGCTCACATTTTGAGCACAAAGTCTTGTATTGACTCGTGTTCCTTTTGCTTCAGGTCACCAAGCTTGGTGCAAACATCCTCTTCATTAATTCCTTGTCTAAACCTTTTGAGAAAGGCTTCAGATATTTTTTGCCAATCCTTGCAATAACCAATTGGAAGTTAGTTAGACTAGTATTGCACCACCTTGGTGAGTGTAAATAGGAGATAGTTCATGTATTCCTCTTTTGTCACAGACCATTAAGATAACAAACTCACAGATTACTCGGCAAGTGACTATAGGGATCTTCATTCTTAGTCCCCTTGAAATCCTAAAACTTGGCTTTAATTGGGGTAGTTAGTTTTACCTTGATAGTTGCCAACTCAAGACCTTTGGGCAACTTGTTGAAATTGTAATCATCTTGTGATAGCATTCATCTATGCGGACATGCTCATGGCGATGTCTCTGATAGATGGTGGCTTTGACATTCGCTTTCTAGCCATTGGGGATGTTTGGCAATGCTTGACTTAGTGGTTGATGACATAAATGGCCACACCTTGGTTGGGACTAGGTGTTCTCTATCCTGTTGGCATCTTATCTCATTAGCTTCTGCTCTTCTGGCTACGCCTTGTTGACTCTTGGTCGAAAGCTCAGCCTTTACTATGTTTAGTCTCTTACTCTTTTGGTTCTAACATATGTTCAGTTCTTCTATGTTTCTCTCGACTCAAGGTACATCCTACTTCTAAGCCGGATTCATGTCATTGGCTTGCTCATAGCTTGGTTTGTGTCTTAACCTATTAGACTCCTTAGACTGGAGACTTTCTACACACGATTGCTTGGAATCCTCTTGCTAGAACCTTAAAGGTCGCTTCCCTATTGAAGGGTTCAAGCCATTGTGGATGTAAAGAAGGAATCGATTCACTTCTAGTATCAGTACAGTATTTAGACACCACTTTTCTCTGCACATAGCCAAGTCATTGTCTACCTCAAGATCATCTTTGTAGATGGCCTTCCGAATCCTCCTCACCGTTCCAATGCTAAAAGCTTACTGGCTCAAAATTCATGGCAGCTTCTTGGTCTTCTATAGTCTGTTTTCAATTGACTCAATTCCCTACTCAACACTTTCACATCTATTCCCAGCAGGGTTGCCAAATGTTGATAGTCTTTTCCCCTATCACTTGAGTTGGCTACCTAGACTTCTTCTTGGACTCGGAGTTGGTGTGTGCGAAATTCATAGAAGATGCCCTCTCTTGCAATCCACACGTTGCTTTGCATGGTTTCCTATCTTGAACGGGGTGGTTGGGATCAAATGTCAATGTAGATATATAACGGGTGGGGCATGTGTTGTGTATATGAAGACAATTGCTTTAAACACTTAAGTAAAGATGGAATAGAAGACCATCTTTATTACACAACCAATATTTATATTAATTGAAATATTGAATTGATTACAACAGCATGTGGTTGCACACACCATGACAGATTCTCCTAGACTCACTTCCACTTGCTTCGACTTAGTCTTGGAGTTCAATGGGTGAGCAGCCTTCTCTCGCTAGGACTTAATCGTGCACTTAGAGACATTTGACACTACTTTTTACAAAGAAGTCCAAACTCCCTTCCTAATACATTCACTACTTCTATGTAGGCAAGCTCACTACCTGAACTGGTCAGGCTTATGTCTTCTATTCTTGTTCTGCCTCTTTGGACCATGTTCCATGATTGGCCACCACTGCCTCTCACCCATGCTCCTTTGTAACTCTTGGAGCTACACCACATTAACTTTATCTATCCCTTTTCCCTAGCTTCGGTTTGAGGGCGGTGTTGGAAATTCAACCCTTGCACGAAGGGCAATGTTTGGTTCGTAAGATTAATGACACGTGGCAACACAACTTGCATGGAGATGAATGGAGTGGTGATGCCCTTTGGCACTTCTCCTTCACTCCACTAGAATCTTCGGGTTGATGAAGCTGAATCACGCTATCGGTGGATTATATACATGGCTCATTGCATGGGCCACCCTAAACATCTTAGTGATGGTGTGTGTGTGTGTGATGTTTTATCTTGTAATGTTTTATTTGTAAGCTTCAGGTCCTCCAACAAGGCCCAGAGGGATGAGGAGGACCCAAGGTGGCTCTCTACTCGCAATAAAGTACTTCGTTACTTTAAGCTCTTCTCTTACATATCCTCATTGCACATGTGCCTGTAGTGGTAGGTCTAGATTTCACAAATACTAGGGAGGGAGGATGCTAAGAGGTTTCATGCTATCACAAGGAGGGTTTGCAAAGCTAAGAATTGCCTAAACAAGTAAAATTTATGACTATGAATCAAAATAAGAGAGATTGGTAGCCCCTCCACAATGCCCCATCTACAAAAGTAGTGGAAGCATATATAGAGGAAACTCTTCTCTACATTTCAAAAAGGACATCCAAAATTCTTCTAAAGAACATGCAACCATTCCAATTGGAAAAAGACCAAACAGGATGAAAGAGAATGATACAGATGATGAAGAGGGAAAACCATGGCAAAGAATGTCAAAAGAAGAGAAAAATTCACCTTCAATACCAAACACAAAGTTCACCTTCAAAAGCAAACAAGAGGTAGAATGTCAAAAAGCAAAGAATTCTTGCATGCAAAGGCCTACATTCACTTTTGCTTCAAACAATCCTCTTATCCCCTTCTCATATCTATTGTATAGCTTAAGGAGGAATACGAGGTCATCTCACATTGTTGTCATTTTAACAATAGCCTCTAAAATTGTGCATTGGAGGAAACAAACTTGGCTACCCCTACGTCATGTAACTCAACTATTACAATTTTTGTTACAGGCATTGCACAATTAAAAAAATCTACATAACTAGAGTGATACCTGCATAATCTATACAAAACATGAAATTAAGTTCTACATGGAGCACCCAACAAGCAATGCACATCATTAACCTAGACTTTACAGCTTTGGTTGAAGTTAACCCAAGCCCAAATAATAGGCTATGAAGACTACTTACAACAACCACACCCCCCCTTTGCCTTCAGTTCACTGCCCACTCTCACACTTAGAAACAGCAAACACTCTCTCTCTTTCCTACACTCTTCTCACTCTTTGCACTGTCCCATTGGTAAGTTACAACAGCGAGTCCATCATTTACAATGGCAACCTCCTCTCCTACTTTCTATTGTACTAATAGTGAGGAAGTATACACCTATCCAATAATTATTTAGATTAGAACCCCAATGTTCGATATAGTGCGATAATTACCTAGCTTAGAACCCCACTCTCATTGTGCTATGTGTGAGTCTCACATTTAAGACCAAACCTACTAGATGAGGACAAAATCTGAACTACAGAAGGCACTACTATGACCTGCAAAGCATGTGTGAGTCTCACATTTAAGACCAAACCTACTTGATGAGGACAAAATCTGAAGTACAGAAGGCACTACTATGACTTGCAAAGCATGTGTAGCTTCAAAAGGGCAATCTTACTACTTATAGAAAAGGTATTGATAGAGAGGATGGAGTGAGGAACTAGCAACAACATTGATAATCAAGAGTGAGCATTAAGGAGCACTAGGATTGTATGCAAGGTTGAGTTGACAATGAAAGAGGGGTCCTTTGTCCTTTACTCATCGTGACTGCGAGTAAATAGAAATGCCGTTATAGAAGAAGATGAATGTAGAGGCACTACAAAGAACCTAGAGTGATGATGAAGGGCTATCGAGGAGTCTTGAAGAATGGGCTGTCTAGGGGGGCAGTGCTTGGAGTGAGCTAGGTATCGGTATGCGAGCCTCCTGGGAGGTAACATCACCCCGCACAATGATAGCGGACCTCATTTCACCTTTGATTTCGAGGCTCTGTGTTTGGGAACTGCTTCAAAAGCTTCACCATCCTTGTAAATAGGGATGCTTTTTGGGAGATGCAGGAATGCGCTCACCATTTTGTTTAAAGGAAAATTCCTCCCTTGGGCCTTTCAGAAATGCAAGATGGGTGGTTAGCTAAGTGTGCTAAGTTTTTGACACATCAGCCATCTCATAGCACCCACCATTTTGCATGATTTCTACATGCTTGATCCAACGGTCGAGATGCTAGTTACGAGCCCTAACGACTTTGACGGTTACATGAAGGTTTACAGATGGCAAAAGAAGATGCAAATTCGAGATTGTCCTTAATTTGATTGGGCAGATTTTTTTTTTTTGCTAGCACTCATGAAAAAAAGGTTTTCCGCTAGCACTAATGTAAATATTAGAAGCCTAGAATTTAAATTCGAGGAGGACTTTGAAGGTTATAACTCATGGCTTTGAAGTCCTTTATAAAGAGAGGCAGAGGAAGGTTAGAAGGAGATCTCATATGCCTACGTTGAGGCAAAGGAAGCTTGATGGTGACTTGGAGGTTGATTGATGTCATCTTCTGCAAAAGAAGATGCAGATATTTTCCACCAGATATGGCCAGCAGGAGTATTCTACACCCTTTTTGGTCGCAAGGGGTATTTGCTTGGCATATAGACCACCTCCATGGTTGCTAGCTCTTGTTTTGGAATCTCTATAGGCATCCATGAGAAAATGGGTGTTTGTTCTTGTAGTAGTTGGCAACTTGTTTTTTCTTTCTTTGTTTTCATCGTCAGCTCCTTTTGGAAGCTGGTTGTATGGTTTTCCAAGCATTAATAGAATTTACCTTTTTTTGGGAAAAAAAGAAGATGTAGATATTTAATAGTAGCATTTAGCCACATCAACTTTCCCACTTCGAAAGGTGATGGTGACTTGCAAGTTGATAGATGGCATCTTATGTAAAAGAAATATCAGGCCATAATTTAAGGGTGTTTATGGACTAGAGCCGCCCATGACCGCCTATGGTGCATCAAATGCATCTGGGCCATGGGCTAGCAATCTTGCCTGTCCATGATGAAACTAGTTTGCAAGGGAGGTTTCACATCCGTTTGCTCAGAGAATGGTGGATGGTGTGAGGAAAATGTCGCTCGTGTGAAGAGCTATTTACACTCATCCACCCCTGCCACTATGGAAAAATTGAGCTGACATTCTAGTCACATCTGTCCATGCAAAAGAAAAAATTGGGGCGGCGATGAACGTAGGACCTATCGCTTGCGAGCTGACGAGTGGGACGTGTCTGTTGTTGAGAGCTAAGAGAGCATTCCCGCGCTCTCGCTCTTCCAACCTTCTTGAAATCTCGATTGCCTTGAATTAAAGTTTTGGATCTCTGCGCCATGGTGGCCCTTAACATCGGAAATTTTCATGACAATAAGCGTGCAACAACAACAACAACAACAACAACAACAAGACAAGCACCACCTCAAGAAGAAGAAGAAGGACCTCTCCTCCTCCTCCCTCTCACCTCCCTCTCAAACTCCACCTCCTCTTTTCCGCCTGTAGCTCCCCCTCTGACCTCCTTCGCCTCCTCTCCCGCCCTGGCTTCCCCCTCTTCTCCTCCGCTCCCTTCGACCACTTCCCTGCCAAACTCCACCTCCTCGGCCCCGCCCTTGTCATTAAATGGCCTCGCCTCCTCCTCGCCGCCACCTCCAACATTCGTGACAAGGTTCATTTCTTTACTGCCCTTGGCCTCCAGCTTCCCAAGATCCGGAATTGCTGGGTTTTCACTGTGAAGCTTCAGACGCTCGAGCGCCGGCTTGCTTATCTGGAGTCCTTAGGGTTGAGTACGAAAGACATTTGCAAGATTCTGAGGAGGCACCCTCACGTTCTGTGTACTGAGGTGGAAAAAGTTGTGGATTTTCTCGAGAATGAGAGGGGACTTCCAACGGAAGCAATTCTCAAGCTTATTGTGAAACGTCCCCCTGTGACTACCGTGTCCATAGACAAAATGGCTTAGACCTTGGAACTTCTAGAAAAAACGGGCGTTAACCCAGGTTCCCGTCACATGTATGCTATCGTTTCTGAAATTTGCTGCTGGAATCCAGACGTTATAAAAGCGCGATTTGAGTGGCTAGCATCCTACGGATTCTCGCAGGAAGAGATTATGACGATTGTCGGAAGGGCTGCTACCATACTTTCTTCTCGACAGGTTCACCTTGGAGAGAGAATGGATTACCTGCTCAACGTGTTGAATCGCGACATCAAAGAGGTCGTCCGCTGTCCCACTTTCTTATCCATGAGCCCCCAGCAACTGTCCTTGCGCAATTGGAAGAAAGGCGTCTCTTGACTTGTAGCTGTAGCAGCTACAGTTTGTCTCTTGCACTAAGTTGTTCGAACATCATTTTTCAAAAACGCTTCGTGGACAATCTCCAAAGTGAAGGAATCCCAGTAAAATTGGGATGTCCACGTCGTAGACACTCGCAAGAAGTAACTGCCCCTGTTTCCTGTGTGCCTTCTTAACTTCGGGACTTCAGATAGCGTGCATACCCATGAGTGCGACTCTTATCATTTTAAATGACTTAGCTTTTGTGCTCATGTCTATTACTAGGTGTAGAAATCTTACTTTTCTGATAATGTTAGTCGATCTGTCTTTTAATTTTTGTTTTGAACCATTGTGTGAGAAACAAAGACGAACTGTAGTTGTGTCAAGAGAATGTGCACTATTCTTAATTGGCCCTTCATCATGAGAGTCTACCCTTCATTTTTGGAGTCATGGGAGAAATTAAAAGAAGAAGATTTTGTATCCATGGATGCTTGTACAATGCTTTACACCGGTTGCTGCTTGCACTAACAATGATGCCGTAATAGCTAGTCTCTGGTACATGCATGATTAAAATTATGCTGTTTTAGCTTTTGGGTGACCACTGGCCTTTGCACATGGGCTGGTTTATGATGGGAATCGAATGAGTTTGGGTGACTAATACAAGGTTCAAACTGCACTCTCAGTTTTGCTACTCTAGGATGAGTTTGGGCTTATCCCCAGATCCATCTAAGTATCTGTTCTATAATTTGGCCCTTGTGTATAGTTTGGGCATATCCCCAGCTTCTCATTTACCTGATTGACTGTGTTAACACTGCGATATCAGTTGAAGGATGAATCAATACATATTTTATGGACAGGAGGTGTATCCAAGGTTAAAACTTTGTGCCTTATCGATTGGTTACAGGAAGTTGTTCGAGTTTCCATGATTACTGCAGGCTTAAAGGATGTTTTTCTTTGAATCACACTCTTTGGACACTTGAACCTCCTGTAGAGGACTCTTGTTTTTAAAAATCGGTCTTTGCTACAAACGTGAATTGACAATTGAAGCTGCAGTCTTATAAACTTTCCACGTCTCGTGATAATCCTACCATCACAACTATATTAACAGATCTCTAAGCATTCAGGTTTGAACAGCTGTAACAGCAGCCTTTTCTCACTGTGAAGAAAGCTAGATTGATCTGATATATTTCACAAGCTCGTACACAATATTGCATATACTAGTACTTACAAGCTACTGTTATTTCTCAAATCTAACGAGTGTTTCAGTTAAGAGGCATCAAGTGAACATGCATCATTCCATTTAAACAAAAAGCTGCTCATACTTCGCAGCTGCTTGTATGACTTCTCTAACAGATGTCTGAAAAGTGGTTTGATTCAAGGCCATGTTACCAATTGTACATGAGTTTTGGAGAAGCCAGAGGCTGATGTGCCATCAGCCATATGGTTTTTAAACTCCTCTCAAAGTGTCGAAGGCTCCAATCTTTCCCAATGAACTGGGTTTTATTTAACTCTGTTGAATAGAAAGTCTTGAATCCAAGCTTTATAGATATGAAACAAAATTTTGGAGTTTTAAAACCAGCTTTACAGTCCTCCTTTGGTGGCTAAGCTTTTTCCATATACGACTTAAAGGGTGTAATGGGTACATTATTCTCCTAGCTACTCTACATGGCAGTGTGGGTGAGGAAAGAGAGAATCTTTAGGATGTTTTGACCTTGACAAACACCAAAGCCTTTGAATACAACTGATGTATTCCCTCACTAGAGGGGGCTGTCTATAGCTCTGGTTCTTCGACGGAGAGGCTCGACTTGACAATAGAGGCTAGCGTTTGTTGCTTATGGCAAAATCTAGCTTTTGTTGATGGTTGAGATCGCCTTCCACATAAGCTCTAGATATGGAGCCCCTATATACTATGGTGCCTCAAGGGTTTGATGGTTGCTGAGTTTTTAGTTGAACTGTTGCAATAGGTGTTATTCCAAGGAGGCTTGGGTCTCCTTCCATAGCTATGAGGGCTCTTGTAACTTTCATTTCACAGTATATGGTGGTCGGTAGGCAATGAAGGTCCGCTTCTCTATAATCCCATTGATGTGGAGCTTGACTTGTAATGCTTTTGCTAGTATTTGATTGGTTGTTGAGTGTGCCCGAGTGCATTGTGAAGCTTGAACACTTGTTTAACTACTTTGTAAGGAGATTGAGCTAGGCAACCTCATGGTTGTTGAGCAAATCCTCCAAATTGGCACCATCAACGCGAGGATGACCTTGAGAACGTTTGTGACGAGTATGCTTGTGGTGTCTCCCTTTTGTTGAATTTATGCAGCTTGTGAGATTGGTGAGACTTGTCCGACAGTTGTGACAAGTATTGATGGAAGCTAGGCTACACTAGCTTAGGGATGCAAATGGGGGATTGCTTCTCAATATGGATATGGCTTGTCTCATGGAATAATAACATAGAGATTCCTTGCCATGCATCACTTCTTCTCTACATTGAGACTCATTGTTTGGTATTGGCTTATTATCTAGAGTGCTAATGGTTGTGGAACTTCTGGACTTGAGCTCTATTGATACTTCTTGTTGAAAGGGCCTTTGGTTCATGACCCCTTCTCATGAGCTCATAGGCGGTGTCTATAAAACAATAGACATTGGTCCCAAGTAAAGCATGGTGACTCATTAACTCGTTGCGACGGGTTGGCGTGTGAGTCAAGAATATTGCTCATGGGAGAATTTCTCTATCAACAAATCATAGAACTTGGTCCAACAAATCTAGCTTATGTAGTAATGGTATACATCACTTTGATGATAGGCGAGCCAACCACCCTAAGGCTAGACAATTCTAGAGGTAGACTTCTTGACGTGGAATTATCCATATAACTAGGTCAAATTGATCTTAACAAGAATTTATTCCATTCTTTAGTTGCCACCCTTGGTAAGAATCAAACAAGGTGCTATCCACTGGTATCGAGTATCTTTAACGAACCATGAGGACGATATTATTCACTTATACATTACATAGAATGCATGATAAAGCTTGCATGTCTCTCCATTGTTTCCATGTATCTCTACATAATACTATTTCTAGTAGTAAGGCAGAGAGAAGCCAATGACATCATGCATTACAGCGAACTTGATTACTTGACGATAGTTATGTTTGAAGATGTTGCCCTCAATTATTGTTGATGATCATTCTTTGATAATCCTATGCAGTGAGGGATATAGAGATGCAAATGGGAGTAGTGTTACAGTTTAAATCTAACACAATTCTCCTTACCCCATGATAGAGTTTGAGATAAACTCGATATTAATAGATCTTATAGATGCAAATGGGAGTAGTGTTATAGTTTAAATCTAACATAATTCTTCCTACCCCATGATAGAGTTTGAGATAAACTCGATATTGCTCACCTAATAGATCTTGTAGAGGAGTCCTCCGGTCCACCTTTACTAAGTATTTAATTAAGAGGAGAAAAAGCTATAGGTTTCACTAAAGAGGGGTTCATTTTTGAAATACGAAGTGAAATCTAGGACTTTGTATCAATATACTCTTGCCACCATTTCTATCTTTAAAGAAGGGAGTCAAATATCTAGTAGGAATTTTTCTTGGAACTTAAAACATATTGTTTACAAGAGGTAAGCCTTGGAGTTGACCCTTGGATGCATAACTAGGGTTAGATTACTCAATGCATTGGAAACTACAGTAAATTTGTTGGGAAGGCTAGAAGAAAGTTTTAGTATTTTGTAAGGTATGGACTTATGAATATTTATGAAATTTTGATCTATTTTCTATGAATATTTTGTAAAAAGTAAAGATCCTATTCTAATATGAAAACTTTAAACCATTATTGAGAATGTAAATTTCATGATAGTGTATAAGGGGCAATGTGTACACAAAGGTGTAGAAATGGAGTGTGCCACATTGTAAGGACTCATGTGAACAACTTGATAGGTTCCTATGTAGTGTTATGTATATAACCTTGTATCTTATCATTTTTAAAGACAGAATTGTGAATTATGTCAACTGCCTTTTGGCCTCATCCTCTCTCTCCCACCTTCACGACTTCTGTCAATATGGTATCACAATACCAAGTCAAACTTTTATCTATCATATCCCTCCATACATGAAATCGTCTTGCAATTTTGCATGCCCTAGTTGCCTTATGTTGGTTTCCAGCACTTGCCACATTTGTATATCTCATTCCACTAAAGATTTTGATCTCGGGATCCCAAAAACAAAGTTTTTCTCCCTAGTAGCCCTCTTTCTCTCTTTCTTTGTTTGTTTCCCCCTGTGCTCAAGAATCTCATTAGCCCCATGAGTCTTTCTTTATATGTGTTTTAAAGGTTTATAAGGGGTTAAAGTTTCCCTAATAGCTATCTGCAGCTAACTTTATCAGAGTTAGAATAAAAAGAAAGATCAAGGAGCAAGAATTCATGACATAATGTCTCTTTTAGACATTACACTCTCTAGTTGAAAGTAGCTTGCTTAGTCTTCTAGAGGTCATTAGAAATATGAAGTAAGCTAATTGTGCCGTCTTTTTAGCAAACTTTTTTCTTTTCACTTATGAATTTGAGTTTATGCAACGTCTTATTTCTATCAATACCTGCCCTATCATTTTACATAAGCTTAGCCAAGTTAGGCATTTTATAGATGATTGTGCTTTTGGAGAAGGAACCTATCCTTGTGACTCTCGTGAATTGAACTACACTTCAAGGGGGGATTCTTGTGTTTTCTTAGATCTTAGACTTTCTCAATCTACCATAGGATTAGAGGTTGATATTTACGATAAACGTGAACAACTTGAATGTAGTGGTTTACACATTATAAAAATGCCTCACATTGACTCAAACATTTCTGATTTGGCAAAATATGGAATCATTTCTTCCCAATTCCATAGATTTTCCCACCTTTGTACAACTAAGGAGTCTTTTATCACTCATTGTAGTAATTCGATCACTTTACTATTACACAAGAGGTATAATCCAAGGAAAATAATGAAAAAAGTACGCACAATCTTAGATATGAAGTCTTTTATCTATGGTGTATCAGCCTTAGGTATGTTTAGAATGATTGAAGATAAGCTTAAAACAAAAAGCGGGGAGCTGAATAGCCCATTTTTCTTTTAGTTTCAAAAGAGATTTTGATTGAGTATGCTTGTGCTTTTTAAATTAGGAATGTAATTTTGCCTCTTTGTAAGAAGCGATACATAAGTGTAAAGGCTTCATTTAGCTTTTTATGTTTTAAATAAGAGAGAGAGAGAGAGAGAGAGAGAGAGAGAGAGAGAGAGAGCATTAATTCTAGTTTTTTGTTTCTTGACTTGCTTGTTTATTTTTGCTTAGTCACCTTCTTCCTTTCTTCTTTATTTCTTATTTTCTTTCTCTTTTGTTTATTTGACGTATTTTAGTAAGCACTGGATTTTCCCAAGAGACTTCGTGTGTCTTTAGAAACCCAATGTTGACGACATAACATAAAAGTTTTTTTAACCTCTTTTTTCTTCTATTTCATATATATATATATATAAGCTTTACTCGATACAACCTCAAGTCGAAGACTAGCCAATTTAAGCTACATTTGGGTAGCCAACAATTTGTTATCCAAATATCATCATCATCAAATGGTACCATGCATGGAATCTCTCAAATGCTTGTATTGGCTCTCCCATAGCTTCCGTAGGATGAGCAGGGTGGTGTGTAGGGTTTCGAGACTTTTTGACACCTACAAATGTATTGGTGTTGTTGTTTGTAGTATAAGTGTAGCTTAGGACCGACCTCCCGACGTGAGACATAAGCTCAAATGTGGGGATCAAACATCGTGCAGGCTTGTGTGGGAGGAACATTCATCATATGGTTGGGGTAATGAAGGTTTTTGCCTTCACCGAGAGGTTTAGAAAGAGTTTCAGGGTTCAAAAGGGGCTTCAAGGTTAGAAGGAGGTTCTAGAGTTCAGAAGATATTCAAGGTTCATAGATCATGGAGATAAAGGGTTGAGGAACTAATCTAAAAGGGTAAGGGTTTAGGGGAAGCATAGGAGTGGGAGAGAAGGAAGCTGTAAGACCATGGGGGTGGGGAAGAGAGAGGAGAAGGGAGGAGGGGAGGAAGAGAAGGAGTTGCAAGGTTGGGGAAGAGGAGAGGAGACAATTGCATAGAACTCAACACGATGCCCCAAACAATGTGGGCTTCATTCCATTATGGGATATTTATACAAGTTGGAGAGCTTCTCTCTCTGTATGTAGTTGTAGGACTTTCTCTCTCTACATGTAGAACTTGCATCTAGGATGCGCATGTAGACGTTGCATGTAGGAGTTGCATGTT
This sequence comes from Dipteris shenzhenensis, assembly GCF_047967505.1. Classification (NCBI taxonomy): domain Eukaryota; kingdom Viridiplantae; phylum Streptophyta; class Polypodiopsida; order Gleicheniales; family Dipteridaceae; genus Dipteris; species Dipteris shenzhenensis. The sequence goes on from NC_141624.1 coordinate 15,421,510, forward strand.
GCATGTAGGAACTGCATGTAGGAATCGTATTAGGACTTGCATGTAGAACATGCATGTGGGAATTGCATGTAGGACTTGCATGTCGAACATGCATGTAGGGATTGCATGTAGGACTTGTATGTAGGACTTGCATGTAGAGCATGCATGTAGGATTTGCATGTAGGACTTGCATGTTGGATTCCTTAGAGAGATTATCCCTAGACTTATGCAAGTACAATCAGAGCTTTTGCCACTACTCCAAACAAACATTTCATGATACTTGACTTCATGTTGACATAGAGTTAATAGCCTGCAAGTGCATTAGGTGACCGTGCATGGTTTCCTCTCCCCCTCCTTGCATCCATACTTGGCTAACTCATTAAAACACTTTACAGATTCATGGTTTTGGGGATAATATTGTTGCACAACCTTATGAAAGTCATGCATAACAATTGGGATCTCTTCGGGCTTCATATTCCACCACGCGGTGTCTAAAAGGTACCCGACACTATGCAAGGGATTGTGAGCTTAGTCCCATCGAGGCCTTAACCATTGCCACAATTCCTTGCGTTTTGTATAATTAAATGGTCTTCTCACATTCTCTTGGCCTAGGCGAGTAGGGGGATTCCTTGCAATAAGAGCTTGCTCAATACTCCAATAGTGCATCCATGCTTTTTCGATTGTTGGAGCCTTTGAGTCCAAAGCCCTAAGCACATATAATATAGGTTTCATAACATTAACAGCATCCTCAAACCGTTCCATAATGTAGGGGACCCCAATGTTTCTTTTAGGTCATGCATTTCTCCTTTGTTGCCCTGTCGGTCAACTCTGACATCCATTGTTCAAATGCAGCACAATGAAATGTGTTTATAAGAAAACTCCTATTCTGCACCAAGGATTGCAAAGTGTAGAGTACATTGCAAATCTCGCGGTTGTTGGCAATTGCAACATGGTAGAACCATCACGAGGCATAAAGAGTGCTTTGAGACGTTGCTTCAATCGTATTAACTTCACTATGTCTCGAGCCTCACAAACAATCTCTTTGAACTATGGCACTTGCTTATACCAATCTCTCAATGCAAGATTTAAAGTATGCATACAACACGCAGATGCATATAGATTAGTATACTCCCTTTGAAATATTCTACCCACCTTTTTACAACTCTTGGCGTTATCCATGACAACCTACATAATTTGTTTAGGGCCTAACTCTCTTATAACCTTTGTAAGATAGTCTTCCCTTAGCCAGCCAAGTAAGCTCTTGCTTAACATCATGCAACTCGAGGTTACAAGACACTGTAATATGCTTTTTACTAGTATCAAACCAAGCCTTCCTAGCCTCCTCTCTCTAGCTCACCCCCCCCACCGGGGGGGGGGGGGGGGGGGGGGGCACTATGTTAAAACCCCATATAGCATGTGCGATCAAGGGGTGTTAAAAAAACCCCCTACCTACGGATTTTCATAACCTATATATACCCCTTCTGTAAAGTTTAAGAGAATAAAAGTATCCCTTATGTATGAAAATGTTCACTTAAAAAAAAAAAACCTTTAATGTATGCTTATTTTTTGTAACCCTATAAACATTTAAAACCCCTTCGGTTGATTCCACATGCTATCTTACATATTGCTTTGTGACTCCCCCCAGCTCGCCTCTCAAACTCAACCTGCGAAAGCTTTGTAGCCACTTCATCGTCTATCTCAAAGAAGCCACTCCCTAACCATCTGGCTAAGGTCTTGGCATATGAAGGAGGTGATGGCTTGCGCTCACCTCACGGTTCTCCTTGGACATAAATGCTCCCCCTTTCCTGACCTCTGGTACATCACCTTTCCCTTTAGACATTAGAGTCTCAACATAGCTTTTACAATCTTTCTCAGCCAATCTCGGGTGCTTTGCCCAACCTACACCAATGCGACCAGAAGGAGTAGGCACACTGCTCATGCACCACCCTCAGCAATAGCAACAGCCCAAGAAGCTCTCAATTGACACAAATGCACATGCATTGATTGTAGTTTTAGTGAAGAGGGGTATTATCCCACATATACGATCATGCAAGACTACCAAGGAGGCATAGGATGCATGTGCAAGTTTATAGCAAGTTTATACCATGTGCACAATGATGCTAGGATTGCATATTTGCAGAGGTAGTTTGAGTCTTTACACATACAGGGTGGAGACTCTATGGATGAATTTCTCACTCAAATTACGGATTTTAGAGAGCATGAATGAGATTTATGTAGATAGTCCATTGATGCCCATGGTGGTCAACACATTGCCAGACACATGTTAGAGTTTGCCTCTGCCATTAGGCTTATGATAAAGGGTAATCCTTATGCCCTCGTGTTTGGTGAGTTGGTTTTTGTGCTCTTGTAGGAAGAGCAATCAAGACAAAACAGGTTAGTATTCCTATCTGGAATCAAGCTTTCAAGAGGCTTTTAATGCCAGTTGGAGAAGTAGGCTCATTCCATGAGGGCAACAAGCCTAAGCAATTTCAATCTATTCTTTTGCTAAGAATGTCAAGAAAGAGGATATTCAATGCCTACCTTTTCTTGTGAGTTGGCATGTGCTCTTTGTTAGCTTAATCCTAAGGTGACGAGATATTAGACTTGATGTGGTCATCTCTCCCACTTGGAATACATTATTTGATTAGTTGACTAACTCTCGTATTAATCAATCTAAAACAATGCTACTTTATTTGGATTGCGGGGTAATGCCTGATTGGCTCAAGGATTATGGTTTTAAAATCATTCCCTTCGGTTCAATTCTTTGGTATCTAGTTGTTCTTATTGTGGCATAGGAATTTCCATGCAGCATCCGATGAACTGGGTTATGCAGAAGATTTGTCAAGTTTCATAAGTGGCGAAAGAAACAATTTTCATTGATTGGGCATGCCACAATTCTCAAACATATACTAATTTGCTCAATAGTTTATGTTTCTAGAGTGTTGGCATTTCAACGTTGCTTTGTTGAACCCAATAAGTTGTCTCAAGATTCCTTTGGTGCCAATAGTGGCATGATGTTCCTTGGACTATGATCACCATACCACAGACTGAAGGCGGCTTGGGTCTGGAGAATCAACCAATTGTAATTCACATAGCAATCTTTTTCAAGCTCTTATAGTAAATAAGATCCTTATCATTATTCTTCTTTTTTTTGCTTGATATGTAATGATACTTTGCCCATGGAGTTTTTGGCTTCAGTGGTGTGTAACCGGTACGTACTTAGACACTTTGTATGCCAATTGAGGTAGATACAACCAATTATGCTACATACCTGAACGAAGCACACATGTTACCACATACCTTAGGTTGGGTTCACGCCACCTGGTGGCCATCTTGGTGTGAAGGGCTGCCATCCTAGTTGGCCCAATAGGAGGGATGGGCTCGGAGTGTCCGACCCATGCTTCCATCTATTCCATCTCCTCCAACCCCTACACTGATCAAACATCGGTGGCCTAAATTAGTAGGTTCATGACTGTTAGTTGGTGTGAACAATCACACTTGGTGACCATCCTCCAACTCTATTTCCTTGTCCATGGGGTGGTCTTGTACCCATTTCTCCCTAAATAAATTCATTAATTAGTCTTTGGCAAAAAATTAACCTAAGCTAAGAGTACCTTGGACCTTTAATTGCTCCCTCTTAACTTAAGCTACGAGTGTTGCCTTGCCGCGCTGCCTCTCCATCTCCTACCTTTTGCCTTCCATTGCTCCCCCCCCCTCCCCCCTTCTCTCAACCTCTACTCGTGCTCTCCTTGTTTGCTTAGCCACACCCCCTCTATATATTCATGTGGTGATAGGCACAAACCTTCTAGACGTGAACCTTCTCGAATATTTCCACCTCCCTTCTATAACTTCTCGAATATTTGCAAATGCCCTTGTATTAGAATTTGCCGTCTCACCTTAGCTTAACCGTCTCTCACCTGTTCCGCTATGAATTCTAAGGGGGCTTTCACACATGTTTGCCTATAAATTGGCAGACAATTTGTCCCCCAATGGAAGTGCACGCCCGTTGCGTAGAGTCCTAAGCACGCCCAAGCAGGCTCAAACTTTCACGCGGCCCTCATTCCCCGCTCATGAAGGTGTCCGCCTGCAACCACCCAATCATATGACTGTGCTGCCAAGAATTGAATTCGGGCCTAGCGACTTTGGACCCTTGCCAGCTGGCCTACGTGTATTGTTGTGATGAGGGCTCTGCATGCATTACTTATTTTTATGCATGTACCCTAATGCGGAAGGCCATAAAGCGGGTTCTGAGAGCTAATTGAAGGACTTCAAGGTCTCACGAGTCTAGGGAGGAATGCCTATTTTTCCAGTGTAGTGGGCAATATGTCCCCCTAACGAACTTTAAATAAAAAATCAATTAATTAGTTCCCCATTCGCTCCAAACATTAACCTGATTAAAGTATCTTAAAAGGCGTCCCTCATGATTAACCTAAGTCAACCTCATGATTTGCGTCTCAATTCTAGAGCTTTCTGAAGTCCACTAGATGTCACCTCCGTCTCTTCTTTAATTCATCTCTCTCTCTCTCTCTTCCCCTCGATGACCTCACCCCTCTCTCTCTCATAGCCAACCATGCCACCTGCTTTGAGTGCCTACGCTTCCACCTCTATGCATCTGTTAAGCCTTGTGATCTCCTCTAGCTACCTTCTACCTCCATGACTAGTGTTGCAGCTCTCTCCTTTCTTGGCTCTACCTCCCATCACTCCCTAACAGGAGCAACTTCTTCATTGCCCTCTTCAACTCTCTTGGTGCAACCCTTCCCCTGGCTCTGTCATTGCTCCTTGCGCCATCTCCTCCCTCCTTGCAGAATGAAAGAACAACCAGGGCAAAGTTACATTGATGGAGCAAGGCACAACCAACATGTTAGTGTTTACTCCATGAAGCTTGATGGCTCTGACAAAATATGAAGAGGGGAGAGGAGAAGAGTGGAGATGAGGAGAGAGGGAACAGCTAGAGAGCACACCACAAATAGACTGACTGTACACTAGATTTGTTGAAAATGTAGAATATATACAAACCCATTTAGGGTTAGGGTTAGAGCATCTAACCCTTTCCTTTATAGCACTCTATTGGGTTAGTGCTATGCACATATGGTCACATGATGTTGGGCGTGATCTTTCAACACCTTCCCTCAAGATCAACATCATGAAGTAGGCCTCCCCTCAAGATGATGATTCTGGGGAATCGAAGAAAAAATTAACATTACATTCCATCACACCCCTTTAATGGGAATGTCCTTCCTCTACGTCAAACCAAGAGCTAGTCAGTGTTTCTCAGAAAGCTCTTTACCAAGTGGTTTGGTAAAGATATCTGCTCATGTATCTCAAGACTCTTTTGGTTGCATTCCAATGAGACTGTTTTGGATTTGCCATAAATTGTGCTAGTGAACTTACTACATAACAGATATCTGGCCGTGTGATGGTCAGATATATAAGAGATCCGATGAGCTGCCTATAGTACCTGTCATTAACTGTAGGCTTTTCTGAATATTTAGTAAGTTTCAAACTATGTTCCATGGGAGTGGCTGCAATCTTGCAATCTCATATGAAACTTCTTCAGGAGATTGTCAACATACTTGAGTTGACTCATGAAGGTGTTGTCTGAATCTCTCTAGGACTCAATACCAAGACAATATTGCATAAGTCCAAGATCTTTCATCTCGAACTCTATAGATAAGTCTCGTTTTAGCTTTTTGATAAAGCTATCCTTGCTTCCAGTCACAATCAGATCATCTACGTACAAAAGTACAATAGTAATATCTTCCCCTTGAACTTTGTCGTAGAGAGTATGATCTGCATTGGATTTCATGTATCGTAGATCAGCAAAATACTTGTCGATTCTGTTGTACCAATTTATGGGTGCTTGCTTTAAGCCATAGAGACTTTTCTTAAGATGGCAAACCTTATTCTCTTTTCCTGGTTCAACATAACCTGCTGGTTGTTGCAGTAGACTTCCTCGTCTAGGTAACCATTGAGAAATGCATTCTTGACATCGAGCTTATACACATTCCATCTACTGAGTGTCGCTAGTGATATCAAGAACCGTATGGAATCCATCTTTGCTCCTGGCGCATAAGTCTCATCATAATCCTAACCATATTGCTGTGCAAATCCTTTTGCAACTAGTCTAGCTTTGTATCTTTGAATACTTCCATCTGGATTGCACTTCACTTTGTATACCCATTTGTTTGCTATGGCCTTCTCTCATAGTGGAAGGTCGCATAATTTTAAAGTATTATTGTTATACAAAGCATCCATTTCTTCATTCATAGCATTTTGCCATTGTGGCTTGTCTACTGTATCTTCGAAGTACATTGGCTCTTTTGTAGCCATGATGGTAGTCATATGAGCATAGTTGGTGGTTTCAACCTGAATTGCTTTGCCCTGTTGAGCATATGTGAATCTGGTTGGTGGTCTGCTTTCCCTAGTAGACCATTTGAGTTGCTGTGTCTCTGCTTGGGGTGTTCTGGCAATTCTTGCTCTTCTTCATCAACCTTTTCTATAGATGACTCTATAATTGGTGCGTCTATCTCATGTGTGTTTGAGGTTTTCCATTCTGATTCCTCATCAAAGATTACATCCCTGCAGATAATGACCTTGCAGTTGATGGGATCATACAACTTGTATGCTTTGCTTTCTTCACTATAGCCAACCATGATGCATTTGCTTGACTTCGCATCCAATTTCTTGTGCGATGATCATGATGTATGTGGGCATATGCTATGTAACCAAATATGCAGAGATGCCCAATGTGTGGCTTTTGTCCAGTGAATGCTTCATAAGGTGTCATACCCTGTATTGGTTTGGTAGGAAGCCAATTAAATAGTTTGTAGTAGCTATTGCTTCTTGCCAATATTGATTCGAAAGATACTTCTCACAAAGCATTGCTCTAGCACTGTCTGCTAAAGTTTCATTCTTCCTTTCAGCTCTTGCATTCTGCTGAGGAGTATCTGCACAAGTGAGATGTCTTCAAATGCCGTGACCTCTGCAAAAGTTCATGAATGCTGAAGACATGTATTCACCTCCTCTATCTGATCTCATGACTTTGATCTTTCTGCCTGTCTGATTTTCTACCATGGCTTTAAATTCTTGAAATCTAGAAAACACTTCAGATTCCTCTTTCAGAAACTAGACCCAACAATATCTGCTGTAGTTGTCGACGATGAAAGTCAAGTAGTAAAGTGAACCATTGAATCTATGGGTCTGGGCATAACCCCATACATCTGTATGTATCAAATCAAGAATACCTCTTGCTTAAGAGGTGCTTCTACTGAATTTGGTTTGCTTTTGTTTGCCAAAGCAACATACCTTTTCCAAGAAACTATAGCTTTGGAATCCTGATTGCCATATTTTGATTCTTGAGATCTAGCAAGCTCTTGAAATTGACATGACCATATCTTGTGCCATTTTGCGGATAGTGGCATCTGTTGCGGTTGAGCTGACATGGCCTGCATATCTGATATTGTAGCTGGCATTTTGTACAAGCGTCCTTCCTTGACACCTTTTCCTACTAGGTGAAATCTTTTGGATTTATCTTTGATAGTGCATTCATCTCCGTCGAAGATGATTCAGTAGTTGCGTTCCATCATTTGACCTATTGACAAGAGGTTCTTGCTGAGCTTCAAAATGTAGAGTACATCTTTCACCAATCCTTTTGTACAAGTGAAATTGTTCATAGGGATAATGCATGTCCCTTGAATTGGATTCGGTGTATTATCTGTTGTGTAGATGACATTTTTCTGACCCTCTAATGGTTTCAACTCTGTGAACCATTCTTGATGATTTGTTAGGTGAGATGATGCATCGCTGTCGATGTACCAAGGATCTTGATCTGCTTGGTCAACTTAATAACTAAAATCCTCTTTTGGATTGCAATCGGTGTCTAGGTACACTGTATCATTCTTCTGCATTTCCTTGTTTGCAAGAAACATATTCCCATGTTCATTTGCAAAATGACTGTGACTAGAATGTCCACCACGATGATTTCCTCTTCTGTAAAAATTCCCTCGATTGCTACTAGATTGACTGCCTTGGTCATACTGCTTCTTACGGCAATCTCTTTCATAGTGTCCAAACTTATGACAGTAGTTACACTAGATGTTTGACACGTTCGTCCTTGGAATCTTCCTCGGTTGGAATGATTTCCTCTTTGTTCATTCTGCTGTTGCTAAGGATGATGCTGATGCTGATACTAACTTTGTTGATGACTCTATTGCTGATGATGACCACTTCACTGGAATGATCTACCTTTGCCTCTGCTTCTATCTAAAGCTATGAATGTTGATCATTAGAATGATCTTTGCGTGCATGAATGGCTAGAGTCCTGAGGTTTTCACCAAGTAGGACTAACTGAAGTTCTTCCACTGTCGGAATTTGCCGTTGGATGGCAATACTCTGGACTAGATTCTTGTATTCCTCTCCTAGTCCATTCAGGATGACTTGAACCATTTGTGTGGGGTCCATAGTCTCTCCTCCTGCTGTGAGTTAATTGTTGTAGTCTTTGATCTTGAGTACGTAGGCATGACTGGTTTCGCTACTATTGTGAAAACTTTGGTTGATTTGGTTTCTCAATGTAAGAATCCTGGAAGTGTTCTTAGACTTGTAGAGAGCTGCAAACATATCCCATGCTTCTTTGGATGTCTTGACGGTGTTGAGCTATCCTAGCATGACATCTTGCACATTCTGCTTGATCAGATGATATGGATACTTATCTTTCTTATCCCATTCTGCTTGTGCTCGGGCAATGGCAGGATCTGCTACAAGTGCGAAAACTGTTGGTGTAGTTGGAGATCCCCCTGTTGGTGATGTGACAACAGGTGGAGTAGAGCTACTACTAGCTGGATTGTCCAATGGTCTAGGTGTAGATCCATTGACATACTCCCATTTATCTTGAAGTACAAGATTGGTCTTCATTTGGTATTTCCATGTGTCGTAATTAGAGTTGTCTAGCTTAGCAAATGCCTCCAGATTGAGGTTGCTAGTCATAGACATGGTGTAAGAAATGTACTCAAAGTGTCATGAAGATTACTGTTTGAATCAACTGCAAAACACTGACTATGACAAATGAAATATGAGCTATCAGTGAAGGTAGAACTGCAATATATAATCCGATCTAAATTACAAGGCTTGTAGCAAATGATGCCGGGAATAGCTAAGAGGCTTTACAAGGCTGAAATGATGTGCACAGTGCCGTGAAATAGCCGAATAGGCTTTACAAAGATGGCATGTGTGTGTGAAATCAAATCATGTGCTATTTGCCCACTGATCAATCGGCAATGCCTCTGAACACTATGAAGTCTACTCACTCAACTGATGAACGTAAGGTTTTAGGTAATGTGATGATGTGAAATTGTATGTGAGCATATGGATTGACTTCGAGTAGGTACTAGTCGAATTTTGGGCATGGCTTAGATTGGAAACTTGGGAAAATTCAAAGCGTCCCCTCTATGGCGATCTAGTCTACTCTGATCTAGATCTATACCAACCATCGATCGATGAAAGAACAATAAATAATTTCTTTTCTTTGGTTCTTTTTATGTGTTGGGTCAGATGCATTAATGTAGAGGCTAATGTGTGTGTAGGAATTGGATTTGTCGGTGAGGCTCAAAAGTGAGTGATACTTGCACCGAAATGTGCCCATGATGCAACGAGCACGTAGAGCACGAAAAATAGAGCAATTTTCCTTTTTGGAGCCCCTCAAATTCTTTTGGATGAAGAGATACAACTTGATCTAGGTGGAGGGGCAAAAGGAGTGCAAACGTGCTCAATGATGATGTGGCAATCAAGGGTCACATGCAGTGACTGTGCCTAGTAGGGATTGTGCCTATGGAGCCCTGTGTTGAGGTAGCACTTGTGTTCACATGCAAGGTGCTGTGTGTGCCTGGTAGGAGGGGGTCAAAATGGCACGTGGCATTGATGAGGTGGTAGTTGATTGGTCTGATGATGTGGCACTACTGACTAAGATGCTGATGTGGTAGCTGACTTGTATGATGATGTGGATGAGGCTTTAGCTGCCAGGGTGGAGTGCTGACGTGGTGATGACTTTGACTGGTAGGGTGGAGTGCTGATGTGGCACCTATAACTGGACCTACCGATGCGGTAGGCGACTGCCACGTGTTAGAACTTAGATAACGAATGATGTGGCACCTGACCAACTCAATGATGACAGGGTTGTTTGGATAGGGTGCCATGTGGCTGGTCCTTGACCAAGCCTTAAGGTGTGGTACCCTTGAAGGATAGGGTGATAAGGCTAGCGCCACGTGTCTCTATCTTGATCGGGGTTTAATCTGACTAACTCGAGGTTTTACTAACTAACCCTATCCTCAGAGAAGATTGACTGTGAGCATTGGAGGCAATGGCATTGTGCAGATCTTTGGCCCGGCGTTGCAGTAGAGCGGCCATGCGTGGGAGCAAGGAGGAGCCCATTTGGAGAAGGCGTTTGGAAGGAGCTTTGGCTATGGTAGCCTATTGCAGGATGATGCATCCCAATTGAGCCATCCGTTAGTGGTTGTAGGATTGAAGACTGTCGTGGCTACAGATGGTCGTTTGGCACATGTCGTCAGAGGGTGCTAATGGAGCATTTGGGTGAGAGGCGACTCCATCTCCATTGCTTCATAGGTTGTTGATGCTAAGGTTCCATCGCCCAGCTGGAGTCAGCTCAGTCCGTTTGCTTGAGGCAAAGCTGTGCCATAGGAGTTGTCGCTGAAGGTTGTCTGCAAAGGCTGTGTCATTTGATGATGACAGGGCACAATTGCTTGGAGTGGAGGATGACAAAAAAGCGAGCCGTGGGAAGCAAGCCAAGCTATAAAAGTGAGTTGTAAAAAACCTGAGCCAATCAATTATAATTTGAAATAGAGAACATGGAGTATTAAATTAGTCTTAAATAATTTAATTACTATAAACCAATGAAGAGGCCAAATTGCCATCCCGTAGAAAACTTTTCTGAAACATTATCTACAAAAGTAGATGCATAGAGGCTCCTTGGCTTGTGCAATCTAATCCATCTCCTCCTTAGACAAGGTAGCAAGCTCAACAACCATGCACTTTCAAAATTTGTAAGGCCAAGAGGATAATGCTACATAATGATGGCACCCAACCAAGACAACAAGTAACTACCCATAGACATATAGTGCACGTAGTGCATGAGAGCATGCTTGCACGTGCTTCGGCCCAAATTCCAAGGGTTGGTATTCTTGATGCTATAGCCTGCCCCTTTATGGGGGCAATGCTAACATGGAAAACCATTCTTCTACATTTGCACATTCAACATCATCCAAAATTGTACCTATGCATCTGTATTTTGGACTTTGAACTCGCATGTCACAATAGTCAGACACTTGCACACAAAAGGATTGTACACATGAGCTACCATAGCAACCCAACCTCTAACCCAATGTATGTGATCAAAATGTACCCACATATTACCAAGACTCCCCCTAGCCTCATTCTATTGATAAGGTCCACACCCGAGGAAGGACCAATAGTAGACATCTTGACAAGCAATATATCCATCAACAAATCTCAGGTCACTCCCATCTCTATGTTTTTGCACGAGGCATATGGAGCTAGCTTAGCATGCATGATTACCATCTCCTCTACCTTCTTGGTTTCTAGTCGCGATGCTCTGAGCTCCATAGGATCATTATATATACCCATATGAATTGCACATCTGCTTGTTTTTTCAAGATCATGGGGTAGCCAGTAGTAAATAAATACACTGCATGTTGCAACACACTCAGAATGCTCTCCACAGTGCCTCCAGACTAGAGACCCACTCTCTCCAGTTATAGCTTTGATAGGGGGAGCCCTCTTTTTAACTTATCTTTCCATTGTGTTTCACTAATCATTCCTGTGCACAGTCAACATTGTAGCACCTCAAATAACCTCCACATCTACTGGTCCTTACAATACCATGGAAACCTCTTGCCTACAAGTAGTACATTCTATCTAAACATGTTTGTCATACTTTTGATCCATTCCTTGCATGGAGAGCCAGAAGATATTGGGGACAACTCAAAGAGAACATACCCGTCATTATTATTGGGGAGCTCATCAACCACTTCGATTGTCTGCGCACTTGAAAATCGCACATGCAAATAGCTTGACAATGGAACGTGTCGCAACATAGTAAGAATGCTCACTGGAAGAAGTTTTCTTCTTTGTAGTCACACATTGGATTCTTCTGTCAATCAAGTATGGATCCTTTCTCTCCATCTTCCAACTCGACCAATTGAGGTGCCACTAAAACATCTCGAGCTTTGGTCACTTAATGCAACTCAATCTCTTCCTCTACAATGGAGAAGTGGTATCTAATGTCTGACAAAGAAACCTCATAATACTATGTATCATAACGAATTGCAAAAGTCTTACTCTCTAAATATTGCAAGAAGGCAGTAGCAGGTGGTATTATGGTGGGGGAGAAAGAATCCTAAGAGTTCATTTGAGCAAAGTGGTGTAAAGAAGAATGGCTTAAGCAAAGGTAAGTGGTTCAAAGATAAGTGCGACCATCTGTGAGGAAGAATACACTTTACATGAAAGGTGGAAAGAACAAGCTGCTTGATGTCAGTCAAACTAGTTGGTAGACTTTGAGTGCAACCAATTTCTAACATTCTACCTTATGTCAAGTTTAAGAGACAATAGGACTGTCAGAGGATGGACTTCCTGTTAAGCATTCCTAGTTGAAACTATGTGACAGCCAGTTGGATAGAGAGAATCCAAGCATTTATTTGAAGATGATACATAGCACTCACTTTCATGCCATCACACATTTGATGGTGTGAGTTAGTAATGCCTCCACTCTCTCTATTAGTCACTAGATCCATGATTAATGAAGAACACCTTAATATTTGAACATGATAAAATACTTGAATCCATGTATATATATGTATATACATTACACCATATTTGTCCATGTATAGATGAATATAGAGGAGACCATATTTAAATCCATATATCTATATACATAACAATATATATATATATATATACATAACAATATATATATACATATATCCATATATAAGTCCATGCAAATATTTGTAAGAGAATCTATAAGTCCATATAAATAAAAATCCATAATATTTGACCATATATCTTAGTCCATCTATATATATGAATATAGACTAGACCATATATAAATCTATGTATATATACACATGAATACATAAGTCCATGTGTACATATAAGTCCAACTATATATTTGTAAGAGCATCTACAAGTCCATAAATATTTGACCATATATCTTAGATCAATTTACATGAGTCATTATATAAGTCCATGAACATATATATCAAACCACATATAAATACGTGTATATACACATGAAAACATAAGTCCATGTATATGTTAGAGCATCTAAAAGTCCATGTAAAAACACGTATTAGTCTTTATGCAAGTCCATATAAGTCCATGCGAATAAGAGTTCGTAAATATTTACCATGTACATTAGATAATATGCATTAGAACTTATATTATACCATATGTAAGCCCATTTATAAAACCATATATATTATAGTAGGTTACCGTGATTCATCATTTAAGTATAGCATATCTAATGAATGATTTAAAATGACATGATATCTAGTGAGCTTGAAAATGAATCTTGTTGCATTGCTTTGAGAGTATGCTTGGGACTTTAATTTTCAAACTAAAGAAAATGTCTTCTTTGTATGCTACAATGTCTTAGTTCTGGGCATTCTTGGGAGTCTAATCTTTGCATGCTTTTGGACCGTGGTCCAAAAGCATGCCAAGATAATGCTTTTGGCCTTAAAATGCATGCTTTTGGACTGCGTGTTAATAAAGCCTACAATGCCTAGAACATGAACTTAGGGGCATACTAAGGACACCTTTTCATAGTCCGAAAGCATGCCTTTGCCCATGAAAGCCATGCAAATTGAATTCCCAATCATTTGAATTTGCATGGCTTTCATGGGCAAAGGCATGCTTTCGGACTATGAAAAGGTGTCCTTAGTATGCCCCTAAGTTCATGTTCTAGGCATTGTAGGCTTCAAAAAAATGAAAAGCATAAGCATGCCAAAAGCACCTAAAGAGAGTATGATATACAGCTTCTTGAAACTACATGCGTTTGGACTTAACATTGTACTCAACTCACACATTTATGCCCTACCTATATGCCTTATATGTCTATTGGTTGGCTTGCAAACTTATTAGAATAGAGGTTCATTAACAGGGTAGTGTTGAGGGCAAAAGCATGCAAAGTACATGTTTGTTTCATGGTAATTTTCTTTCCTTATTCATTCTTGCACTGGTTTAAGTATACTGTGATTAAACATTGCTAAGATTTGTGTTCATTTTTTCTACACATGTTGCGATAGAGATGCAAAAGGGTTTACAAAAGAGGGTTCTAAAACTAGGACCTGATCTTAAGGAGCCAGATGTTCATCCTCATTCTAAGGAAGGGGGAAGCAAGTTATTGTGGGCTCAAGTGTCCAACCTCCTAATATCCTTGTAAATGAGGATAAAGAAGTGTCAAAGGAAGATTCGGTCTCAGAAAGGTTGGGCATTCAGGTGAAGCAAAAGAAGATGAGGATGAATTTGCTGAGATGGACATGGAGATAGCAAGTGGTGGAGATGTAATTGGGAAGCGTAGACTTCTTGGGTCTGATGAATGTCCTAGGATCCCTCTTTGCAGATTGATTACTTATGCTTGGGTTAGGGGTTTGAGAAGTGATGTATCTGTACTAAAGAGTGCTTTTTAGTATGAGGTTACTTGCATGAGACGGGGCATTCATTGTGTCCTTGTGCAAGTGTGATGGAGAGGAGCTTCCTATTACAAGTGCAACTGTGAATACGTGGTCACAAATATGGAATTTGAGGAGGTGGATAGTAAAATTGAGAAGGAGGTTGCAAGCAAGAGTAAGTGGAAGGTTATGTCTAAGAAGATGTTTTATGTATGGGAGGGAAATCAAAGGACAACTATATGGTTGGAGCTGATTATTGAGGCTTACATGGAGACAAGGTCTAGACACATAAGAGTGATGTGCATATTGATAGACCCCTCAAGGACATCCAAAATTGTATTGTTGGATGGATTGCAATGGACGAGTTTGTAAGTGATATTTTAACTTTCTAGAGTTGTATTTCAATTTTTTGGGATTCATGTTCCATTGAAATGTATTCCTTTCTTGTGGAATTTTAGATTGGATGAACATGCATGTCATTTTCTGGGATTCATGTTTGAGTGAAATATTTTTTTTCCTTCTTGAATTTTAGATTGAATGAACATGCAATCATTAAGCCAAGCCTTTGGGATACCTTATCAATACAAATAACATGTGTGAGTGCGATCCAACATTCTTCATGAATAGTTTGAGAAAGGAACAAGAACAAATGATTGATAAGTCCAAATCAAGGGATGCATTGCAGTGGTTTCCTTTTTCATGAGGAATTTTGTCTCGTCTTGTTTTTTAGGTACTTAAAATTCATGGGATTCAAAACCATCATGATTACTTTGCTTAATCTTCATGTGAGTTCTTCACACTTTTTCTTTCTATTGAAGGTGGATTACGCTTCTGAGTTGAAGCAAGCATTGGATATTGTGGAAAAAACAATACCACATGAAAGTAAAGGAGAAGCAACACACAAGGAAAGAGGGAGTATTCGTAAGAAACTTTCTGGTAGGATGGGAATGGTATATGAACTTGTGATTTTAAATTTTAAATTTGGATATGAACTTGGATATTGTGGAAAAAACAATACCACACGAAAGTAAAGGAGAAGCAACACACAAGGAAAGAGGGAGTATTCATAAGAAGATTTCTGGTAGGGTGGGAATGGTATATGAACTTGTGATTTTAATTTTTTAATTTGGATATGAACTTGGATATTGTGGAAAAAACAATACCACACGAAGGTAAAGGAGAAGCAACACACAAGGAAAGAGGGAGCATTCATAAGAAGCTTTTTGGTAGGATGGGAATGGTATATGAACTTGCGATTTTAATTTTTTGGTAAGTCTTGCACTTTGTAAAATCTCTTACATTCAATTTTTTGTAATAGGTGCTTAATTGTGTAGATCCCCAACAAGGAGATGTGTGGAAGACAAGAGTCTTCAATATGAGATATGAGAGTCATGAATCCTTTGTAACTTTCACAAAGATTAAGAGTTTAGCAAATGCAGATATGAGGATGGAGAAGAGAGTAATGATATTGTCTCTTCTTCAAGCAAACAAGACGATAAGGGATATGTATTTTATGCCCTCAGGTGACAATGACTTTAGAGGGTAAGGTGTTTATTTATGCTCAAATTATTGTCTTGTTGTGTAATGAAAGATGGTGACTATTGGTTTGTGCATCGTTTTTAGGTGGCTCACCAAGGAGATCTTCCTTGAGAAGATAGAGACATAGTCTATCATGGCACTCAAGGATTTCTGTGCCCTCAATGCCATGATCGATCCATTTGTATTGCCTACGGATTATACACTCTAGAAGTACATGGAGGACATCAAACAAGAGGGTAGGAAGAATATGTTCTCCTCTCTATCAAGGTTTAAAGAGAGGAGACAGACATGCACCAAGGAAGGCTACAAAGATCAATCAATCTGTGCAGAGAGTTTTGTTCACGTACATAGGCATGATCTATATATCTTTTCTTTGAGAGAGAACTAGATATTTTCCATTTGGTAAGTAATAAACTTCTGCCACATTGAAGGTACTTGAAGCACCTTGTGAAGGAGAACAAGTTGATTCAAATGCCTACCTAATGCAAAGGATGGTTTGAGATAGGGAACTCCAACACTTGCATGTACCCTAGTTCGCTGAATGGATTATCCCAGTGGGAGCTTAGTAACTACCCAAGGTGGATTAAATTTTCAGCTATGCAAGTACCTACACCTGAGAGATCTATGTTTGTTGTGCACTCAGCAATAAGAAGAATGGTAAAGAAGATACTCCAAAGAAGACTAAGAAATAAGATACTCCAAAGAGAACGTCCTCTAGGCTGACAAAACAAACAACTAATCAACAACTAAAGAGAAGGATATGCCATCAGCTATTTTGTAGCCTAGTTGGTAGAAAATATGTATGGAAGTTACAATTCTAAAGTATTGGAATCTCTATTTGGCAGAAGTAAAGGATGTGGATACTCCATCTCATGAGAATAGGGATGAGGAACCAATCATTGAGGTTTCTCTTCCAAGTAGAAATCTCTACTTATTTTCTTGAAAAATTATCGAGCTTATGTTCTTGTTTATTATTGAAGCGTTTCAATTAATTCTAAGAAAAAAGACAATGATGAAAGATTTCATCACATTTTCATATCACCCCCATCACCTATGCATGGCCATGGAGGCGTGTCTATGTTTAGTTCAATGGTAGGTGATTACATTACCATGGGATTAGATTTTTTTACTGCCAAGAAGTATGATGCCAATAGAGAGGTACATGAGTTCTTTCTTGGAGTTGCTAGTAAGGGGAGGGATTATACTAGGATGGGTAGGAAAGTAAAAAGCTAGACTTCCCTACGGGTTTGGAAATGGAGGGACATGTTGGGATTCCCAAATGGAATAAGCTTACAAAGGACCATGTTAAATATGGTATTAGTGTGGTAGCTATACTACACTCAACGATGATGGATGGCTGGTTCTCCTATGTCCTTTTGCATGTAAAAGAAATTTAAACATGCTCTCTCAATTGAATGAGATTTTGCTTGAGTTTTGTCTTTCTAACATATTGGCACAATCTTTGTTTGAAGTTCCTTGCATTACATGGTTGAGAAATACATTCATGTTTAGGGCTTAGAGGTCACATGGCTTGTAGTCATGAGGGACAGTGTGCCTTATGGACATTTCATGGAGGATGGACATGATATGATGGTTGGCTTTCTTTCTTACATTGTTTGCTTTTATCACTATAGGTAAGAAAAGTTTAGCAGTATTCAAACTTTCATTGTTTGTATGTAGATGCTTTCCTTTAGGATAATATTTTCTAAACGCATGGGCCATTGTCCACTCATGTTCTAACAGGAGAGACATATATTATTTGATAAACTTCACATCAAGTAGAGGAGTGACTCATGGATGCACTATCATCTAGATGCAGAGAAGATGGCAGGATCTTCATTGAGTAGGCATGCTAGAGGATTAGTGGAGAGGTCCACTAGTTTTATGGGTTGTATTTTGAGCTTGTTGTTTCCTGCAGGTGGCCTTTGCATGGACATAGGATGTGGAATAGAACCACTGATGGAGCACTCCAGGCTACTAGTAGTTCTTGATTTTCTTTTGATAGTAATGGTAGCATTGTGCATTCCATTATGGAGCCCCTTGTGCAGGCATCATGTGCAAAGAAAGCTAGATTGAATGTAGGTACTATAGGGGGGGAATGGGTCTAAGTATTCCATAATGCCTACTAATGGGGGGGAATGAGTCTGATTATTCTTTTGATAGTGATAGTAGCATTGTGAATTCCATTATGGAGCCCCTTGTGCAAGCATCATGTGCAAAGAGAGCTAGATTGGATGTAGGTACTATGGGGGGGGGATGAGTCTGAGTATTCCTTAATGCCTACTAACAATCCATATGATGACTGATGGTAGTGAGACACAGGTTACTTAGATATAACATTTGTTTATATTTCATTTTTTGATATTTTTATTTCTTTGAAGTAGAGTTGTCTCTTTTTCATATTTTTAGAACTTAAAAAAAGTAAAATATGATTTTGAGAGTGGCAAATCGATATGGACTATATGTGATATAATATCTTCATTGTGCTTAAAATTTTTTGGTGAGTTGTTTTGTGAGCAAGGAGATTATGTTAGTAGTTGAATAATCCATAACTTAAAGAAAGATTCTTCTTATTGGAATGTCAAGTTGACTTGGGCTCTTATGTTGATTTTTGTAGCTTCCTACCATGCTATGTGGAAGACATGGCAAAGCAAATGGAGGCAGGCAAGAAGTATGATAGCAGAATAAAAGACAAGAAGGTTTCTCAATGCTTGTTTGTTGATGATGAATGCTTTGAGATGTAGAACATGCCTCACTTGGCTTCTCAAAGGAACTCCATAGCTTTTATTTCCAAAGGACGTTGTACAACAGATGCCCTTGCAATGCTCTGCCATGCTCTTGACATATATTAAACCTCAATGAAGGCTTGATTAATGTAAAATTTTAAGTTTTAGGTTTGGTCGGCTTTTTATCATGGCATTTTTATGCAAAATAAGATGAATGACTTCAAGAAGCCTACCTGACGGAAACCTACAACTATCTACAACAGCAAACAATAGCAAATGAATCATCGATTTGCTACATAAGTCGCTGTGGTTTTTTGATGTACAGTAGCCTTGAAAGGAGGTGATATTAGTGCTGAAATGTTAGAAGTCATCCATGCAACAATGGCTTTTGTGGCCATATTCAGTGAAGATTATGATGCTTTTGTGTATACGTCTCTTGACTTGGCATCGAAAGATCTGCGCAACAATGGCTAGCATAGCCATTGATGGAACCTTGCCTCTCGCAACCAAAAAGCAAAGTCCAAAGCATCTTTCCACCAATTGATACTGTATTCAAGTTTAGGCTTGCCAAGTTTTACGCTTTGATCTTAAATTCGGTGTCTCGTAGAGTCGAACTCATCTCATTGGTGTGTCAGTTTCTTATAATAACTAGAGAGACTGCATCGCACGAAAAGGAGCAATCATCGCCAATCTGGGCACACCTGTACCAATCTGAATATGACACAAAACACGCAAAATAAGAAATAACAAAATTCTCTATTTCTCTCTTTCACAAGGAAACGATTACTAAGTTCTTACCCTTTGGGGGGGAAGGCCAAAAATAGGAAAATGTTGGCTTTGGTAGCATGATGATGGGAGCTAGTTATGGAAATTTTAAGAATAAACTGTACCCATTATATAATAATCAAGGACCGCGATCGGACGGAAGGAGATCCTGACCGTTCGATCGTGCCCTTTCTTTGGCAGAACGCAAATGTGCGATGATTGCAAGCTGTGTGCAACATTGGTGGTCATCCCATTTGCGGTGATGCCATCAAGCCTAGGAGATGTCTCACAAGATATGAGGGGTAGAGGAGGAGTTGATTCTATTAGGCTCACCATTGTGAGGTGAGACTATGAGGATTTTCCCTTATATATATAGGAAAGGAACTAGGTACACTATATGGCTGTAAGGGAATGCAAGGAGTGAGTGAAGTGGCGAGGGGGGGGGGAAGCTTACTGAGCAGAAGGGAGTTTCGCTTACCCTTCTTCTTCTCCATCTCCAGAGCCCCCATAGCCTCCATCTCCAAAGCCTCCATAGCCTCTTCTTCTCCTCGTTTCTCCCTTCGTTCCTGCTCCTCCACCATCTCTCCTTCCCCCCCCCTTCACCTCCCCCCCCCCCTCTCCTTCTCCGACCCCTCCTCCCTCCCCCCCGACCTCCCCCACAAACTCAACCTCCTCCTCCACTCCGATGCCTCCCTTTCCCAAATCCAACGCTTCGTCTCTTCCCCTTCCTTCCTCCGCTTCTCCTCCGAACCCTTGGCCGATGTCGAGGCCAAGCTCTCCCTCCTCGGCCCCCGCTACTTCCTCGACCACCCCGAGCTCCTCGAGCTGCGCACCTCCAACCTTCGCCGGAAGATCGACTTTCTTGGGACCATGGGCCTTCGCCTCGAGGAGATTTGGTACTCCAAGTGGCTGTTCAATGTGAAGTCGGAGACTCTAGAGTGGCGGCTGTCTTATCTCAAGTCCACAGGGCTAACTTCAGACAATATAGCCAGGATCGTCCGTCGACATCCTCAGATTTTCGTTTCAAACACAAAAAAATGCTTGGAACGCCTCTTTGAGTTTTTCGAGGTCCAGAGGGGACTTGAAAGACAAGCGATATGCAAGCTCATTGTGAAGTATCCTGGTATCATTACTTTGTCCACAAAAAAAATGTTGGAGAATCTACAACTCTTTGAAAAGCTTGGCTTCGACCCAAATTCCCGTCAATTTTACTGTGCTTTATTTGAAATCTGCTGCTACAGCACGTCGGATCTAAGAGAGCGGTTTGAGTGGCTGCTATCTCAGGGAATCTCCCGCGAAGAGGTCATCGTGATGGTCTTAAATAAGCCTTCTTTACTTCTGTTACGAGTGGAAACTATGGCGGAAAAGGTCGATTATCTAGTCAATGTATTGAATCGTGACATCAAGGAGCTCCTGCATTTTCCAATATTCTTAAAAATGAGCCTTCAGAAGCGTATCAAGCCACGATTCGCTGTCATGGATCAACTACACAAAAAGGGCTTGTTGAACAGTCCCTACAGTTTGGCACTTGCACTAGGTGGTTCAAACCAGGCCTTTACAAAACGATTTGTAGCCAAGCTCGAGGTTGTACTAAGTAATGATCAAAATTAGGGGTCCGCAAGGAAGATATGGCTGTTCCCCCTACTATTTTAGTTGGATGGGTGCGATTCATCTCTTGTTTACAACAAACTTCAAAGGTCTTCTTGGCTGAATGCTTTTTTCTAATCTAGTGACTAGTCACCCCACTATTTTAGTTGGATGGGTGCGCTACAACAAGCCTCAAACATCTTCTTGGCTGAATATTTTTTTCTAATCTAGTGACTAGTCACTGACTAAAGGTTGCAAACCTCTCGATTCGAGTTTGTGTTTTAATGGAGTAGCTAGTCCCTGCAATGCGTGATGGAGCTTATGGTTTTCAATCTTATGAGTGACTATCATGAGATTGAAACTGCACTATGTTGTGTTTTTGGGAATGTTCGTGGATTCATCTAGGTATATAAAGTCGGTGTCCTTCATATTAATTGAAGACTCGGGGTAGCTGCCAAACATATGTTTCATGATTGCTTTAAGATTGGCCTTCATAGATTTGCTCAAACTTCTTAGATTTGCTCATTCTTTTTGAATATGCTCCGTATAAGCGGTTGAATGATTAAGTTCAAAGGGATGCATAATTCCCTTAGTTTTTAAAATAATAGTAATTGTGTACTTGGAATTGAAACATCAGGCGTTGAGAGAGGATCATGCCCATCTGTGACCTGCACATTGAATTGGACTTAGCAAGAGTGCTATTTGAATCAATGTTATTCGTTTTCGTATTAAAGCAAGCATCGTGTCAAGCTTTAAGGTAACTCTTATCTAGGTATAAATTGGATGACCAAGCCTAGTACGTAACATATCTAGTTGTTAGCATTAGGTACATTAGTTTGCCAACTACTTGCCAATACAATGTAGCATCTTGGAACTACTCAGTCACAGTTTTGAAGGTATTGTTACCTATATTCAATTGGACTACTAAAAGATTTGTAAGATGACGTATCAGAGTATGTCTCCTCTAACTGAGAAATATCCCATCTTCATTCTTATTGATCTCAATGTGTAAAACATCATGTCAGTTTGCCTTAACTAGATCGATCATAGCCGTGCCACTGCTTGCAATGATCAAATCATCCACGTATAGTACTATGATTGTTAGAATTCCATTTTGAATAACCCATGATCATCTTCACCTCGATCAATCCTTTTGACTTGTAGTATGCATCAATATTATTGTACTGGCGCTGATGTAGACAGCATCAGTTTCAGAAGGCATGTCGGATAAAAAAAGGTGAGGTGCACTGAACTGAGGGCTGACTTATGTAGTCCCCTCCTACCGTACTTGTAGCCCTTTTGTGCTAGAACAGCACCTATGAGTAAATAATGTTAATCTGCGCTAGCATGGCCCATTCCCCTCCTTTTATGCCTTCTTTCCCACGAAAATTGTATACTAAATTAAAAGCTGTGGCTGTGCCACAAGAGGTGTTAAGCCATGCAGGCTCTCCCATCAATTTGCCTAAAGGTCGGTGTGCACTTTCTTGGCTACTAGGACTCATCATTTTCAATTAGCTCCTTCCATTTGTTGACAGCAGCATAGGCTTGCCACATGGGCAGCACAATATAGGTTGTGCACTACATTTGGTATTAGGGTTTGCCTATTTTTGTCTGTTCTACATGTTTTGGCTATTCTACTTCACAAGAGTGCTCTAGCTTGTATTTTTATTAATACTTGTATGCACAAGAGATGGAGGAATTGTCAATAGTTTGTGACAAGGCAGACCTGGTCCAGTTATCAATGCTCATGTTGAATATGTTGCTGAAGAGCTTCAGATCCTTTGTAACCCGCATTATTACTTCACATAGGTGAAAGCTGCTTGCTTTTGAAAAATTGGGACTATTGTATGAAGAGGCCAGGGCTAAGAACAACGACAACAAGATAGCAAGGAGAAAGCCTCTATTGCTTGAACCAAGGGTAAAGGTGAGGGTGCAGCGGAATCTAGACAGCAAAAGAGAGTGCACACACTGCGAACTGAAATGCGAGAAAAAGAGAGAGAGAGTCTGCACAAGAGATCCAGGAAAATGCCTCAACTGCTAGGCAAAAACCTTGTACAAGTGATGTTACAACAACAGGGGAGGAGCTCTATTTATAAGGTCCCCTTCACTAGCCAACCTAGGCGACTCAAGGGCATAACAGGGCCGACCCAAGGTCGGGTGTAAACTGACCTGCTTGTTGGGTGACTGACCTGGTTGGGGGCTTGGTTTGCCCACCAACCAAGGCATCACCTAGGCGCCTACATGGTGGCCTGTTGGCAGTCCCAAAGAGTGCCTGGGGGCGGGTGAATACAGCCCTGCCGTCCGCAGCCAATACACCTTCAAGGAAGCCCAAATCGCCCCCTCCTACCTCACACGGGTGGGCACAGCCACAACAAAGGCCCTTTTCTATGATCCATGAGATGCTAACTCTAACACCTTCTCTCATCTCTTGGATCATTAATCAACCTTAGGGAGCTGGAATGAGCACCAAGCAGCTGCTGTGACAAAGGCTTGGTAAACATGTCTGCCTTGTCCTCTGTCTTACAGAAGATGAGTAGGATAACTTGATTGAGCACCTTCTTTACAACTATACGGAGGAAGAACTAGGAGGTGAATCCTCACTAATCCCTGAAGAGGCTGAGGCTACCCTGCTGGGCGCCTACTTTTATAAGCTCCCCTTGGGCCCCCAAATATCAACCAGCAGGGTTGACCCCTATTGATGCTGACCGACTGGCTCCCTCCTGATCCACCTCATGACATGGCAGCCGATCTTGCCACGTGGTAGTGCAGATATCATCGCTGCCACATGGCAGCTGTGACTGCACCTGTGCATGTTGCTGATGTGTCAGCATCTGCCTGTGTTGCTGCTGATGCGTCTGTCTGCTGGCTGACGTGGCAGTCCCACAGCTGCTGACAGTGGCTGCTTGAGTGGATTGCTGCTGAGCTGGCTGCCTGTGTGGCAGTCCTGCATGGCCACGGGCTGTGGATGCCCATGACAGGCTGAGTACCAGACCGCTTGTTCCGCTGCACGAGGGAGTCTAGCTTCGCAATTGCTTGGAGAGATTGGACTCCCATAGACATTTAGACTAATTAACTTATATTAACCCCTTTAATATGTTCTAACTTGTGGTGCATTAAAGATTTAGAAGTCCATTGTGGACTAGATAACTTGTTGGAACATGTGGCACATTAGATATTTAGAAACCTATTTTAGATTATTAAACTTACATGTGGCACATTAGAGATTAGATATTTAGAAACCTATTTAAGATTATTTTAGAGATGTTCTAACATGTGGTGCATTAGAGATTTAAAAACCCATTCAAATAATTTATATTAACCCATCTAAGATGTTCTAACATGTGGGGCATTAGAGATTTGAAAACCTATTTTAACTTATATAATTCATCTAATATGATATTAGTTGTGGCTCATTAGAGATATCTAAGCCTATTTTAGATTATTTAACTTATATTAACTGATCTAATATGTTCTAACGGGGTTCTAACTTGTGGCGCATTAATATATTAACAATAGATTTTAAGAAATTACTTTAAATGATTTAAATTATTTATATTAACCTAATTAAAAACTACTTTACCTAACACAAGCTAACAAAGGCTCTACATGTGGCACGTGCCACATGGGAGGGGGAACTCCCCCTCCCCACCACATGTCATGTGCACCTCATGTCCTCACATGAAGCGCAGTGCCTCATGTGGTCAAGAAAGATGTGTGCCACATTGGGGGGGGCGGGGGGAGCACACACATCTCATGACCACATGAGGTGATGCAGCTCATGTGAGGACATGACGCGCATGCCACATGTGGGGGGGGGGGAGCCCCCGTTCCACTTGTGGAGTGCACCACATGCGGGCCTCCAATGCTATAGCCTCCCAAGCTCCTCCCTCCCTCCCCCCCCACCACTCGCCTCCACCCCTTCACTGCTCCTCCTCTCCCCTTCACTGCCTAGCCCCTCCCTCCCCGCCTTTCCCTTATGCCTCTTCACTGCCCGTTCATCGCCCCTCCTCTCTATCCTTTGTTGCCTAGTCCCTATGTCCCTACCCCTTTGCCGCCCCTTCTCTCTGCCTTTTGCCACCCCTCTTCACTAGCCCTCCTCATAACCAAGCTCGCAATGCTCCTTTTTGTCACCAAGATAAAGTGGAGTGTGCGCATACACACACACACACACACACACACACAGAAAGAACAGGAGAAAGGGGGACCAGAAAGAAGGTGCTTGCAAAGGGAGGCTGAGAGGGAAACAAGGAGCCAAGGAGTTGCTCTACGCGGATGGGAGGGGAGCTGAGCCAGATGAGGAGGGAAGAGCTGATGATTGGACGGGAGGTGAGCTGCATGAAAAGGAGGAGGGGAGTGCTAAAGCGGGGGAGAGAGAGCGAGAGAGAGAGAGAGAGCATGATATAGGTACCTGTACACTATGTTGTATTGAACATAAACATGAATATATACATGTGAACCCCTTAGGATTAGGGTTAGGGTTAAGGTTTTCCCCTAATGCCCTACCTAGATGGTACAATTTACACCATTCTGCTCTTAAATTGCAATGGGTAAGTAGAGGGTGCATGTACAATATATTTTTGTATTTTGTTTGGTGCGATAGCATCCAAAATTGAAAAAGAAAACCGAAAAGAATAAGAGTAGTATGTGTATATGTGAGCATAGCCGAAGCATGTACAATTAGTACAACTTACTAGATCTATTACATAACGTGTATTTCCCCCTCTAAGTTGTGGATCATACTTTGCCTTTGGGAATAAAACCCAAAAGATAGGCCGAAGGGAAGAGGAAGAAAATATGCAAAAACTAAAATCCATGCATAAGATGTCCTTGAGTCATATGCAGTGTCGAATGCTAATGTCGGGATAGATCTCTAATTTTGGATCCAATCACTAATCTCCATCAAGTATGGATTTTATACGATAGCCATAAGTGCATGCTGAAACACCGATGTTCCACTATGGCTAAACAGTATACTGATCTGTATCATCTGATGTGACAGTATAGTGGAGTCGGATCCATGCATGAATGTGATGGCTATACATCACTGACTGTGCTGAGGTAGATGGGGCTGCCTCGTGCTGAGGGCTTACTGTCAAATGTGCCTCCTGTTGACGACTTACTGTCGAATATGCATTATCAAAAATTATGGGCTGATCCATGCTAACATGTGGAACATCTGTGTCCAATCTCTCAAGACCAATGAGGCTCAGGGAGACATCATAAACTGGTACATATCCTGTGGCAATGAATGGTTGAAGTTCACGGATCCCATATAGCGTCATGACTAGTATATCATCAAGTGTGTGATGTGAATAACTCCATGCTAGAGACGGTATGGTGCTTTGTGCTAGAGGCTTACCCAAGTACCGGCGAGAGTGTCTACCCATGAGAACACTGTAAATGCTGCCATTGAGGTGCTTCTTACACTAAACTGTCAAAAACAAGTCATGGTGGAAGAACTGCATGTGTGCCAAAGATCAAGCTTGTAGTGAAATTAGGAAAACTGCATGTCGAGATTAGCCAAGAGGCTATACAAGGCTAATGGATATGTGTAGGAACCAATGCCAAAAAATAGTCAACAATGTGTGACTTTACATGGGTGGCATGTGTGTGCGCAAGATGAATGTAACAATCTTGAATCTGAGGAAGATCACTCTGCCAAGTATCACAAGTGTGATGAACTGTTGAATGCCAAGAGAACTGAAGATATGTGAGTGTGTATACCGATGATAGATCCGATGGGACTAATGCCGATGGGAACTGATTGGGTAATGTGGCAATGGCTTACTTGGCTTGGTGGAGTTTAATATCCTCTATGGCTATGCTAGTCTATAGCTAGACTACACGTCAAAGCAAAACATGCAGCGAAATGAATATTAGTTAGTTCATTTTATGTGGTGGATGCACTGTAATGGATCAGGATGTGGTTCTGATGATGAGGATTGAATGATGATGACCTATTCATAAGTTAGATATCAAATCTGAGGTTCTCATCGCATAGAGTAAGATCTGGTAATCATTTTGCGTTTTGGATCACCTCAAAATTCCAATTGGATCAAAAGTTATGGCTCCCGGAAAGATGGCCAAACTTTGTTCCCAAGAGGGTGATCAAAATACTGATGTGGATGCAATGATGTGGAATTGTGCGTCACATGTTGATTACAAGGAGTGCCTATGAGGCATTGTGTGCTTAGGAAGCACTGTTGATTGGGCAACTGGCACGGCATTTCCATGCATCATGATGACATGGCATGCTGAGGTGGTAGGTGATTGAGCACTACTAACATGGCACTGATGACTAGACTTGTTGATGTGGTAGGTGGTGATGTGGTAGTCTGATGTGGCATGGATAATGTGGATTGCTAGTGATGATGTGGTTGAATGATGTGTCATTCGGTGGCACATGATGTGACAAACCATGGTGACATGTCCAGTGATGTGGCACAAGGGTTGACGCTACTGACGTGGCGCTCTCGATAAGGAATGATGTGGTAGTAGCTAATGGAGTGCCACGTGTTAGGGTTGTAACCAAGTGTCAAGTGGGTAAGATAACCCTGAGTGTGGTGGAGGGATCTCCATGTTGCATCAGAATATCTTAAGGTGCTAGCGGAATCTAGAAAGATTATGCCAGAATCATGAAGTTTCATCATGGACAATCGTTCCTGTCGCCTCTGTTTCATTTGTGAGGGCATTCTTGTTGCTTGCTTATCTTTTGAGATGAGCATTGGAGCCTTACTGCCTCATTGAAGTTGTAGAGGCATTGAAGGAGATGTGACTTTGGCCTCTGAGCGTGTCGTCAGTCGTCTTAATGAAGGAGGTTGTAGGTGTTGAGTGGTGATGGAGCCGTTGAGGCCATAGGCTAGAGGGGCGATGCCGAGTTTAGTATGGCGGTCGGTTGGTGTTACGTCTACCGCCTTGCAGGTGCTGGAGGTATAGCTATAGCCATGGGTGCTGTGAGTTGCCTAGAGACTTGGAGATTTGCTGCTCGTATGGTTTGCATGCGTGCTGGTTGTGTGTGTAAGGCCATTAAAGCTTTCTGTTGAAGTCGAGTACGTTGTATTGTGAGACTCACTGTGTAGCTACTGTTGTAGCTATATATCTACTGACATAGAACTATCCAAACAAAGAGAGGTCGAGAAAGCATGAACCTTAGATAGAACCTTACAATTTCTCAAGGACCCATGAAGTGAACATTAGACTCATCTATTCTCACTCAAGAAGAGCACGAAATGAACTCTCCCTCAAAACTTTCAACAACACTCAAGAAGCTATATCTCAAGCTTTAAGAAGTGGATTCTTGAACTTTTTGAACCAAAATGGAGATGAGAAGAAGCTCTACGATGAGAGCTTGAGAAGGAATGGAGATGCTTCAAAAGGAGGGCTTGTCATCTCACCAAGACAAGGGCTTGCGTGCCATGACGGAACATGGGATTTCACTCTCTCAAACGAAAAACTCTCTTAGTGGAGGATGCCTTGTGGAAGGAGGGATTAACACTCATGAAGGGACTAGGAGCACCATCAGCTGTGATACCATGGTAAAGTGGGGGGGGGGGGGAGAGAGAGAGAGAGAGAGAGAGAGAGAGAGAGAGAGAGAGAGAGAGAGAGAGGACTGCACACGATATAGATACTTGTACATGTGAACACGTTAGGGTTAGGTTAGGGTTTTCCCCTAATGCCCTATCTAAATGGTGCAATTTACACCGTAGGGTTAGGTTAAGGTTTTCCCCCAATGCCCTATCTAGATGGTGCAATTTACACCATCCTCAATAGGGAGGGTTGCGGATGGAAGAGTCACATCAAGTGGGTGAGGAGTTCTCATCTACTAAGAGCTTGGAGCTTGAGCAGATGGCGGTGTCTTTTGTAAGACAACGTAATGAAAATCATCTAAATGAGAGATTGTCTCGATTATTGGCATTTCCAGGTGGGAATCATCGAGCAAATCATAATTAAAGGCGGCCAGCAATGGGAGATGGTTGAAGAGAAATTTTGAAAAAAGACCGGCGAGCTTTGGATGTAGAAAGACACTGAATATTTGAAGTCGATATGGTGCAGTTGAGGCAGTTTAGTCGAGTTTCTGTACAAACCAAGTGGACGGAGACTCGGGATGAGGATGAGCTGCATGACTCTTGTGATGCATCTATTGAACATCCTCGTGGATGGCATCCTCATGCAGTGCATCAGGATGGTACAAATTGATGACCTCATCCCTCAGCAATAGTACATGGGATGCTCCATGGCTTGCCCACCATCATGTGGCAACACACATGGCCCTGTGACTCACTCCTAGGACTCTTGGTTTACAACTAAGAGATAGACAATGACTATGCATGGGAATACCCTTAGATCCAGCAAGGTAAAACATAAGATTAACAATCATTTGAGGGGGACATCCCAAGGTAGAGAACCCTTATTGACCACACACACAAAAATTCTAAATTGAAGATGTTGGGAAATACCCCCTTTGATGGCATATCTTGTCCTTTTCCTCCTCCTCTTCCAAGCTACCATAGTGTGAGGTATATTGTCATTGGAGAGGTTCTTGGTGTAGCTCTTTTTGTAACTCCTTTGCCCTTTGATTTTTCTTGCATCCTTCTTCTTCATAGTTTTTGATAGCACAAGCATATCAATATTGATGTAACTCTTTTGCTCTTTGTCCTTCTCCACACTCTTTAATACATCTTGTCCATATTCTGCAATACAAGTTCCTTGTAGTCCTTTACCTTCTTCGAGTGTCCAAGCCTTAAAAACATTTTGTGAATCATATGGACTGAAGAGGGTCTTACCACTTGTCATGCAAGGGTAGTGTCTACTCTTGTACAAGAGGTGGTCATGATTGTATGGCAAAGTATAGTCAATCAAATACAAGTTCATTTCATACATCATGAAAGATGTTGAAACCATAACTATGGCTTCTTCAAAGTACAATAACTTCAATCCTCGATATAAAGGATAAAAAATGCATTCAACCTTCCAATGCTGACAATCAAAAATCAATTTGACTGAGATTCAATCAACACATATAGTCAAATTTAGTCAAACATGCCAAAAATGGTCAAGCTTCATACATTGATCTTGGAGGCCAAAATTGAGATGATGGAGAGCAAATTCAAGAGGGCATTTGCAAGGGAGAGAGAGCTTATATACTAGGAAAAGTCCTCCAGGAAGAATGCACGCTGATTTGCTTTAGGTTGGCCAACATTGTCTAAGGAATTCCGAACTGAGAATCGATGATTTCTCCATGGTTTTAGCTCAGTCTAAGCTCAGAATTCATGAGTAGCTTGCTCATACTGTTGCTAAAGCAATACTAGAAGCAAATGTCGATATGTGCCCCACAAATGATGAATTTTATGAAGAGGTTACAGGTAGAGAAGTCGCAATGGCAGACAATAGAGGCAAAATGTTGGAGAGTGCTTTGGGCTCAAAGGTTGCCTAGACGATAGGTTTCAGCCTAAATCTGGCCTTCCAATAGCATTCTAGACATAGATCTGGTGTTCTGGACCTAGATTTGGTGTTGGAATGAAAGTTTAGAGCTGCTAAATATCATATGACGTGGCATACCCATTCCCGTTCCCCCTTACTGGAACATTCCTATTCCAGATCCGATTCACAAAACAGCTCAAAGAATCTAAGAATAAATGAAAGGATGTGGATGGTTTGGTCACTATGCCTATCATTGACACACCTATGGTAGATGAAGAGGTTTCCATTATCACAGTTAAGGTGAAAAAGTAAACCATTCCAAGTGTGATAGTAGATGGTGGATCAAGAGTGAATATTATTTTCGAAGAACTTGCCCTTTGGGATAATCTATAGGAAATTTCTACTTATACCTATCACCCGATTGAATTATAGAGAGTTGAAGCGGTTGATGCATTTACTGAAGCCTATCAAAATAATCTCAAAGAGGCTAGAGAAGCCATTGCAGCTGCTTAAGAGAAGTACACAAAGCAAGCTAATAAGAAACATAAACATATGATTTTTAAAGAAGGTGATTATGTTCTTCTGCAGATTGAGAAAATAAGATTAAAGAGTGTTGAGAAATGGCCAGTAATCAAAATTTCCCCACGTTTTTATGGGACCATTCAAAGTGATTCAAAAAATCAATGATCTAGCATATAGGCTTGAATTACCAAAATCTTGGAAAAATACATAATGCTTTTCATATTATCCTCTAAAAGACATTTGAAGGACCTTTACCTATACACCCTATTTATGAAGAGGCTCCATTCATTGTTGATGAAGACAAAATACTAGAACCTATATGCCTTGTTGATCATCAACAAATCTAAACCCAAAGGAAATGTCTATACCAAATATTTGCTCAAATACAAGAATCATCCAAGAGATGATGCTCAATCGATGCCTGAATGGTTCTTTCAAGCTTTTCTGGGCCTCATCAAATTCTATAATCAAACACACAACTGGTGTCAGTTGCAATCTAAGCAAGAGGCATGTTTTGTACTTTTGATATTTCGTGCTATGGATATATTGTTTTTATTGTAGTCAAGTGTGACTAAGGCAAAGTATTCCAAAGGAGCACATCGGATTTGATGGGGGGCTAGGGGATGCTCTGTGTGGTTTAGTTGTGGATGCCTAACTAGCCAATGTTTTGCCATGCTAGATAGTCAGTATTGTGGGTGATTCCATGTTAATTCTAATGTCGCTAGTGTTATTGGTGTTATGTTTTATTATTGTACTTTGAATGTAGTTATACTGGGATGGATTGATTCGGTGATTCATTAAATTGATTGTCAATAACTAATGTAATTGGTGGCTTCAGTACAGGTGATGGAACTAATGGCGAGCATTGGAGTTAGTGTGAGGGTATCGATCGAGGTGTTGCACGTTGCATCTTATATGCCCATGGGCTAGTTTTGTATTTCTTTGATATTGTAAAGTTTGGGGGTAATATTTGTGGAAAAGAAATATATAATTTTAGGCCCAAAGAGGCTATGTAAAGAAAATCCCAAGATAGGGATAATTTTGGCTCCTAAGCTTAATATTATAAATATCCTAGATGAGGAAGCACGAGCCACTCATCTAGGGGGGGGGAGATTGTATCTAGTCTACTTGTTGATGTTACCCTATGGTTTTCTTCTTGTTCATCTCCAATTGAATTAAGTGGTGTTTGTGTGTGGAAGAGTCCTCTTTTGGTTT
The DNA here is from genome assembly GCF_047967505.1 of Dipteris shenzhenensis. Taxonomy (NCBI): domain Eukaryota; kingdom Viridiplantae; phylum Streptophyta; class Polypodiopsida; order Gleicheniales; family Dipteridaceae; genus Dipteris; species Dipteris shenzhenensis. Next base: position 15,453,959 of record NC_141624.1, read on the forward strand.
CATTGTCTCAAACGACTTCTCCTGTGGCCACTTCTTTCTCCATCCCTATGGAAGACTCACCCGATCTGCTTGTTGTGCCCCTAAACAACAACCTTAGGGTTGGACCTTTGAGTTAGGCAGTGCCCGACCATCCTACTACTTTTGACTTGAGCCTATGGCAAATCATGCATAGGTATGGCCCAAGCTTACAATAAGCTTGGTACACCACACAAATGCCCTTAATCTGTTTGCTAAAAGTGTTGATGAAGATATCAAACCAATCAATCTACACCACGTCTTTCATATGATTTTAGAGATTTGGCTATGGGTCTCTTTGGGATATACCCAGGCTCTTCTTTAGCCCAATGTCTTCAGTTCGGAATCTAAATAAGCTACCAGCTTGTTGCACTTGAGCATCTTAAATGTTATTGTTGGGCACTCATTGAGAAGGGTCCTTGTAGTTTCAATGCCACTCTCTAGTGTTTTGCATCTAGACTCTCCCCTCTAATAGATGTAGAAGAAACCATAGCTGTGCGGAAAATTGGGAAGGCAAGGAGAACAAAGATAAATTGAGAGTCGAGCTTGTGAGGATAGTTGTGAGAGAAAAGACGAAGAGTTGATAGCATGGAGATGTAGTAATGTGAAGTGTTGCATGAGCTATCGATGACTCGTTGCCAGTTCCAACATCCCATGCCACTCCTTGACCATGGAACTACTCATTGTAGTTCTCATGATTAGTGCCAATAATCGTGAGTTTAAGAGGCTTGGTGCCACATGGCACTCAATCAAGCCACTGTGACCAAAACTCACGGTGGTGCCTTGGCAACACTTGACTCGATTATCATTGATCTTGCCTTCTAGATCAGCCAATTCAATGGTCCCATTATCATGAACTTCCACCAACTTGTATGGATCATCCTGGCCAAATTTGAAACTAGGCTTTAAATTTTTGGGCACAGTATACCTGTCATGCAAAGCCTTCCTCCTCCTTTTGAATTACCTATTGTTTCCATGCAGCTCACAATCATAATTTTTTTTTAAAAAAAATTGTTGTATCCATACAACTCATAGTCGTAATTCAGCCAATTTACTGATCATTCATAAAATGCGTGCCTTTATCACTTACAAACTCTATGCAATAGCCATATGGGCAAATAATATTTTCAAAGAGCAACTTTGTTGGTCCAAGTGAAGTTATCTTGGACAACTTTTGCTTCAACCCATTTAGTAGCATAATCAATAGCTACAATGACATACTTATTTTGATTTCTTGTTGTTTTGAAAGGACCAATGAAATCAAGGCCATTCCCAAGGCTTCCTCAATTGCAAAGGCATATGATTAGGCGGATGCATTTGCCCAGGCACTGACAAGCATCACATTGAATATACTAAAGGCACACGCATCCCTAAATAAAGTGCTCCACCATAATCCTACTTGTAACACTTTCCTACCCATAAGGTCGCTTGGAAAATGACCTCCAACAAGCCATTTATGAGCCTTTGCAAGCACCATGGTGAATTCGTGTGATAAACCCCACCTTTTTAACTTACCATCAGCACATTGGTGATATAACTAACCAAAAACTAACCATAAGTTAGGTTGTACTTCCAGGGCTTAACAACAAGCTATCATTTCTTGTCTTTAGACATTTGTATAGGAAATGTATCCTATGAGAGATATTGTAGCAAATCATCAAATTCAGTCTAAGGGAAGTCAATAGCAAAAAGATTAACATCCAAGAGCTTGGTGGTAACTCCTGATTTAGTTGTATTGTGTAATAGTTGAGATAGACAATTAGCTCTAAATTCCTACAACAAGAGTGTCCATCGAACCAATTTTCCCTAAATGATAAATTTATTGATAAGATATAATAATGCCTGATGATCCACATAAAATATGAATGGATTGCCCAATAAATAATGTTTGAAAATTTTAGCACTATACAACATACCCAATGTTTCTCACCACTTGGTTGTACTATAGTTGTCGGTCATCAATTTACAAGCATAATAGATAGGATAATGCAATTTACCATCTGGTTGAGCTAGAGTAATCCCAATGGCATATCCAAAAGCATGCAAATGAACATGAAAAATGACATCCCATCTTGGTTGTTTGGGAATGAGAGTTTCAGAAGCATGTTTCTTGAGTTCATCAAATGACTCGGGTGTCCACCACTGGACCTTCACATATTTATTTGTGAGCTCATACAATGGGGTAACTATCTTAGCAAAATCCCAAATGAAAACCTGTAGAGACTAATAAACCCAACAAAAGACTGTAATTGAGTCAAACTTGTCGGTTCATGCATGGATTCTATAGCTTTGATCTTTCCAGGTTCAATCCTTATTCTAACCTTAGATATTACATGGCCAAGCAAGACACCAACTTGTACACAAAAAACACTCTTCGCTAAATTTAATGAAATACCAACTTGTCTGCACCTATCAAAGACCTTACCCAAATATTTCAAATGTTTAGAAATAGCCTAGTAGACACAAAAATCATCCAAATAAATAGCACAATAAACCCGGTCAAGTAGTCTCTGAAGGTTTCAACCATAAATCCCTGAAAGGTAGTCCAAAGGGCACAACTTAAGTGGCATAAACATCCCATTCAGGTAGCCTTGCTCTGATATTTTGGTGCAATAGAAATTTTATTGTAGCCACTATACCTGACATTTATAAATGAGTACATCTCATGTCCTATAACCTGGTCAAGTATGCCATCTTTGAATGGAATACGAAAAAGGGTATGGTACATTTTGAGCATTTAGTTTCCTATAATCCACACAAAATTAGAGTTTTTCATTTTTTCTCAGAGCTACTACAATAGGAACTAACTAATCACTTCTATAAATGGAATAAATTAATCCTACTTGAATTAACTTATCTAGATCAGCCTTGACTTGATTGGTATAATGTGGGTTCATTTTTACCTAATAGGTTTAGCATCAGGTACCAAGGGAATTCTATGTTGGTAAACTTTTGTAGGCACTCCCTTCAAATCTATATAACTCCAAGCAAAATCATCTTTATATGGCATGAGTAGATTCTTAACTTTCTACAAATAATCATTAACCACATAACCAATGATGACCAATCAAGATCATATTTTGCATCCTTTCTCATGCAATGTGATCTTGGGGATTAGACTTGCATGCTTCCTCATGCTAATTCAATTTAAAGGATTGGAATATCGTTAGGAAGCCTACTAATCCAATCCTGAGGATTAGCATGCTTCCCAATGCTATTCGATCCTTGGAGCTGATGTAGTGTGTAAGTAGCACTAAACCAATCCCAAGGATTGGATTCGGTTTAATCTTTTTGAAATTTCAATCCTTGGGATAGGATTAAAATAATGTCAAGTTCCATTGATTTGTTAGTTGTTTTTTCTTTCCCACTTTTCATTTTTTTCATTTTGTGGATGTAGAATTTCCACATCGTTTTTTATTTGGGAAATTTTTTTTCATGCTTGACAATGTCTTTCTTGCATTTCTTTGGCAAATGTCATTTATTTCTATTAGTTTTTTCTTATTTTGGCTTGTCTCCCTTTATGCAAACCAATAAGACTAAAGATAAAGAAACAATGACCTATTAGATTTAGGGCCACCATCAATCACACTATACCCCACCTAAACTATCACGTCGATGGATGTAGGGCCTGCTACTCAGGTGCAAGATCATGTGGTGAGCCTACCATTTCAACACTCCTCCTCCAGCTCAACCCAAACTCCATCACACCCAACATGGTGAGCCTACCATTTCAACACTCCCCCTCCAGCAAACTCCATCACACCCAATATGCTCTGAAACTTTCAATGCTTCTCTACACCCAATCCCTTTGCTAGCCACCGACTCATCTATCCTGACTTGTGTCAAATCAATGTCTTCAACAAGGACCTTCACTGTCACATAATGATAATACAATTCTAAGTGTTTTTTCATTGCACGATACACCGGGTTGTTAGCTACTCATATTGTCACAATACAATGTAGCTACTTTGGCAACAACTTCTCACAAGACATGTAGTAGCTTCCTTAACCAAGCTATCTCACATGTTGCCATTGCTACACCTCTGTACTCAGCCTTAGTACTAGACAATGCAATTGTTGGTTGCTTCTTATAAATTCAAGTCACCATGCCACTACCAAAAGTGAATGGATAGCCACTGGTAGATCTTCTGTCATAAGAGCTACCTACCCAATCTACATTAGTGTATCCAAACACCTCTATGGCTATACTATATGCATAAAACAGCCCATAATTCAGCAGTCTTTGCATATTGTTGCATCTTCCATGCTGCATCCAAATGTGGATTCCTTGGTGTTGCATAAACTAACTCAACACTCCTATATCATGACACATATCTGGCCTAGTCAAAGTATCATATAAAAAACTTCCAACCAACTTCCTATACGTGGTTGAATCCTCCAACTCCTCTACACCATGAGGCCTTAACTTCAAATTCACTTCCATTGGTGTGGCAGCTGGCTTACATGTTGTCATCCCAAACTTTTGGATCATATCCAATATATACTTCCGCTGTAGCATCCATATCCCATGAGGAGTACAGAGAGTATTCAAATTTAAGGACTTGCTTATCCTCTCTATCCAAGTCCTTGATCCCTGTTTCAGCCCATACAATGCTCTCTTCAAACTACACACATAGTGTGGTACATTTGGTATACATACCCTTGTGGCTAGCCAACTCAATATATACTTCCTCCTATAAGCCTCCATTTCAAGAAGGCATTCTTGACATCCATTTTCTATAATTTCCATCTTGATGCAACCAATGCTATCACAGCTCTCATGGTAGCCATCTTGGCAACTAGGCTAAATGTTTCCTCACAATCAATACCATATGTTTGTACATATCCTTTGGCAACAAGCCTTACCTTATACCTATTGATTGTATCATCAGCATGATGCTTCACCTTGTACAACCATTTATAGCTAATGGGTTTCTTTCCATATGGCAATGGCACTAGATCCCAACTACCATTCAAGTCAAGTGCGCCCATCCCTTCATCCATTGTTGATTCCCATTCAACATGACCATGAGCCTCTTTAGAACATGTAGGCTCAACACTCTGCATTACCTTTGTCATGTATGCATAATGATGTGTTGAGCAATTCTCAAATCCAAACCTTTGTATTGGATAGTTCACCGTACTTGATCTATGTAGAGTTTGCTCATTTGAAGGCCTCATTTTTTGCACACTAGGAGTTCTTACTTTTGGTATGTCAAATTACTTATCTAAGGACTCTGCACCACTGGAATCATGATTCACAAAAGTGTGTCCAACACTATTTTTAGAATTGCATGTGCTTCGTCAATCTATGCTTTCCCTTTTTGCTTACTTGTGCTGAAATTTCAGTTGGCAAATCAATGCCTTGCACTAGCGCTCTCAACCTCCCTGACTAGGGTTTTCTTTCATAGCATTACTAGAAGACTCTCCTATTCTACTCAAGCTGCATTATTCCTACTGCACATTGGTGCTAACATTATCCTTTTCAACCTTCATTTCAGAAACTCCATTAAGTGGTGCATACCAAGATTCCATCTCTTAGTAGACAACACCCTTGCTCACTTTAAACTTTTGTGTGACAGGCCATAATAGTGATACCCCTTTTTGTCAATTGAGTATCCCAACAAAATGCATTTTCATCCTTTGGATCAAGCTTTGTCCTCAACTCATCTGGTATATGCACATATGCAACACATCCAAAAACTCAAAAGTGTGACACATCTAGTTTTCTACTAGTATACTTCTCCTCTAGGGTCATATCATGAAATTGCTACAGTGGGGTTTTGTTTCATAATGTATACAGCTAGCTATATGAATTGCCTCAACCCAATAATAGATGGGCATATTTCTTTCATTCAGCATGGCTCTTGCAACCTCATCAATATGTCTATTCTTCCTTTTAGCAACTAGATTATGTTGTGGGGTACCTATATGTGAACTTCCTTCTTGTGCCATGCTCTTTCAAGTAGTTGTCAAACTCATGTGAGAAATATTCACCTCCACCATCTAATCTTAAGCACTTCATCTTTTGGCTTTATTTGTTTTCAATGATGTCTTTGAAAGATTTAAAATGACCAAAAACTTCAATTTTCGCTTCATAAATTATACCCAAATCTTCCTTAAGTAATCATCAATAAAGGTCACATAAAACCTACTCCCACTCAATCATTGTGTATCTATGGGACCCCACACATTTGAATGTATTAAATCAATTGGCTTTAAACTTATATGTCTTTCTCGTGGAAAATATTTCTTGTCCTACTTTCCAAATTGACAAGCTTCACACACCTTGTCCATGTTTTCAACTCTGAACTCGGGCAAACCTGCAACTACACCTCTGGACTACATTGACTTCATCCTTTGCACATTCACATGGCCAATTTGCTTGTGCCATGTATCTCTATGTCTACAACTCCCTGTCCTTTTGCAAACATTGTAGCATCCACACTTGGCATGCTCACATTCAAGGTGAACATCCTACCAACCTTGCATCCTCTTGTAATAACTCGATCGCTATTCTTGCAGTCCTCAACAAACACACCCTCTCTGTTAAACTTGATCTACAAATCTTGCTCTACCATTTCATACTTGGCACATGTAATACATTAGATAGATTCTTTGTTTGCCCATTTTTCATGTTCAAGGAACTCTGCCAACATGCTCAATTTAATGACAAGTATCATCGCTTGTCTTAACTAAGCCAAGCCTCTCAAGTTGCTTCTGCAAATCAACAAACCACTCTCCATGACAACTTATGTGGTTTGAGCTGGCCCAGCCTAAGCATTTAATTTCTTGTAATCTACACACACTTTGAGTTTCCCATTTTTCTTAGGTACTATCACAATAGGGAATAACCAACCACTTTTATCAATTGAAAAGATGAATCTAGTCTATATGATCTTATTAAACTTGGCCTTGACGTGTTTAGCATAGTTACGAAACCTATGTTGTCTGATGGGTTTAGCATATAGGACCAATGGAATTGCATGCTGAATATCTAGAGCCCCTATTAAATTTATACAACTTCAAGGAAAAACATCCTTATATTGCATGAATAAATCTTTGATAGCATCAAGTACGTGAGTGCTAATGATTACTATTTTGGGCTCCTTTATTTACCCCAAATTTAGTTTGTGTTGGTTCTAGAACCAATTGGATAGAATCAAGCCAAGTGATTGTGAGTTGTAGCTCAACTATCGCCCGTTTCACCTTATGATATCCTCAAGGAAATTACTAGGATAGAGATGTTGTTCAACTATTTTATCCTCCTTGATCTTTATATTTTAGTTTAGAAGCTTCTTGGAACTCCCCCATTGGTAAGATCTAAAGTTCCATTAGTCGAGTTCAACCATCTTGAGGAAACTAATCTTAATCTTCAAGAGCCTTAGGTCTACAACTCTTAGGTACCATTCTGGGATTAGTTGGGATATGCACCTCCCTTTTCCAAGTTTTAATTGTCATCAACTCGGATACCGAGTCATGTAACACTTTGGAGCTTTTTAAGCAAGGTATCCCAAGTAATAAGGGGTAGGCATTTTCTTCCATAGGAATGACCAACAAACGTATTGTATAGTGATTTTTGCAAATGCTAAGCATAGCATTAGAAAGCATATTTTATCAATTCAACGGGTCATTAGCCTACCAGCCGAACTCAAATGGTGAAGGCTTCATATTCTTGAGTTTCAATTTGTTAACTATAGGTGATGACATGATGTTAACTCCAAAACCTCCATGCACAATGACACCTAACACATTTTGCTTTTCAATTTTCATGTAATCATTGGTACCTCATCATCCAACATTGTAGTATTAATGATTGGAATAGTAACAAATGAATCTACTTCCTTAAGAAGATTTCCTTCATTCTCAAGTTGTTGCAGAAGAAACTCTATGCAATACGGTGCAATCGTTAGTAATTTTGCTACTATCAAGACAATCTTCATATTCTAGAAAATCTCCCATGTGTTTTCCATTTTAGGACTCTAGGTCTCCTTCAAAATTCAATTATATTTTAGACTTACTTGTAGAAGCCTTAGCTGAGTGATGGTGGTACTACACTTAAATCAAGAGGTAGGTCCAAAATTGGAGTTTACCTTTTAATTACAAAGTTGTTCATGCAACAATGTGATTCTATGCATTGAGACCATCTATAGGAGCGGCTGTTGCATCCTCATCATGTACGGGTCGCTGCAATTACATTGGTATACACAAAACTCAAAAATTGATTACCATTACAACTTTGATTTTTGTCCTACCTTTACCTTTACTCTGTTCAAGTTTTGGTGATATACTTAGTAGACTTTTCCATGCAACCTTGCCCAAATGAAGGATTTAGAGAGGACGAGGGATTTGGAGCCGGTGTGGGAGGGAGGGCAAGGGGTCTAGAGACAACAAGGGATCTAGAGTCACTAGGGTCGACCTCCAAGAGTGATGTAGATCGAGGAGATCCATAAGGGCTCCATATTGGAGCTAGTAGTCTCTCTTTTTTGTTGTAAATGAGTTTGTATACCCTTTCTGGGATTCAGTGTAATTGGTCTAGTGGCCTTAATACATTCATGCCTTTGAAGCATCGTATACTCGTGCTCCTTCAAGGGGATTTTCATACTTGTCTTTGCTCCTACAAGCCCATTCCATGTTTGCAAAAGGTTACAACTTGTTTCCTCCTAGTTCGGAATTAATCCTCCCCTTTGGAGTGTGCTTTCTACTACAGTGAATTGTTCTAGATGGATTTGAGGGACTTGGAGTGAAATCTCAACAAAAATCTAGGGGAGAGAGAGAGAGAGAGAGAGAGAGAGAGAGAGAGAGAGAGATTTTGATCTATCTTTAAAACGATGACAACTGAGAGAGAGATTTTGATCCATCCTTAAAAGGATGACAACTAGCCTTAAAGATAATTTTAAAAAGAGTGGAACTTTACAACCATGGACTATAAAGTTATTACATACCTAATCAGACCTATAATAATTGACAAAACAAAGCAGCAGTGGCAGCAGAAGCAACTACAAATATAGTATCAGTTAGAATAATGGCAGTAGCAATGGTAACAGTAGTAGCAGCAGTGGCAACAGCAATAATAGCAACTATACTAGGATCAGGAGCAATATGCAGTAGTAGCAACAATCATGCATTTATGTGTTCCTGCGGTCCTATGGTTACTAAGGCCAGGAAAATTCAGAAGCTTACACATAGGAAGGGACATGCTGGGTGGAATTGGAAATTATCTCCTCTTCCTATTTAAAGAATTACATGGGAACCCCATGCTATGTACAGAGTCATCTTTTTGAAGTACAGAGAATGCACATTTCGTATAGTCAGACAGTTGTGTTCTCTCTCCAGGCATGGGGAGTTTGGGAATGAACTTGAGTGGCATTCCGTTCGACATAAGCTATGTACTGATTTGGACATGGCTATGATTTAAGTCTGAGAGAAGTTAGGACAGCTCCTTTCCCCCTCTTGTTTTAGTTACATCAATTTTCTTGGTTTCCTAGGGTGCGTTCCGAGCCAATTTCCAACTCGGGATCTGATCCTCTAGGTTGGTTTGTGTTGCGCGGGGGGGGGGGGGGGGGGAAGAGACTTCCTTGACAATAAAAAGACAGGCCTCACGAAGGAAAGAGAGGAGTTGTTCTCCTCACCTTGTGGCTTTTCAGAGGTGTAAAATATAAACTGCCAACATATTCCCGATGATTTACCTATCGATCATCATAATGATCCACATACAGCAAACTTCAAACTGTGGGACCGATGGAAAAAGAGGATATTAGAGCGCAATGAACACTTGAAGCTGATTTTTTTCAGCTTTTCAAGCTTCGATGTCTAAAGCTTACTAGCAAAGAAAGAACTGTCTTCTCTAAACCAATTAGCTACCCATGACAGCAAATTGTATACTCAATCCAGTATCCAAGTCATTTACATAAGAGAACAATAAAAGATATAAAAAATATTAATATCTTCTAATGAACTACTAGAGCTTTCACACCTAGGCGAGCAAGGGGAGCAGCATCATACCAGGTGGAACAAATGGTGGAAAGGTATATGTTAAAAATAGCAAGCCGGAAGCTCCAGCAACATTGTCCACACTTGAGAAGAGAGGATTCAATTGCCGTAAAGATTTTCCTTCAAATCAATGGCAACCTCTTTGACAGAGCGGGTGGAATCAATGATAGCGACATTTCTTGCACTGACAAGTCTCAATTGGCTGCATACTAAGAATAATTAGGTTCACCTTTCCGCTGGTACCATGTTTGAATTCACGGTGGACATGATGAGATTCTCGCCCCAGCATACATGAATACTCGTACACACCTAAGCTTGCTATGCAAAGAGCTTCAGGGTTCCACGATGCAGCAAACTTCGTGGAGTCAGGCTTTGTGATTACAAAGACAATATCCTCTGCGCTCACTAGGCAGTCCAGATATACTGAAAGTCCTTGAACTGAACTTGAAAGCATTTATCGCTTCAAAATAAAATTCAGCAAACAATTAACCCTTTCCAATACCCAATTTGCAATGTTACAGCCAGGTGTGAAGCTTGTGTTTCTTGAGACCACGAAACAGAGTCGTCTTCACTGAGCTCACATAAAATTTGAAAGTACTTAAATTTCAAAACTCCAAGCAACCTTAAACCGTGCTGAGCTTTTTCCTTTTAATATAGAAATGTAAAATCACTTGTATGAACAGAGCAGCATACATTACATGTATTCAAACAACCATATACGTTAAGTGTTAAAAAGTTGTAAAGAGGACGGAGAAAGAGAAGAAAGAAATAATGGTGATATTTTTCAGCTTTTAAAAGGCTTGCTGGAGAAGTCGTTTTTTGAAATTTCAATTACCTAAGAGTTGTTAAAGTGATAAAATAATAGCCTATATCTGGCCTTAGAAGATTCACAAATTCCTAACCTTAACCATCAAGAACAAAGTCAAGCCGCACATACGTCACCAGCTTTGACACATGCTTGTTCTAATCTACATGAGCAAGCAATCCAAGTCTCCGAATAGCTTCGTTCACTGAAACGAAACTCTCTGTTTCACAAGATCGCAAAAATTTACAGACTGCACTATTAGCTTCCTTCCTCGGCCAGGCTCCTCCACAATAAAGCACAGCGCCGCACAGTGCCTCTTCATGCTTCCTTATAATTCTAAAACTTTGGCCTCCTACTTCACGAACCCTCAACTTAAACGCTTTAGAAAATCCTGAAATGCACACAGAAGACAAAGGAGTACAGTGCAAGATTGAAGTCCCCACCGCTTGAAAAAAGGTAGTAATCACTTCGCTGCAGGCGGCGGAAACCCTGGCGGTTGAGATGGAGCACCTAGCAAGCTAGCTTGTTGCCCTTCAAGTTCAACTAACTGAGCCTCCCTGTCCATCTCAATGATGAGAGGCACGACAAGCACGAGGAAAGTGGTGCCAGCGATCCAGGCTGCTTTTCCGGTGCTCCACAATAACTTCTTGCTGAATCGAGCAGTATTGGAAGCTGCGCGCTTGCTCTTGTGAAAGACGACCGATTGCCTGACGGAGTTACTGAGGCGAGCGAGAACGCCATCATTTCCAGGCGCTGCGAGGGCCGGAACGCTACGTCTGCCGCTCTTTCCAGCGCCCTGTGCCATGGGAGCCAGCCCAACTCTTCAAACTGGATAGGAATCCGTCCTACGAAAAACTGCAAGCAAATTCTGACTTGGTTAGAGGCAATGAGATCGAAAAACCAAATTCGAGAGGCGATGTGCATGAGATCTAAATCAAAGAATATGCAGGAAAAGGGAAAACGACGATGAAATCATAGAGGAAATGTATCTGCAAATGAAATCAGAGAGCAAAGAGGCCATAAACTAGATCTGAAGGAGAGAATGCATGAAAAATGAGGAAGGAAAACCTAAATCTGAGTACCTTGGAGACAAAGACCCCGATGAAAAGCCAGCAGAAATGGTCCCCTTGCACAAGACACAACTTTGCAAGGGTTTTCCTCTTGTGTCCAAGGGTTTTGGGGTCACAACAAAAAGGCCCATCTCACTCAAACCTCAGGGGTTGGCTTGGCCTAACTCTCCACCACACGCGAGAGTTTGATTCGAAGCCATCGAAGTTCATGAGTCCTCACCCTCGTGCCCACTATGTCAACGTTAGCCTCTTTCGCTCACACCTGCAGATACATAGCAACTCACCAGGGCCGAAGTGCACGCCATTTTACCTAAGGTCATGGGTCCTTGCAAGTCAGGGAGCTCTCTCTCAAAGCTAACTTAAGTTTTTAGAGGACTTATATATGGCAACTCAAACCCATGTATAATAGCATTTCCCCTAATTAGGGTCATGGGTCCTTGCAAGTGAGGGAACTCTCTCTCAAAGCTAACTAGTTACCATAAGTTTTTAGAGGATTTATATAGCATCTCAAACCCAACTATAGACAAGGCAAACAAGGCTACATAGTGGGGGAATTGCAATTGAGTTAATGAGAGTAACCCCTCCACTTGACCTCCAAAAATGTTACTTTTACCAAGAAGCCCTACTTTCACCCACATTCCACCAACCTTCAATCAGACCAATGACTTTGATTAGGCAGAGTTAGCCCTCGAGTGGGTTGCACATGAACAAGCCCTTAGCATGCAAGGCACTTAAGGGTTGAGTTTAGCCAATGTCATGGACATGCAATAGTCTAATGTCATAAGTTGAGGCGCCCACAACCCACACCCATCTCCATGATGTGAGCATCGGTCCAACAAGCCTTCTAGATTTGTAAAGAGACAAAACTAGGAAGGAAATAGCAATGGGCAATAGTGTTGGGGCTGCCACAACTAGGTAAGGGGGGTGTAGCGACTACAAAAGCAATTAACATCCCATTTCTTTTGATTTTAGGATGGATCCTTCACAAATAATTATATTTCTAATGCAAACTTGCTTACCCTTATGACTTTAAAAATAAATCAAAATTATAATTACAATAGGGCATTGTTGAAAATAGTAAAAAAGGAGTCACTAAGGGATGCAAAGAGAAATACGGAGTGGCAGGAAAGTAAAATTTTGCATTAGTACTATGACAATGAGATCTTGCCAAAAGCGAAATGTTGAGGATCCTCTTGGCTCCTCTCTAAAATTTAAACCAATTGAAAGTAAACACCTAGGGACCCCATTTAGACTTTACATCAATTACTTGATGAGGATGCATAGCATGTGGGTCCTAATTTTTTGCCCACATGTGGATTTTACAATAGAACATTGTTGAAAATAGTCCAAAAGGAGGCACTAAAGGATATGAAGAGGTGGAGGCAAGTAAAATCTGACATCAAAACTTTGGTGATGAGATCTTGCCAAAAGAAAAATATCAAGGATCCCCTTGGCTCCTCTTGAAAATATCCAACAATTTAAATTGAAAGTACAGGATGTGGGTCCTAATTTTTTACCCACATGGATTTTACCCCGACAGCTTCCTAAGCTCTTAAGGATTGATGCAATGATGTGTTTTGTTAATGGTGAATGCGTGTCATGGCTACTGGTTTGATGTTCATTCAAGCTTATGGGAGCTTTTCTAAATGGAAAAGTGTTGATCAAATGCAAATTGGTGGCAAACTCAAAGTATGAGGTTAAGGGGGAACATACAACACTTAGAGCAAAGGGAATGCTTAAAGAGATATGGAGCAAAAGTGAGCTATCATTGTACTTCAAGAAGCCTTTCTATTACTTAGCCTAAATGGCTTGGATACAAACAACTATGCATTACACTCCAAACAGGAACCATCCTAACTCTTAGAACTCTAGACCTTATATTCACGGCTCACATCTGACATTCATGGTAGGTAATAGCCACCACATTTACAATGGTCTATCTTGCTCTTATTAGAAGAGTGGTTGCCTTTACTTCATATCAATATGGGTTGATAAACGTCACCCAAACATATCATTCAAGCATGACCTTTGATGGTGTCCTTCATCCGATGGGTCGACTCATTATTGATGCAATGCTATTCCTTGGTGACTATGTCGACTAAGCAGTGCAGTCCTTTGTGACCTTTATGCACAATCCATCTTTACTGCCTTTGAACTGGTCGTCGTGTTTGTGGATAGGTGGATTGAGCAGCTGCCAGTTCGCCCATCTTCTAGCTAGCTGCCTTTCACATCTTTGCTTGGGAGCTCCACTTACCACTCCATCCTTTGATCTGTGAGCTCCCTCTTACCATAACTTAAATCCCCAAAACATCTATTCTAAGGTTCAACATTTTCCCCACCTCTATTTTGAGCCACGTCCTCATGGCTCCAATCTATTGGCCTTGTTCATGGACATGTTGCTTTGTATTGCCTTCATAAGGAGGTTTGCCACACCATCAAAACAAGTCAAGGTCTTTTGTGCCTCAATGGTTGAGATCTTTCTCATGCGATAATGAGTTTCCTTAGCCCTTGGATCAGATGTTGTTTCTCCACGTTACAAAGCCAGAGTGAACTCATGCTTTTGACTACCAAGAATCAGTGGGCCAACTTCCACTTCTCGAATCTTAGCCGCACGGCTAATTGTGATGTTAATGACCCATCTCCATTCTTTCATAGGGATGAGGGGGAAGGATGATGCTTTGTTCCCCACCCCTTGCTTCTTGTGCTTCTTATTGTGCTTGCTAGCAGGTTCACCATGGTGATAGTGGTAGTGGGTGATTGTCGATGTCTAGCTCTAATAGCTCTTCTCTCATAATGCCCTTACATTGTGCTTGTTTTCACAGCTTCCTTATTTCACAATGTTCAGCCTTGTAGATTTATTGTCGTTGTGCAAGCCAATCCTAGAATCTCACCCCTCACTGCTTGTCCTCTTGCTTGATGTGTGCCTTGGCTTATTTGTCTATTCGCCTTTGTGATTGTCTTTTGAATCTTGTAATAAAAGAGGTAAATCCGGGTCAAACTTTAAAATATTGCATAAAATTTTCAAATCTTGGGCCCCAAGGATTACATGATTACCTAAACACAACTTTTTGCATATTGTATGTTCATGAACATCCCTTTCACAAAATCATGCACACAATGAGGACAAAACCCTTTTCAGTCTAAAAAAATGGCAAATTCACTATTTACCACTAGTCCTCTACCATTCATTGCCACCGATACTATCTAAATATACCACTAACAAAGAAGTAGATACCATTTGTAATATATTACAAGTATCGTTAACAAACTACATAGGACCTCGGCATCTAATTTAGGCAGAGGTACTAGAGAACTTACACTAGTATAGTGAGTAGTACCACTGGCAACAAACCTTTTACCACGAGTAGTATGCCTATTACTAGTAAGTAATAGTATGCTATTTATTAATGATAATATTACTACCGCAACTATGAAAGAGTGTCATCAGCTCATTACAACCTCTTTTGACTTTGAGAGATAAATTATTCTCTTCGATCTTAAGCTTCATGCCAGGGCGGGCTTGTAGAGTATATGCTTGCAAGGCACAAGAGCTAGATGGGATCACTCTTAGGGTGCAGGTACAGGGCAGGTACTTGGGTTCTCTCAAAGAGAGAGGTGGTTTTTTGTCAGTTTTTAAATTACATGGATGTTGTTTTTTTCTTTTGCATGAATGTATTCATGCAATATCCCTGCAATATTATGTTGCATGCATGTAATCCATCTATTGAGCATGCAATCTATTTCATATTGCATGCTTGCATCGTAATCAGTATGGATGTTGCATCTTGGCTTGCAATTTGTATCGTACTACATGCATGCATTGGATGTTACATTCATAAGTTAAACTCATTTGTACATTTATCATATAGCATTGCCATGCATCATATCATGTAGCATCATCATGTTTCACTCATTAAACATTACATGTACTTGAATTACACATGCTCCATGCATTAATATTATATTTGTCCATGTGCAAGAATTTATGCATGCACAATACCTCAGAATACCTCATGAGATGATAGAGCTAAAAGAGTAGGGAAGAGAGATATGCCACCTCATGAGATGATAGAGCTGAAAGAGTAAGGAAGAGAGATATTACATGAGAGGAGAAGCGTGAAGAGGACAAGCATGCCCATGAAATCTTCACACATTTTGAGCGCATGTAAAGGATTGCCGCTTCACCTCTTCAGTCCTTGCAAGACATTATCTAGTGCACCTTGCAGTAGTGGGTTGGTGGTCCTAAGGACTCATAGTGGGAGGGCATCAAAAGGTTGATGTCCAAGGAAGAGAGGGGAAGTATTCTGAAGGTGATGTAAGCCAAAGAAGGCCAAGGTGCTTGACATCTAGTTCTCTGCCTATTGAGTGACATGGTAGATGAAAGATCAATGATTAGAGGCACCCAGAGATTTGAGCACAAGAACACAATATTTACATCGATGTGTGGCAAAGAGCTCACCATGGGGATGTCCCTGTATACTTTGCAAAGATGTGAAGGGACTCCCATGAGATTTCTTCTCGTACAGTGACAAACGTGTAAGGCCTTGCATGCATGTCATGATAATGTAAGAGATGCTCTCGAATGCATTGATGAGAGCACAAGAGACGATGGGGGAGCATATGTAGTAGAATCTTTGTGATGAAATGCAAGCACTTTTTGAGGGGAATCAATGGTTGAAGAGCACAATGATAGATGAAGTGGCACAAAACTTGGTCACGGCCCTTCATGCATAGTTAGTAAGCTTAACCAAATTGAACACGTGGTTAAGGCAAGAGTGCATGGAGCATAGAGTCACATTGCAAGGCACAACCATATGATATATAGAGTGCAATATATCACCACCCTACAAACCAACCATGTTGACTGCAACCACTTCCCAAATGCACTTCTATGTTTAGTTTATCAGCCAATTTTTGATGCATCTACTAGATTTTATGTCACACCTTGTCAAAGTGAGGGGTCAAGGAGGATCAAAGTACCACAAGAGAGACATAGGGTAGCAAACACTCAATCTATTGTAATGTGTGTGCTCAACAATACATGATAGGCTTCTTATATAGAGAGAGCCTTTAGAATAGTCAAACCATGTGGGATCCTCTCATCCACATCTCTCCTTGTGGATATCCTCAATCCACATCTCCACATCATGTAGTCCACATCCTAGGGTGGCTACTTTAATTCTTTCCTATACCATACCTTAGCCCTTTAATCTATGTGCTCATGGCACCATATCTCTCAACACCTCCCCTTGGTGCCATGATCCTTTGGCTACTGCAAGGTGGTCAGATGTGAGTTACATTCCATCACCTCCCCTTAGTGCATACATTGCTACTTAAGGTGGTCAAGTGTGGCTTTTACATGTCAATACCTCCCCTGGGTGCTTTCATAGCTACTCTCAGGTGGTCAGGTTTGATTTACAAAACATAATAGGCAAGGTTGGCAAGGTTTTTGCTTGTCAATACATTCCATTGATGTCACCTTTTGGCTCATGGCTTGATGATGACTCCACGTAGTTGACTTGTTGATTCTTCAATCTGCAATCTTCTTCCTTGTGTCCGAGCTTCTTGCAATGGTGACACTTTGGTTTGTTCTTCAATCTGCAGTCACTTTGATAGTGACCCATCCTTCCGCAATGGTAGCATTTCACTGATGTTTTACTGAATAGTGCTTGTTCTTCATTATAGCTGTTGTGTGTTGATGTCGATGTTGATGTCGATGCCTTCAACTCTCTTTCTTTTTCGAGAAGAGATGATACACATTCTTCAAACTTTGGATCTGGCAAATTCTTCAAAGTGGTTGTCAATGCACTATACTCTGCAGGCATGCTTTTAAGGAGAATTGCAAGTGCATCTTTCTCTCCTACTTTTGCATTTATGCCCTCTAGTTGAGTCATAATGCTTTTGATTTTGTTGACAAATTGTGCCATGGATTCATTGAAGCCCATGTGCATACCATAGAATTCAATCTTAAGATGGATTTCTTGGTTTTTGGCTTTTGCACCAAACACTGTGTTCAACTCATCCCATGCATCCTTGGCATGATCTTTAGAGTCTATATGATGAATTATGTTTGGACCCAAGTGCAATCCAATGAGTGATAGTGCTGCTTCATCTTTTTCCTTCCAAGCATCATTTTGTGCAGTGGGTATGTCTTCTTTTACAATCTTCCAAAGCTTTTGGTGCATCAAAAGATATCTCATTTGTGTAGACCATGTGTGAAATCCATCCCCGGTGAATTTCTCAACAGTTGGAGTGCGGATTGCCATTGCAAAGGTCTTACCAGTTGATGATATTTTCAAATCTGGCAGTGTCTAATTGCATACAATGATTCTGACATGACAGGCACGTAGAGCTCGAAAAGACGATCACTTTTCCTTTTTGGAGCGTGTGTAAATTCTTCTTGGATTGCAAGTTATGGCTTGTCGAAGTTTTGTGAAGAAGAAGGCCTTTGATGATGTGGCACAAAAGTTCATATGCTGCTTACAAATTGTGCTTGGCAGGGGCTATGTGCTTAGGTGGCACTGTAGGTGATGTAGCATATTAACCAATCCTAACCCTAAACCCAACCATGGTTAGTCTTTACCACAGTTACTTGAGCAAAACTTAACCATGGTGCATCTTAACCATAGTTACTTGACAGTTACCTTATCTGCCACGTGGCATTTCCATGTGGCCTAAGGTAGGCCTTGGAGAAAAAAAGAGGAAGCTTCTCTGCAACGACGATTCCTGCGACGACTTTCTGTGGAGAGCAGAGGCAACGACTATCTTGGAATAGTGGATGTGAATTGCTTGCGAAGTGTTGAAGGGTGTGGCTGGAAGCAAGTGCTAGAAGTCGTGAAGTAGAGACGCCTGTGATGCTGCAAGCCGTCGCTCGCGTATGCTACAAAAGGTGGCTTTGTTGCAGAAGGTTATGAGCCGGCGCTGAGAGGCTGGAGGCGACGCTGTAGTAGCAGTTCTTCTGGGCCGAGAGCTTGTGGAGTGGCAGCAGTGCAGAGCAGCTTCTTCGCAGACGGTTGGCCAGGCTTATGGCGCTACTGGTCACTGGCAGAGTAGCCGCTGAAGGTGTTGAGGGATTGTAGAAGGACTCGATGGAGTTGGTACAGTCCGTGATTGGAGGCTTGGACGATGACCATAGCTTGGAAGCTGCTCAGGCGGGTCACTGAAGACGCCAAGACTCTTAGGCTTCGGCCATCCCTACCTTCTCCAAGCTTAGTTTTTCTCCATCCAACCAGCCCGTGCGCAGACTATGGTGGGCTGGGGGCTCTGTGAAGCATGCATATGTAGTCGTTTGCATGAAGTCGTTTGGAGAGGTGCATCTTGTTGTAAGAGCCTGTGGGAAGCACTGTTGAAGGTCGTGGGCACGTTGGGCTCACATTGGAGGCTCGGTGGCTGCTGATGGAGTCGCGTTTGGAAGCTTGTGGGCTGCGGAAGAGCTATGGAGGTGGCCGCATAGGTTATGGCTATGAAGGTACTCACTTGCAGTCAATCGGCGTTCTCTCCATCTCTCAAGCAACATGAATGAAAGCCCTCTCTCTCACTCGAACAAGGAAGAGTTCTCTCATCGGAAGAGATAGAATGAATGGAAATATCTTTCAGTAATATGGATGGAAATGAACTCTCACGGAGAACACTCAAGAGAACTCTCAAACTCTCGATCACTCTCACTCTCTTAAGAATCACGATGCCTCAGCGGAAGGCAAGGGAGCTCTGATACCATGTCAAAGTGAGGGGTCAAGGAGGATCAAAGTACCACAAGAGAGACATAGGGTAGCAAACACTCAATCTATTGCAATGTGTGTGCTCAACAATACATGATAGGCTTCTTATATAGAGAGAGCCTTTAGAATAGTCAAACCATGTGGGATCCTCTCATCCACATCTCTCCTTGTGGATATCCTCAATCCACATCTCCACATCATGTAGTCCACATCCTAGGGTGGCTACTTTAATTCTTTCCTATACCATACCTTAGCCCTTTAATCTATGTGCTCATGGCACCATATCTCTCAACACACCTTGCATGCATAGGTTCATCCTTATGAGCCACATAAGCAAATAGGCTATTCTCACTTTGTCAGGCTAAGTTTTTAGCATCTTTGTATATGGTTTTTGGGATTGGTGATTTGGTGCCCACGTAGTAGCTTTAAGCTCTTGTAAACGGAAAACTCTTGTACCTAGCATCTGTCGTCCATTTAAATATATGAAATCCACATATTTTTTAATCTCTTAATATATATTGACTCTTGAGTTCAAATTTCCACACAATATATTCCAATTTTAATATAGTTTGTGTGTACTTGACTCTTAAAAATACTATTTTCAAGTTACATATATATAATTATGCAACCATCAAATCCATCAAAGCAACCCATCAGAGCAACCCATGGAAAGACCCCATTGACTATGAACAACACTTAAATAAAGAAATTGTTAATACAGTCCTATTTGGAACATCACTATCTCATAACTTGACTATGAACAACTTAAAGAATTGTTAATTAAACAAACATGAACATTACAAAAAATTTGGACCTAGAAACGGGCCTTTTAGAGAATTACTAAAGTATTAGAGGTCTGATAAGGGAATATGGAATCCATCAAGGAGATTATGCCATGTGGATATGTCTATAAAACAGAGGCTTTCCAATTCTAGGGAGAATTCCACTTTTTCCCAAAATACCTAAAAAAACATCATTGGTACTTCACGCTAAAAAATTTCCTTTGGAAGGCTTGGCCTAAACATGTCAGGACTTCTTGTTTACTTCCCATCCAAACTATCCTACAACTAGAACTATGCTCATGTTTTCCTTCTAATTCAACCATTTTGCCCAAAACTTTGATGTTCAAACCTTCCAAAACGTTTCACCTCTTCCATGTACTCCAAAAAGGAAATCTTGCCACCATCTAGAAACTTGTTTCAAACTCTCTTTATTCCTCTCTTGATTAGTCATTTTCCCTCCTCTTTGTTTATGTTTTTCTTCCACCTGTGAAAATCTTTCAGAGAAGTCTTTTGTTCAAGATCTATTCATCCCTCTTATCTATTCTATCCAAGATCTATTCGTCCCTCTTATCTCTTATTTCTCTATCACATCCATTCCTTCTCTACTGGCCTCTCTCTCTCTCTCTCTCTCTCTATGAAACTAAGGGTTTAACCTAACTCTGCTTGAGAATTAAGAACAGTAAGGGTGTTATCATTTTTAATCCTTCTTTATCCTATTGGAGTATAGAGAATCAAATTCATAAGAAAGAACACATAATTTCAAGGTAATGAAGTGATCTCTATTTGAAAGATGCTCTTTAATAATAGTAAATAATTTTGCATCTGACAATCTGACTATATGTTTGTCTCATTAATAACATTAGATAAGTCTTCATCTCACAGTTTGACTATATGTTTGTTGCAAAGGCAAGTAAGAGGGGGAGATAGAGATAAATGATATTTAGAACCATAAGAGTATTTTTCAGATTTGTTTCTTATCTAGGATAGGAGGTGTATATGTGTGTGTGTGCACGCGCACACACGTGCACGTGCGTGTGTGTGTAGAGAGAGAGAGAGAGAGAGAATTCCGAGGGATATTTTGGATGAGTACTATGTTTGTTTATGGGTGAGAAGAGAGAGAAAGAGAGATATTATTGGTCATATAGTATTAAAGGGACTACCGAGATAGAAAATGATAGATATAAAGGAATTTTATAGTCCATTGTATTGAAGAACATCAAGAAATAAGCATGAGGAATGGATTCCCCAACTTTACAAGAAATATTATTGGATCACAATGCAACCCACTAATTGTGGTGTTATAAAGTTAAGTGAAAGGATGTAGGGAACCTATCCAAACATTGGAAGGGGAAAATCATGGATTTCAAAATTTCTCCCAGCAATAAGTTAGCCACTCATGCATATATTCAACATGTTTTCAGCATCAGGATGTAGGCCTTCCACATCATAGGTTCAACTGTAAGTACTTCATAGAGGTACTTGTGTCATGCTTAAATGGAATTGCATTTAGTTGGGGACACTAGCAAAACTCTTTTAAGGAACCTTGCATTTATTTGACAAATTTGTATCCCTCTAATTATGTAGAGTGGGATCCTATAGCATGCATAAGTGGGGTGTTGCATTTCTTTCATGATGAGTAGTCTTCAATATGAAGGTTGCACAGCATCAAAGTTGAAGAAGGTTGCACACCATTAGAGTAAAGGATGGGACCTTCTTTTATGACTCAATGTTCATCATGCCGAATCAAGAAGGCCAGTATGGAAGATTAGAATTTCTTCCCTTGCCTTATTTTAACAATCTAGATTGGCCTCTTCCAAGCACAAAGATCAACGAATCATATAGAAATAGAATGTTCAATGATGTGAGAAATGCTCTAAATCCATGGAACAGATGCTAGGATGAGCTAGTTTCATCCATTCCCATGCTTTGTGGATTTCTTTGCAAATTATAGGAAATTCAGAAAACAAAGATAGCATTTACTTGCAAGAACTTAGAACTAGACTAGTGGCTATGCTAATTATTCGACAAATTGATGACCAACAAGGACATGTCATGGTGAAGATTTGGTACAATGTCGATTGAACACTATAAGAAAATAATACAACGTCTGTGCTCAACAGATAACAGGATCTTGTACGCAAGAGAGAAAACAAGATAGTATGGAGAATCAAAAATTTGATTACTGTAGAACTGATACAATAGATGGCGCTGCCTCCCAACCGTGCGCTCTTGTGAAAGAAGCTTTGATGGCGTGTTGGAAACAATAGAAGACGGAGGCTGGATGCTAAGGAATCAGGGTTGCTATAGCCAGTGATGAAATGGGCTTCACGGGCTTGCTCTTATATAGCCACTAGTCGTAGTCGGTTAGGCTCAATTGGGTGGCCAACCCAGTCCGCCCAAAACGGTCGACTGGGGGTAGGCCACTGACCATACGATAGAACCGATGCACAAAACAGAGCAACCATTTGGCCCACAGCCATCCGGGATCATCTGAGGCTCCAAACGGGCCTCGCAACCCGAGAGTGGGCTGCCCCGAGAAATGCTCCGTCTACCCTCAGTGCGGTCAGTCAAGGGATGCCTTCCCGCACTTGCATGTAGCCTAGTTAGCAATGTGCCACAACTCTATCTGAAGCCGTCTAGCCATCAGGCCACACATGGCCCCCATCTGGTGTCCAAACCAGGACCTATCGGATAACCGAGCTACTCAAATGCCTTCTCCTCATATGGGGGGCTTACAAGTAAAGTTAGCTGGTTGTCGAGCATTGATATCTAACACCCCCCTCAATGTCCACCCGCAAGTGAACTTACTTTTTCAGCCCAATGCCAAGTCGATGAAGATGCCTCTCCAGCAATTCTCTTCCAAGAGCCTTCGTGAAGATGTCCATAGCATTCTCTGTAGTCGGGCAGTACACTAAGTCGACCTCTCCATCCATGATCAGCTCACGTACAAAGTGATATTGAATCTCAATGTGTTTTGTGCGAGCGTGGAACACCAGGTTCTTTGCAATCGCCATGCAACTCTGATTGTCACATGATAACTACTTAGGCTTGTTCTGCACTATACCCATGTCCCCCAAAATCCTCCTTAACCACACTGCTTCACAAGAAGCAAAGCATGCAGATTTGTACTCGACCTCGATAGAAGAAAGAGCAACTATGGGTTGCTTCTTGTTGACCCATGACACAACTCCAGATCCAAGTGAGAAACAGTACCCTGTCACTGATCTCCTGCTGTCCACGTCTCCTGCCCAATCCGAGTCACAAAATCCGATCAAGATGTTGCCCTTGGTATAGGTGATGCCATAATCAAGTGTGCCTTTGATGTATTTCAGCACCCGCATCCCTGCCCTCCAATGGTTCTCCCGGAGCTTATTGGAAAACCTGCTTAGTACACCAGTCGCAAAACTGATGTCCGGCCGTGTGTTGCACAGGTAGATCAAGCTGCCCACAAGCCTTTTGTACTTCGCTTCGTCCACCAGTGGTGATGAATCGTCGTTTGAGAGCTTCACGCCAACCTCCATAGGGGTACCAATTGTCTTGTACTCAGCCATGCCAAATGCCTTCAGTATCTCTCTAGCATACTTCAGCTATGAAATGAAGATCTGTTTCGGCTCCTGCCAAACTTCAATCCCCAAACAAAAATGCATCAGTCCAAGGTCTGTCATTTCAAACTCTCTTCCTAGCAAATGCTTCGTTTGCGAGATCTTCTCTTCATGGTTCCCTGTTATGACAAGGTCGTCCACATAAAGGACCACGATCATACACTTGCCTCCTTCTCTGAAGATATACAAATTTGCATCAGATGGGCTCCTCCTGAACCCGTTTTGCAGAAAGTAGGCATCAATTCGCTGGTACCACGCTCGTGGGGCCTGTTTCAGCCCATAAAGTGCCTTCTTGAGTTTGCAGACTTTACCTTTTGAACCAGGGATCTCAAAACCTGGTGGTTGTTCCACGTATACCTCCTCCTTGAGATCTCCATTCAGAAAGGCGAATTTCACATCCATCTGAAACACGGGCCAACTTCCCTGGGCAGCTAAAGCCAAAACACTGTGAATTGTGGTTAGTCGAGCTGTGGGAGCAAAAGTATCTTGATAATCAAAACCATGTACCTGTGCAAATCCTTTTGCCACGAGCCGAGCCTTGTACTTATCCAACGTGCCGTCGGACTTGTACTTGGTCTTGTACACCCACTTGGTTCCGATTACCTTGTGTTTTGGTGGTCGATCCACAAGGTCCCAAGTATCATTCTTCATTATGGAGCCATACTCTGACTGCATAGCCTCCATCCACCTATCATTGCCTTGTGCCTCTTCAAGACACTTGGGTTCATCAGCATGGATCACTTCTATCATCAAAGCATAGTTGACCAAGTGTTCCTGCGCCCAATCTCTTGGACCGGCAGTGTTCGAATGGTTCCTCCTCAATGGCTGGAGGTTCTCTGCCATCCAAAAGCTGCTTTACCCACTTCGGAAATGGCCGTTGCCATTGTGGTTCTACAGGCTCTTCTTAATCTTCTTTGTCTTGAATCCTCCCAAGCACCATTGGGGGAGTTCGGTCTGTTGTTGGTGGCAGTACTGGATGGATATCCTGGTCTTGGTTGTCTGGGAAGGAAGCATCCTCCTCTAATTGATGTGGCTGTTCTGAGAAGACCACATCGCGACTTACAATTACCTTCTTGGTAACAGGGTTATACAGACGGTAACCCTTCGCCTCTTCACTGTAGCCCAAGAAAATACACTTTCGGCTCTTTGGTTCCCATTTGGTCCTAGTAGCATCAGGGACATGCACAAAACAGTCACATCCAAAAACTCTGAAATGTGCAGCTGAAGGTTTCTTACCAGAAAAGGCTTGCAGTGGAGTCATCCCGCCGTTCACAGCCTTCGTGTAGCTACGATTGAGGATGTAAACTGCAGTGTTACATGCTTCAGTCCAGAAAGTCTTTGGCAAATCTTTCCCTTTCATCATACTCCGGCCCATTTCGTAGATGACGCGCGTCTTGCGTTCTGCTACTCCATTTTGCTGTGATGTATGTGGCGGGGGTTTCTGCCTCTTGATTCCATGACTTTTGCAGTAACTATCAAATTCAGTCGATGTGAACTCTCCACCTCTGTCTGATCTCAGCTTCTTCACCTTCCTCCCCATTCTTTCTCAACCATTACATGCCATTCCTTGAACCTACTGAAAGCCTCGTCTTTCGTCTTCAGGAAGTATATCCATATCCTTCTACTGTAGTCGTCGATCAGCGTCATGAAGTAGAAGGAACCACCCAAAGCTTCCGTCTCCATCTTTCTGTAGAGGTCCATGTGAACGAGCTCTAGAGGAGCCTTTGCCCTGCTGGCCTCTTTAGGAAAGGGCTGCCGATGCTGCTTGCCCATCATGCAAGCTTCACATACATCGGGCAGATTTGAAATTTCTAGTAGGTCTGCAATCATTCCACTTTTATGCATCTCCTTCAAAGAACTAAGGTTTAGATGACCAAACCTCTCATGCCACAGCTTAGTGTTCTTCACATCCGCTCGAGCACTGAAAGCTGAGAGTTCGTGAATGTTGTTGCGCCGTGTACCTTTACCAATGACCTTCCCTTGAAGATCCAGGATCTATGCACCATTCTTATCGAATTGAACTTTGAGGTCCTGATCGGTGATTGCAGAAACGGACAACAAGTTCCTCTTGATATCTGGCACATAAAGAACATCAGACAACTATTTTACAACTCCATCTGACTTGAGAGCAATCGTACCTTTTCCTTTTGCTGGACATTTTGCATCATTGCTGACTGCTACCATGATGTCATTCCCTGCCGGCTGTAGAGAGGTATACCAATCCTTCCGACTGGTCATGTGGCGCGATGCACCACTGTCAATGATCCAAGGTTCATCCACAGGTACATGAATTGCCTCCGTGCAAATCTCCTCAATTGCGACGAACAGATCTATTGGTACTGCCTGCGCACTATTGCTGGACTCTTTCTTTACTCCGTTCTTCTCATCTGCAATCTTCTTTTGGCACTCATTCTACTTATGCCCTGCCTTGTTGCAATAGAAGCACTTGATCTTCTTCTTTCTCTTTTTATCATCAGAAGAAGATGGGTTACCAGAGTCCTTACCCTTACCTTTCTTTGATCCGGTCCAAAAAGCCGAATCTTCTCCAGTCCTCATCTTTTGACGCATCTCCTCCTCCACAAGCATCGCGCTGAAATCCTCAAAGTTGAGGGGCGGATTTCTGTTCTGCATATTCAGCACCGTAACAAGGCCGTCGTACTTTGGTGGGAGAATCTATATGCACCTTCGTGCTAGATTCTCGCTGGTGATGGTGATGCCAATCGCAGTCATCTGATCGCGTAGATTCTTCACCTTGGTGATGAACTTCTCTGTCGCTTCAGACTCAAACAATTTTTCGTTCGCGAGTTGTCTCTAGATTCTGAATCCGCGTCTGATTCGTGGTCTCGTACTGATTTTTAAAGACTGTCCATGCCTCCTCCACTATGTTGACATGTTGAATTAATGCCATGACGGAATCACTAACACTGCAGACAATAGAACACAGCGCATTTGCATTTCTTCTTGTCCACGTGAGAATCTCATCTGTAGTTGGTACTATCTGTTGTCCTGCATTGGCTGTCGGAACCGGCCTCACGTCCACCCCAGTAGCAGTGTCCCAAAGCTCATATGTGCTTAGGATGGTCTTCATCTTGAACTTCCAGAGAGGATAGTTAGAGCCGTCCAACTTTTCGCTTTTGCCGAACGGTGGGATTCGCAGTCTTGCGGGCTGGGCCATCTCTCACAATCTGCTTGCAAACAGAAACACACCACCAAATCTTCTTGCTAGAGTCCAGGCTCTGATACCATGTAAGAAAATAATACAACGTCTATGCTCAATAGATAACAGGATCTTGTACGCAAGAGAGAAAACAAGATAGTATGGAGAATAAAAAATTTGATTACTATAGAACTGATACAATAGATGGTGCTGCCTCCCAATCGTGCGCTCTCGTGAAAGAAGCTTTGATGGCATGTTGAAAACAATAGAAGACGGTGGCTGGATGCTAAGGAATCAGGGTTGCTGTAGCCAGTGATGAAATGGGCTTCACGGGCTTGCTCTTATATAGCCACCAGTCGTAGTCGGTTAGGCTCAATTGGGTGGCCGACCCAATCCGCCCAAAACGGTTGACTGGGGGTCGGTCCCGAAATAGGCTGCCGACAATATGATAGAACCGATGCGCAAAACAGAGCAATCGTTCGGCCCACAGCCATCCGGGATCATCTGAGGCTCCAAACGAGCCCCGTAACCCGAGAGTGGGCTACCTCGGGAAATGCTTCGTCTACCCGTAGAGCGGTCAGTTAAGGGATGCCTTCCCGCACTTGCATGTAGCCTAGTTAGCGGTGTGCCAGCTCTATCTGAAGCCGTCCAGCCATTAGGCCACACATGGCCCCCATCTGGTGTCCAAACCAGGACCTACTAACAATTCTTGTTTATATAAAAAATGTCACCTGCAAGCTTATAATTTAATGCATAATCTATTACAAAGGCAATAACATTCTTGCTACCACCAATCTTGGATTATTTCTCTCTTGTATACTTTAAGAATATAAGTAGCATTCTTTTCTTTTAAAGATATATCAATACTCTCTAAATATATTGCTCCCTTGGCCTTAATACACATAACATGTATCAAGGGTCTTTCTTGTTTGCTTATCTACTCATCAAAAGCAAATTTCAACCACGTGTGGGAATAAAATCAAGGGATTTTTTCTTTAGATATTTAGCAACTATCTTTTTTACCTTGTCAAGATTAACCATTTGCATTATATTATAGTCTATTAAGACAAAACCTAGTCTCTCACATGACTTTAAAGCTTTATGGAGCATTTCATCTCTCATGACATTGAAAGGTATGCCTTTCTTCAAAACAACATCAATGTACATCTCACGTGCTCTTCATGCACTTGTTGTCTAAGGGAACCATCCTCCATGAATGATTGCCCTACATTTTTCCTCTTCTTAATGAGGCTTTCATGAAATGTATCATCCACAAACACCAATGCAATTTTGAGTATTTCTTCATTCTCAGCATGTGCTCATTTGCAACTTGCACCGAGAGGATGTATTGACTACTCATTCTCATCCACCTCCATGCTTGCATTACCACTGCCATTAGTCCTTCATAAACTAGGATTTACCACCCTTGTTGCATTTACAAAAAGTTGACACATTGGATGGGGGGCATGAAAATATCTCAACATCTAAGCCAAATGCTAATAAATTTTTCTTTATGTGAGTACCATTTCCAATTAAATTTGTGCCCACAATTGCTATTGACATTTTTCATATCTCAGTCACATATGACCAATCTTGCCATACACCATGATTTTAGCTTTGATACAAAATTATAGATGCTAAAATCCTTAACAATCTCACCAATGATAACCAAGAGCTTGTATAGAAAATAATTCTCATAGATGCAATAATATTTTAGTAAAAATATTCATTCACTTACGCAATTGAAGTATAACAATGTAAATTTCAAAATGGTAATACACATAGTAGGGACCTAAAGAGGGGACAATAGTTCTAATTGCATAGATGGCTTCCCAACATATATCACATAAGCCCTCACCCATGGTAAAATTGTAGGTAATATTCCCACAATCCATGCGAAAGTGGCCACCCAACAACCAACATCATTAAAACAACCTCCCATGGTAAAATTATAGGTAAGCTGCCTTGCAATCCATGCAAAACGCTCTGAGATTTTTCCACTTCCAGTGGCTATGCTCCCATACTTAGGGCCATAGTAAGTGTAAGAATGAAAATTTTACAAAGTGTAAGAATTATTGTATTAAGCATTCATTCACATACTATTGAAAGAATAAAATATATTCATTCAAAAGTAAGTGTAAGAATGGAAATTGTTAAGCATTCATTCACATACAATTGAAAGAATAAATATATTCAATCAAAATCAAGTGTAGAAGTACGAATTTTATGTTAAGCATTCATTCACATACTATTGAAAGAATAAAAAATATTTATCTAAGAGTAAGTGTCATAATGCAAATTAAGGCACAAGTGTAAGCAAAACATTGATTATGATATAGTTAAAAGTGTTGAGAATTGTTGTGCCACGATGCAGTAGAGTGATGGAGAGTGATAGTAGAGTGGTATGAGAAAGAAATTATGTGATTGGTGTAGTTGGATTGTACCAACATGATGGTGACATGTGGATCTTGGGGATGAGGATGAGCTTGCATTTTTGCCTATATAAAGGTAGTCTTCTAATGCAATAGCAATCACTTGCTTTGTGGTCTATCTTTTTCCTTTGTCATGTACATTTTCTAGCCACCTTAGCAATCCATCCTCAACATGTGGTAGGCCTGCTATCAATACTTTTAATACCATCTTCTGAACCTACTTTTGAGGTTGCCCATTCTGCTGCCACATTGCTCCATAGCCGCCTCTATTTATATCTATTGCTACTCCTGTTCTAGCCTTCTTCCTATTAACAAGCCACTTAGCCACTTGACTAGAGCCTACTATCATATGCCAAGTCAAACATAAGCAACAATAGATAGCTAGCAATGGCTAGTAAGTAAGCAACTATGAGCCATTGATAGTAAAACAATGACTAGCAAGCAAGTAGCTATGATCCAGTGACAATACAACAAAAGGAGGTCCCAGTTGGCCTGATTGATGCACAGTGGTAGAAGGTTTGCCAAGAGGCTCAAATATTTGGTCAATTGCCATTTTACATAAGGTCTTATTAGCACTATCCCGCTAGGGGCAGGCTATAGCAACATGAATTGTTTCCCGTCTAAAGTGGGTGTGACCATCTCTCTCATCATTTGGTAAAGGAAACTTGTTGTTTTCATCGTTTCTCTTCTCTTCCTGTATCTTCTTCTCACTTATCTCATCTTTCAAGTTTCGTCCTTTTCAGATTGTTGCTTGTTTGTGCTTCTTGTCGTTTGGCTATGGATTTCTCTAAAGAAAAGTCGACTTGTTGCTTGTTTGTTTGTGCTTCTTCTCATTTGGTTGTCAATTTCTCTGAAGAAAAGTCGACTTGCTGGTCTCGTGTGCAAGGTGATTTCAATTTTCTCTATAGTTTAGTTTGTCTGTTTGCTCATGCTGATTTTTGCATCTACTCGGAGGTCATTATTGACCTGGATGAGAAACTATTGTCGAATATAGTAGAAGCATGTGGTCGCCATGCAAGAGCTCGCAAGAATCTCCTAGTTTGCAATTACTCTTTTGAGAATCTGGACATACAGTTTCGAAACAGTGGATCCGTAGTGGATCTAAGCTTTTTCGTGTATGCACTAAGAAATTCCATGGCCATAGTGTTGAGCGAGGAGGCAGGGGACCGTTGTTCATGGTCTTCGGTGCATTGGTGATCCCCTTTCTCCTGCTTGTCTTTACTTCTCATCAAATTTTTGCTTTCCCACGAATCAATCCTGGCATAGCTACTTCAAATCTTGGCATATAGCATGGGTTAACCGTCCTAAAATTCCACCATTCATGTCTCGCTAATCCTAGACCTTGGTCGGCTATCAGATCAGTAATGTGGCATTTCTTCATCACTGAATGATCCACACTTAGCACTCTCCTATCAACTTCTGGGGATACTAAATCTTCCATCTTCACGTCCACAACCATTGCTGTTCTTCGAGTTCACACATGCTCCTGGTTCCAATCTCTTCCATTAGATTTTCCAACTGCACAGGAGGCATATCAACCTCAGCATCTAGATACTGCGAGAGCTTCACACCATCTCTCTCGCTTGATAGGATGTTGTGCTGGTTCACATCTACCTCAGACGATGACCCATAATCCTCCGGTTCATCACCTGCAGCTAGTTTTTCACTATACATCAACTGGCGTTTTTTCGTACGCACCCCCTCTAGATGGTCATTTTGCTTGACAAATTGGGTCAAAAAGGCGGGGCATTGCATACTTCTGGCCAGAAATGCCATGATCTGCCGCTGGCTATGCTCTGTAGCCTCGAGATGCTACCCCATCGATTTCATCTCCTACTGTGTACTCTGATGTTGATTGCTAAGTCTAACGAGCTCAAGCATAAGGACAATTTTGTCCCTTCTAAGACGGCCCAATTCCCCCTCTTCCTCAAGCTAAGAATGAACTATTCCTGTTTGCGGAGTCGCGGAGGCTCATTGTGTCTATGTATACTTCTTAGAAGATGCTTTTGGCCCCTGAAAAATCCTTCGTGTGCGAACTCCCACCGGTCAGGGTCAACTTTCCTGAAGCCCTGTGACCATCTTATGGCATGGAATTGCTTCTCACACGTGATTAACACTTCAAAAAAACAAATACACAGACGTATCTATTGCCTAAGCAACAGTTGTTTCTCTGCTTCCTTCTTCTTAAATCCTTGGACCTTTTTGAGCCTCAATAACTCCTCTCTCTCCAGCTCATCGAGTTTTGTCTTGATGTAACTTATCGTATTCTCCAAAAGGTTTGACCACGTTTTCTAAAACGCACTCTGCGATTTGTTGTCTTGATGGCTTCGTTGAGGGTGAGGAATTTTGTCTACAATGAAGCAAGCTTTACAAGAACCTCGATCGCTTTAACAAAGGACGATCGGCATAAGTGTATTTGTTGTCCACCCCTCGCCAGCCTAGTAAGGTTGTTCTTGGTTTCCCCTACTTTCGTAAACTACCCAAATTTGGGGAGTTTCATACCAGCCACGTTATCTTGCTTGGCCCTAACTTTGACAGGTAGAGTCAACATTCTCCAAGACAATATGTTTGATGTTATCACCTGCGGTGTACTTGGCCTCCATGAACGCAAATGCAGAGGCTTTCAAGGAGTCACCCATGGATTCCTTGGTTTGGACAATTCGTTTGAGGATTTGTCGAATCTGAATGGTGAGGTCATCGCTCTTTTTTTGAGAAACTGATGGCCTTTGGTGGCAGTGCGAGGTGAGCTTTGATGACGTCGAGGACGGTGACGATTGGAATGACATTCAATCACTGGCCTTGGCTTGATATTGTGAACCAAAAGGGAAGATGGAGAAGCGATTGAAGGATGGATGGAAGCGTCGTGAAAATTTTTGGACCAAAGTCTGTCAAAACAATGGATGAACAACACGTTGGATTGCTGTCTCTCATAACATCAATAAAGCATTTAGATCCTAATGTTAAGACAATTCACAAGGGCAAAATGCTTTGCAGAGCTATTGAGCTACCAAACGAAGCTGGAGAAGTTGTTGTGCTTGAAGAACTTGGGGAGGAGGACGCAAGAGAACTCGGAGGCATCCCATATGACGAAGCTGTTGTGATTCTTGCTCCAAGACACAAACGTGTCGGTGAGGGGGTCGTCAACCATGTCATAGGTCTTAGTGAGGAAAGGGGGAGGAGAGAGGGGAATGGGGTTATGATTATGGTAGTGGTTGTGGTTATGATTCTCCATATGGGAGCTTTGGAGGTTCTTGGGGGACGACAAAGGTGGTGGTGTGGGGGCTTGGGTTCCTATCTATATCATACATTGTGACTTTTTACAAGTCACTCTTGTTTATATACTTGTATTCCTATCTATATCATACACGTGACTTTTACAAGTTACTCTTGATTCAATAATGTTTTTTCAAGGTAATCAAATATTTATATAATAAGATATACATTAAAAAAAATATATAATGACTTATTTTCACATTCTCATTTTGTGAAATCAAATATGTTTCATAGGTAGGCGATTCAAATTCTCTAAGTTACATACACGTGTTTCAATCTTTTATGACATGTTTCATAAAATTCTCTAAACATACTTGTTTTCATTTAAGCATTCTGTGTGTACATTTTCAACTGCTTTTACGATATGTTCCATGGGTAAATGATTTAAATTCTCTAAGTCAGATACATGTGTTTCAATTTCAATATTCCTATATTATATACTTGTATTCCTATCTATATCATACATTGTGACTTTTTACAAGTTACTCTTGTTTCAGTAATGTTTTTTCAAACTAATTGAATATTTATATAATAAGATATACATAAAAAAATAACATAATGATTCATTTTCACATTCTTACCTTGTGAAATTACAGTTCTTTTACTTTGCTAGATTATAACCAAGTATTATAACCAAGTACTGATTTTTAATAGTTGATTTCAACCTTCTTTCATTTAAATTTATACAATTACATAATTGTGTAGGATGGCAGCTATGCAGCTACATAACTATCAGTTGAAAGCGATCAAAGTTATAGACCTCATGGAATGGATGCAAGGAGTTACATTCAAGGGGCTAATCCTTAACTGTTACGGAACATTTAAATATTTAAATATCCATTCCGACTTAATAGATGACTTCAACAAAGAAAGTTCATATTTAAATATTCGTTCCAACTTAATAGATGATGGAGGACTTGTAACGGTTACATTACAACTTGACAAGGAATTAATAGAAAAGTATGAGCAATATATACAAAAGAACCATCATATAAGAATAAAAAATTTCATCGTTTCGGGAAAAAAGACATCATATGATAAAGGAGACGCTAACATAACAATATGAATTGCATATTACACAAAGATATTAAACACCATGTAAATCTTTTTTTGAATTTAAATCTATTATTAAATTTTTATTAAAAATACAAATTATTTTTAAAAAGTATTAAAATTTCAAAAAACTACATAAC
Organism: Dipteris shenzhenensis; assembly: GCF_047967505.1. Lineage (NCBI taxonomy): Eukaryota > Viridiplantae > Streptophyta > Polypodiopsida > Gleicheniales > Dipteridaceae > Dipteris > Dipteris shenzhenensis. The sequence goes on from NC_141624.1 coordinate 15,487,999, forward strand.
TCTCAAAACTAAATATCTTTCTTTAAAATAGAATATAATTTAAACATTAAAATATTAAACAAAATCTTGGTTTCGGCTTTTGGAGTGGTCCCATCTAACTTCCGTGCCTCAGAATACATCCAAAAGAAATCGAGCATAAATTCTACCCTAATACAAGTATAAAATCATTAATGGGTACATTCAATAAGAAAACAGAGGGCACTTGCCATTGCTATCTTGGAAGATAGTGGAAAACGAGACACTGAAAAGACTACAATGTTCTATGTGCAAGTTGTTGATGGCGTGAATGAAACAGACAATGAACTGGTAACTAGCTATAATTCTGTTAAAATATTCACTTGAATCTAGTACCAAAGCTATACTAAACCTATGGTATTTTTTTCCTTTTTTGGAATTCTAGATTACCTTTTTCCTCGAAATAGAGTGTGAAAGACATTGGATGGTTGATGAGCTACACTCAAAGGATTTTCCTATGTGCATTCTAAAAAATGTACATGTAAGTACATACAATAACAAAAGAAACATTCAATTCCGAACATCTAGTATCGTTGCTCCAGTAAATGATGCTACAATACAAGAAGAGTTGATTTAGGCAGTCGACATGTTATTTGAAGGATAACAAAAGATAGGATGGATCTTCATCTTTGTTTCCATCTTAGGAACATTTCAAATCTATTTCAAGATCGCAACTCTTTTCCCAGCTGCATGTTCCTAGCAAAATGATTTTTTTTTTTCATTGACTCTTTATCATTGTACCTTGATCCATCAATATAGTTTGTAAAGTTGTAAGAAGTAAATTTACCATGTATCTTGACATGCAAGTTTGTAATATGCTTTATTAAGTATGGTTTTCACTATTATTAGATTTTAGTTTGTACATATTTTCTTTCAACTTATGAAATGTTGACTTACAATTCTTTATTCGGACCCAAATTAAGATAGGCAATGCCATTCAAATTTATACGTAGTGTTACTTTCTTTTAATTTTTTACCGATTTATCACTATTCTAGTATTAGATTTGAATTTAAACTATCTCCTAGATAGTAAAAATTTAATCGCATTACGTCTTGTTCTTCTGTGTTGCCTATAGGTTCCAAATAAAAGTATACATAGAAGCCATGGATAGGATAGGATAGAATAGATAGAGCCCTAATCCTGCATGGCTCACATTGTCCCTCAAATTACAAATACGTACTTGGTCATTGTTTCTTTGACACTTTAAGCTTTTTAATGGGTCTTAAGCAGTTTGGTCCAAACATACATAAAATCATAATCGATAGTTTCCTAGTAGCTCTTAAAAACAAAAACTACGATGCAACCACGTGCATGTGTACTTTCTTGACACTTGATGTACAACCTCAACCATCAATGAAAAAGTACCTAACAAAGACATAAAGAAAGAAGGTCTTGAGAAAGCAAAAGAAATATTTTAATTCTTAGAAGCATACACTGAAGAAAGTAAAATTAAAACATTTGAAGAAATTTTATCCACCTTACGCTTAGATGAATAGGCATACAAACAGTTAATTTTTGCAACATTAAAACATCCAAGAGTGTTTTTGAAATGTAACCTAGCAAACATACACACCAATACTTTTTCACCACGACTTATAAATCTATGGAAATCTAATATGGACACTCAATATATCTTGGAGCCGTAAGCAGCCGCATCGTACTGCACATCGTACCTCACAAAATGCGACAATACAATGACAAAAACTTTTAACGCAATTATAGAGAAATGCAAGCACGAGCAAAGTGATCCTGCTACATGTATCAAGCAACTTGGGGTTAACATTCCTAAACACATAACAAATGTCTGCTCAATAGGCAGTGTTAATAATACTCTTGCTACCCGTGCATCATGCCTCCAGATCATTCCAATTCATCAACGCGGCACCTGTGCAAGACCAATCTTTCATGTTGAAATGTAATTATGAGCTCCAAGCCTTACCTGACAATTCCATGGACATAATGTGTACATCCATTATAGAAAAATACAAAGCATGTCCCTCTTGCCTTGACAAATGTACCCTATCTGGCATTGTTGCATTTATAATTACAACAAGAGCTTCAGAAAGCAAAAAAAAGACAATCATAAGACCAATAAAATACAATAGACACCGCGACCCCGAAAACTACTATAGAGAGATGTTCTTACTACATGTATCTTTTCTATAGAACCAAGAAAATTTGAAAGGTTCATGTACAACGTGGAAGGACTTCTATAGTCTCCACATTGACAATATAACAAATAATGCAAAGAAATACACACATGCTCACTGTAACAATGAAGAATCTACCTGGAATAACTTTGAGGAAAATGCTCATCGATTGTCAAAAGACAATGATGACTTCATAAGCTCAACATTGCTTGGCTTTCATGAGAACTATATGAGAACTATACTAAGTTAACTAATGCTGCAAATGTCGAGCTATATAACTTAACCTACGAAGAAGACAACAAAAAGGCCAAATGAAACATGCCACTGTACGACCAGTTACTAACACCAAAAGGAGTTACTCTATCCTCAAATGAATACTATAAACAAATAAGACAACAAAAAAAGTCACAGATACTAGATGAACGATTAGATGCATTGACAAAAGCGTACCCCAAACTGCAAGCAATAGTCATAGACGATGCATTTCTAATAGGAGCGTAGATGATTACAACACTAGACAAGAGTTTACGTGCAATTAAACACGTTTGACATCACCATTTGCTGAAGTGCATGTTTTCTTCTTTGGTGACTTATATCAAATCCCGCCCATACGTGATAGGTGGATATTTGCACGAGAAGGTATATTGCCCGCAAACATCTGGACATAGAATTTCAAGTACATAAAAGCTTGATTTGGTGCATTCAGACATATGTGGTCCCATGCCTACACGGTCATTAGGCGGGGCTGAAACTATGTGACATTCATTGATGATGCAACTAGGAAAGTGTGGGCTTATGCTATAGCTCAGAAGAGTGATGTGTTCCAGGTATTTCAGAAATGGCTGGCCTTGGCTGAGAATCAGTCAGGTAGAATGCTTAAATGCCTACGAACTGACAATGGTAGAGAGTATCTCTCTCATGACTTTGAGCATTTCTGTGATACACGTGGGATTAAGAGGGAGATCACATCCCCTCGTACTCCAGAGCAAAATCTAGTTGCAAAAAAGATGAACCGTACCATTCAAGAAAGGTTGCAATGCATGCTTTCCAATGCAAGTCTTTCTGGTGGTTTTTGGGCTGAGGCAATGAAGACTGTAGTGCATGTGATCAATAGATCACCTAGTAAGAGTTTGGATGGTGGTATTCCTGAAGAGGCATGGAGTGGCAAGAAGCCCTCTTACTCTCATTTGCATATATTTGGGTGTGAGGCATATGCACATGTGCCAAAAGAGCTTTGAAAGAAGCTAGATCCTAAGTCTAGGAAATGCATCTTTCTCGGTTATGGTGAAAGTGGAGAGATGGGCTATCGTCTTTGGGATCCAGAAGCAAAGAAGATCATACGCAGCTATGATGTAGTCTTCAGTGAGAAGAAGATGCATAAGGCATCCATGAGAGATGTGGAAATGAGGATAATCACTTTCTAGGATGTGAATCCACCTGCATATGTTGATAGACAGTAAGCTGTCCATGCACCAAATGTGCAAGAAATGGTACCACCAAGTACTCCCACAGGTATACAATCAAGGGTAGATGATGGATCATCTATTCGTGGAAATGATGAGCCAAATGTGGATGCAGGTGGGACAGCAAGCTGAAATGCCCTTGAGAAGATCATCTAGAGTGTCTAGACCGCCTGTGCTGATAGGTTTGTTCCAAGGGTACACTATGTGATGCTTACTGATTTTCTCTTCCTTGTTCACCCTCTTCTCTTGTATGCTTGGGGATGAGTGTGTAAGCTTGGAGATGAGTGTGGATGCCTAGAGCTGTGTGTGTTAATAGGAAAGCAAGCTGAGTGATGCTAAAAGTATCGTAAGAAAAGCAAGCACGCTAAAAGTAGGTTCAAAAATCAGTTCGCAGTCTGCACATCTATCAGCATGTCTACGCTGTGTTTTAGACGTGCTTATAGACGCGTTCCATAGTATAGATGCAATGTTAGATGTGCTTTTAGACGCTATAGAGAGTTTTGATATTTAAAACTCAAGCAAAAATACATTTTTTGGGTCATTTATTTGTAGGATGTCTTCATCTTCAACAAGTAGCTCCAGTGAGGATGAATCCCTCTGTATCCACCATCGCGAAATGTGGTTGGAGCAAAAAATCAAATGTATGTGTGATTGATGTCGAGGAAACATGCATTGTGCATGTAGAATTACATTCAATCACATCTCAAAGTATAGAGAATGGGATATGACCATATCTCGGGTAAGTATTAAAGCATTGAGGTTGATTGAGATACCTATGGGTGCTCATGTGTTTGATATATGATCCACGACTCCTCTACCACTTGGCATGAGCCAGTAAGGGTTTGTAACTATTGTGTGTTATATTGAATGGAAATAAAGATTGCATGCTAACACCATCTTTTGTTTAGATACTCCATTTTTTATCAACTACCATATTGGTTCAACCTGATTCAGCTGCTTGATCCCATGCATATCTTCAAGAATGTGGCGTCGACCATTTGAGAACATTTGAATGGGACATGAGATTCCGCAAGCATAAGGGAGGATCTACATACCACAGGGAGGATGCATGAAGCTTGGCCACAAGAGAGGCCAAATGGGCATGTCTTTTTACCCGATGCACCATGGAGGTTATCAAAGCTAGAGATGGTGGTAGTGAAACAAGCTATCACTACAATTCTTACTCCCACTGGATGCATGAGGTGTTTAAAGGGGGCCTTCACAAAGAGCAAGAAAAGAGATTTAGAGCAATTATATGGCTTGACATCTCATGATCGTGATTGGCACAAGATGCTCCAAGTAAGTATTTTATTAGCATAATCTCTTTTTCCTTCCAAATTTTTGAGTGTAGAAACAACTAATCAACCATTCCTCGTGTGTTCAGTTCAACTAGCATTTCTTGTAGTGCATTGAAGGACATGAAGGATTGTATTTACAAGATGGGTGAGCTTGTGAGGTACGTTACAGGATACAAAATGTGAAGCGTATCAATGCTTCATGCAAGGTTTTCATATTACTAATATGGTGCACTTTTTTCTTTCTAGGTATGTGAGCTCAAGGGAAATAGATCCCACGGCATGGTAGTCAAGTTATGTCAGTGGAGGTGGTTTGTTTAGTAGAGGAGACCTTTCCACATTCTATTCTCACAAGCCAACTACGTCTCATACTACATTTGGTGGATGAGATTGCTATAGGCGGCATTGTACATGTACAATGGTTGTTCTTTCTCAAGTGCTTCATGAAGACCTTGAAGGGTTTCGTGAGGCAAAATGCAAGGCCCAAAGGTAGCATGGCCGAGGGTTGGCTGGTACAAGAGTCACTTGTATATATTTTTGAGTTTCTTGATGTGGATAGCTCCTTCCCACGACTATGGAGAGATGATAAAGACCTAAGGATGACCTCTATTATGCCTCAAGGGAAATGATGGAGCAAAGTAATAGGCAGGGAGTTGCTTAATAATATCAACCTCTATTACATGCTTAATAGTGATGTGATGAAAAGATGGGTGACAAGATACGAGGATGCAAAGGCAAGAAGACAAGGGGAAAGGGCCCTCTTTCGTACACACCATGGATCTTGTGTGCCATACCCTCAGCATCTAAGAGCACTTCCAAAGAATATTCATGTGGATTGGATACTTGACAAAATGGAGAGAGCAGAGAGAGATGAGGGGATGCGTATCACAATGGAAGAATGGGAGTATACTAGAGGATGCATGAGCAAGGTCGGTATATATAGAATGTTATGCATATGTTAGGAGCTTTCAACAATTTAGATTTCTTATTCAATTGACTTTGTCTTGGTGTAGTGTACTATGTTCAATGTGATATGGTATGAGGGCAAGCATTTTTGGACACAACAGATTGATGATAAGAGAAACACACAAGATTGCAATGTCATTGCTAGCTTTGAGGGAGCCAATGGAGCCATGGATGATTATTGTGGCATAATCTAGGATATTATTAAGCTTGACTTTTGACACTTCTTTGTGTATGTTTTAAATGTCAAGTGGTTTAAGGACATGGTGGAAAGAGGCCCTAATGCAACAATCAAATGCCATGCAAGTGGCTTTGTAACTATTGACTCCACAAAGTTTTGGCAAAGCAAGGACACACTAGTACCACCGCAACAATGTGAACAAGTACTATACACATATATAAAAATACTCACTTTTAAATATTTGATACCTTCAATGCAAGGAAAATAACATGATTGTATTTGTATTTGAATCAGGTTGTCTATCAACCGATGGTCGATAATAATAGGTGGTGGCATGTCATATCTATTATGCCACATTCCAAAGTGATGTATAGTACATTTACTAATATGGAGCATATGGAGGATGATCATGCCCATGGAGGTGATGATGATCATGATACGAGAGAGAAGGATGATCATGAGATACAAGATACAGATATTCAGGCCATTACCCATGAGAACGAGCCTACCATTGGCGATGCTGATTTCGATGAGCACATGAGTAGCACAAGTAGTAGTGGGTTGAATGTATTTGTAGATCTCAACATTGGTTTGGATTTTAAAGTAGATAGTTTGGCAAGGGTTGATCTCATTGAGGATGAGATCGAGAACTGTAGCTCATCATTGACATTGGAAAAACTATTTTACATATTGTCTCATTCTCCTCACCTCACTTAATTTTTGTATATGTGGGTTTGCCAAAAAGCATTGATATTTTTGTTAAAATTATGTGATTTGTTAATCATGGGCAATGTTTAAAGCAATGATGCACATTTATCATCTTGCAGCAAAATATATAGGCCAAAGCGCATGTTATTGGGTTTAATGCTATGTATTATTAAATGCAATGAGCTTTGGCATGCTTATGAGCAATATGGCAAGCAAGTGCATGGAAAAAGAAACAATTCAAAATTGTAAATAGTGTTGGATTTATTAAAATATCTTTGCACATGCACAAATTGTACTTTTCCAACTTCTTCCATTTTAGGGTAAATCTAGATACCAATACCAACAACTATCAATGTTTTAAGACCACCATGTACTAGTCCTAAGAGTTTGGATTCCAAATTTTCAATCCGTTTTAGTTTTCAACAAATCAAAAAAAAGTTATGGAGCATGCCCTCAAATGGGTATGCATCACTTTAGCACAACATTGGAGGCTCATTAACCCATGCACTACTACACACGGATCCAATTGCGACGTTTATGTATCAACGTTTAGTGCACATGGGGCGCTAATCATCGGTATGAAAAGCGCATCTCGTAAAGCATCACTATATAGTGACTTTAGGCAAACGTCGCTATATAGCGACTATTACAAAGGTCGCTATATAGCGACACTAAGATACTATTTTATAGCAACATTTTTCAAAGAGGTTTTTTACTCATATAGGCCTTAAAAGTTAGTTTTTTCCAATGACAAATTTTTTTAAATTTTCATACATGTTTGATCTCATAGAGAATAAAAATATGAGAGCATGTATATCAAGCCTTTGAAGCTCATATATTCATGTCCAAGTTTGAGATGAAAAAAATTTATGAAAAGCATTTACATCAACTGTTTCATCTTGAGCCAAGTCTAAGGTGCCAAACAAGTCTATCTCCAACTCTATACTGAGTTGATCTCCTATATCATCATCGTACTCTAGCATCGTACATTCACCTAAAAGTACTTGATCATCTTCTTCAATAAACTGTGGTGATTCTTGATGATCGTTGTCTTCTTCCTCAATATCGTGATCTCCATCTTTCTCCCGTGCGAGGTCATTATCGGCATCTTCCTCTTGGCTCATATTGTGATCTTCATCTTCTTCGCTAGATTCATCAGGATCAATTGGATCTGGCATTGGTAGTGGCATCTCCATATCCACATCTCTATCTTCAAAAATTTACTTCGTGGTGCAACTTGGATCATGTACCACCATCTTGGATCAGAACGATCCGGATGAAAAACCACCTATATTGAAGATGGGTGCTAGATGTTGTCAATTATATATATGAAATTATGCTCAAATACATATATCAATGGATCTTTAAAAACAAATGCTTCAATTAATTAAATCATTAGTATGCACCTGCTCATAGTGCTTGGGAGAACAAAAGTATTACTTTCATCGGTCCAATGTTTGGTGGAGTCTATTGCAAAGAAACTGCTACTATCTTTTCTCACTGTCATATGGGGACCGTTATAAATAGTTCTAAACCATTTTACATCAAGAATGAAAATACTAAATCGTTTGAAATCAACTTTATAAATTTCTCATATGGTTCCATAATAATCCAACCGTGAGGAGAGAAGATTGGTATCCGAAGCACTTGCTCGCTATCTTGTGTGAAGTTAGCCATGACTCCACAATCATACATGACTCTCTTTGAATCGATGCGTTCCACACAAAAATGTCGTCCATATGACCATAACGCACTGTACTTTTTGTACTGTAAAAGAGCATCATTAAAACAATGAAGATGAATCTATTTTATAGCGTATATTGCCACAAATAATTACTTAATTACTTCAAGAGGTAAGAAACTTACCTGCACCATACATCCAGATGATAACTATTGCTCGTGCTCGTTTATTATCTCTCCATCGTGTTCAGCTTTATGTAGAGCCAATTGTAGCCAATCAAGTGACATGTGAGTAGGGAGAAGAGCCAGATCCTGTGGATATGGTTGCGATCACCTGTACATTACTCTGAATCTCGTCCTTGCATTATTCTTTCTGCTTATGCCACTTCATATCTCTCAATCCACTTCTGCATCTCAAGGCTATTGAGGATACAAAACTTATTGAATTTCTCCATTTGCTCTTCGCTCATCTTTCTTTCAATCCCTTTTCCTTGGGGAACCTTGCCAACGATGCGATCATCATTCTTGTTATGCCAAGCTTGTGACATATAGGGATCCGTGGATGCAAGAAACTTCGTGATATATACTAATGACTCTTGGACAAGCCATCCCTCTGCCATGCTTGCTTTTGGTCTTGCTCTTTGTCTTGCAAATCCCTTCAAAGTTTTCATAAACCACTCGAGAAAAAACATCCATTACTATGAACGGTACCTGCTGTGAGAGAGGAGAGCACACACAAAGGGATAGGAGACACCAAAAGTGGTGGAGCAAAAGCTACTCTAGCTTATTCCTCTATCATATATACATGAGTATACATGGGCACTGTACAAGTGGGTGGGCACACTGCCCTTTACCCCAACAACCTCCCACTTAAAGGCAGTGTGCCTTTAAGGGAGTATAGTACACATATAATACAATCAGCCATAGGTTGAAAAACAAGATGACCACACCGTCATCCTATGCCCATCGGCACTTTACAATGTGCAAAGTGCATAGAGGATAAGCTGCTAGTAGACATCATGTTTGCAGGATAGAAAATGACAAGCTGTAGATGCCTGTCAACCAAGATATCATGCCAGATCTCACTGGGAGAGTGAACTCTCACCACCACATGCTCCTATGCTAAGTCCATAGCACCTGAACTGTCATTGTGTAAAGAAAATGTCTTTGTACCACCTGTGACCATAAGCACATGCCCTATAATAGACCTCTGCTGGTCTACCCAACCTGCATCACCTACATGCTGCTCCTAGAAGCATAAGGACCTGATGTCCACAACCGCTTCCCTACTGCCAAAATCTGCCATAATCATGCTACCAACTCCCACTGCAACGGAAGCAAGAACCAGAAGTGTAGCCCCAATGGCAAACATGTGAGAACCAAGTCTCAACACAGTCATGGATGCATGAAGTACTATGGTTGCCATATCAACCATAACTTGCTGCTCAACTGATCTGTGATTGTCAAACCTGCTGTGTTTCAAGTATGGAGCCAATACAAGCAATGGAGTACTCAATAACTTCCCCCTCTCCATACTGAAACAATCAAGTATCTGACAAACATCATCAAGACCATGCAGCTCCCACTGCAAAGCATCCTTGTCCATAAGGAACCATATGGCAAGTAACCTCAGAAGGATAGCAACCTCCTAAATACTGAGACCATAACCTGTCTCACTGCGCATCACATCCTGAGCTCTCATAACGGTATCAAACCTATGAAGCCAAGCTCAAGGGGATTGCTTTCGGCCATGGAGGCACTCACGAAGTAAACATATCAATGATTCCTGCCCATGTGCAATATGACCCGAGTCAATAACTGCAGAAACCACATCTGTCCTGGCATAACTAGCCAATGGATCATACCGGGCATCATTAGCCAAGGTATCCTCCTCACCATGCATAGCCTCATCCTCATCTGCAAGAGGCACTCCGCATCTTGGGAGTAAATTGTAACTGTCCATAGAAGATACATCAACAATCTCCATAGGAGTATAAACCTGTGGAATACTTGAGACACCTTATCGTCTCTGACCAAAATCATGAAGTAATCGTGGCTGTCCCAACTTTATAACCTGCTCACCGTGGGAAAAACCTCCCACTCCAAGGGATATGGGTTGCCCTTGCAAAGAATTCGGAGGTATCAGTGCACTTACACCCTCGTAGAATACCACTCTCTTGCTATCCATAGTCCTGGGCTGTCTAAACATAGCATCCTCTCTGAAATAGACATTATGGCTGCGTATCAATTCTCTAGTTGAAGAATCCCATAACCTGTAGTCCTTACTGGACTCACTATATCTAAGGAAGATACACCTCCTCGATCGGGAACCATGAGCATAAGCCTCGCAGCCAAACACACGTAAATGCTCATAACATGGTGCCTTGCCTGTCAAGAAGTCAAATGGCACTCTACCATTCAGAGATCTCCTGGGTGACCTGTTAAGCAAGTATGCAACTGTCTTACATGCCTCAGCCCAATAGCATTCGGTAAGACCTGCATACCATAGCATGCTACCAATCTTGTCCAATAGAATCCTATTTATGCCTTCTTCTAAGGCATCGTGAGCAGAAAGATGAGGAGTGGTCAACACCCTATTGATACCAAGTGTATCACATAGATGCTGAAATCTAGAAGAGATAAACTCTGCATCACCATCAGTCATCAAGCTCAATAGCTTCTTTCTTGACTGATTTTCAGCATTACCCAAGAAGCACTGAAATGTATCATATACATCATGCTTCTGCCGAATCGGATAGACCCATATGTACTTTGTAGTAGCATCAATAAATGTCACAAAGTAAGAGGCACCACCTAGTGAAACGGTAGGCATAGGCCCACAAACTGCACTATGAACCAACTGCAATGGCTCAAGATACCTCTCACTGACTATCTTCCTCACAAAGGAGGATCTTGACTGCTGACCATCATCACAATCATGACATAACATTTGAGAGACATCCATAACAGGAATGTATCTCAATGTTGTAAGGGCTTCCATACCTGCAGTAGACATATGTCCAAGTCTGGCATACCATAAACTAGCTGATGGCTGCTTACTAATCATAAGCATCTTATCCTGGACACCTGATACATGCAATGCATAAGAGAATCCAACCCGTGATCCCCTAGCCATAACCAGATTGCCTCTAGTTATCTTCCATGCATGATCACCCAAAGAGACATGATAACTTGCCTCAACCAACTGTCCAGTACTGATCTTGCTTGTAGTAAGTCCTGGTATATGTCTAACCCTCTGTAGGAGAGCCACTAGGCATAACAAGGTGGATATCCCCATAACCATAGACATCCATAGAATGATCAATGCCCATCAAACCACTCTCCACAATGCATTCCTGATATGCACTGAACCATGACCTATGAGGGGTCATATGACATGAAGCACATGGATCTAACATCCAATCACCAAGAATGGGTACATCAGTGGCCAAGAAGGAGGTGTCAAACATAGACAAAAGAATGCCTTCATCACTGCTACTGTCAGTGGAAACCTTGCCATTCATGCCTTGAAGCTCAACATGCTTCTTCTCCTTCTTCCTGTCATTCTTAACCTTGCTCTTCTTCTTGTATTTTCTCAGCCATTTCCAGCAATACTTTTTCATGTGGCCATACTTTCCACAATAGAAACATCTAACACAAGTCTGAGAGCTAGACTTGCTCCTGGAATTCCCCCTTGAACATGACCTGTTTCTACCAATTGATTGACCTTTGGAGTGCATATCAAGGCTGTATTTCAGCCCATCAGGACATTTCAGCCCATCATGTTGTAACATAACACTATCATGGTCATACATCCGGCATATACGAGTATAAAATTCATATGCATGGTAGTCTACACCCTGTACACCATCCTGTACCTGCAAGTAGACTGACTTCGAGAGTGATGACTAAATGATAGAGCATGCTTGCTCATCCATGTCATCCGAATCACTCTGTTTAATGCTATTAGGCTTGACACCTTTGCATTGAATGGGCTTATGCTGCCTCTTCTGCACTAACACATCATAAATCTGCTCTTTCCAATACTGAAAGTTTGATCCATCCAACCTCTCAATATCAAAGAGGGCACTGCCAGCTATAGATGCCATATCTGTGGCACAATAGGTCACAACCAAAGAGCAGTATAGTGCAATAGGCAACCCAAATGACCAAAAAATATAGTGTTGTCCAGACCAATCAGGTCTCCAAATAAATTGGCTGATCTAATGCTCAAAAGCACTCAGCCATAAAGAGGCATAAACAAGAATATATGCAGCCCAGTAACCTGCTAATGCCTGGCAATCCAAGTAAGAAATGCACTGAACCAAATGAGCAATGCCTGCTCAACCAATGGCAATAGGAGCCCAACTCAACTATCCATAAACATCAGTGCGGCATCCACCAATGCAAATCCATAATGCATCGAAATGGCATTTACTGCAACACCAATGCATCACCTCAAGTGTGCAATCCTTTGGCAACAAAATCAAGCATTCACCACTTGCCAAATGTGCCAAAATGCCAATAATGCCCTTGGACTGAAGTGAGATCCCAATCACTTTCTGTAATTTACTGTGAGTTCCCAATTCACTGTTGTGCAAGAGAAATCCCTACAACAATACCTCACAGCCACTTTGGGCAAAATAACATGCTATCCCTATTTTTGAACAGCGATATCTTTTCACTGAAAGACCAGATGCCAAAGCTCTAAACAGAAAAGTTGTAGCTAGTAGAAAGATCTACAACTTGTCAGTTGACCTCAAGAGCCAAATCCTTGTGGATTCTCAGATATTCTCACCTGAAAAATAGCTTCCTGCACATTAGTCACAAATAGACAGTAGACTGCAACTTTTGTGGTTTTGTAGAGGCTGTAACTCCTGCAGCTTATACCGGATCAACTTGCTTCCAAAAGCAAAGTTGTAGTATGTTCTGTGAACTACAACTTTCCAGTTCGGCATAAAGTGCAATTCCACACCAGGAAATAGATATTCAGTCCTGAAAATGACTGTTTTGTCATAAAAAACAGCAACAACAACAATTGTAATGTCCTGACCAATGGCAAACACAATGCCATAAAATCAGCCCTGAAAACAACTCCAAACAATGCTCATTTGACAAGATCTCTATACATCACCGTACCACCGTATGTATCCAACATAGGCAAATAACCATGCATCCAACAAACTGTCAATGCATCTCAACCAAGCATGTACCACTGTCAAAGCATGTGTCACTGCCACTACCAAAGTGATGTATCTGCACAAAGATATGCAACCCACTGACTAACTGTAACGGAATCTTCACAAGGACTAAGATGGACCAGAGTATGTCTGTACAAGGACCCAAATGCACGGGAAAACGCGAGCTAACAAAGCTCAACTGCAACCAAAAGAAGCTGCATAGTGCACAAGCACACATCCCACACAATGTCCACAAGGCGTACTTCTACAAAATGTCCCGCAAAGAGACCAAAATCAGCCAATGCTCAGCTCCAAGACCTCAAATGCAACACCGGCTATCTCCTAGGCATACAACTGCATCAAACATGCAATCCAAAGGCTCCCCAACAGCTCCCAGATGAGCTAGAGACAATGGCAAAGAACTATGCCAAGACTGGAACCTGCAAGTGCCAAGAATGGCTATGGCGCCAAAATAAGACCCAAATCTGCAGGGAGGAAACCTCGATGTGAGGTTATAGGTAGCACAATTGCAAATTTTTAGGAAGCTTGGCATCGACGGAATCGCAATCGGAGGACTGTGCGAACTCCACCACAAGTTGCATATGCAGCTCTCCAGCGCTCCTTCACAGTCTCCTACGCCAAAGAAGTTGCTCACCAACCGACTCCTGGCTCACAGAATAGCAACAACAATTGCTCTTGACGCCTATCTACTAGCTGCCCATGATAACCAATGCCTCCAACAAGCACACAATGGCCAGCCACTTGCTGCAAAGGATGCATCAACAGCCAATGATTCCCACGAGACAACGTCAAGACCAACGGACAACGGTCTCCTTCCAACGCTAGGTTGCTAGAGCACTGGAGCGCTGGAAGATAACCCAAAGTGATTCTTGTAGCTACATTGTAGAGCAAACAGATTTGGATGATGTCTACCCAAAATCTCTCCGTGAATGAGAGAATCAAGCTCTCCAAAGCTCTCGGTAGATCTCTCGAAGCAGTGCCCGTTCTCCTCTCACCGAGCTCCTCGTAGATCAAATGCCATGGGCTCTGATACCAGTTGTGAGAGAGTAGAGCACACACAAAGGGAGAGGAGACACCAAAAGTGGTGGAGCAAAAGCTACTCCAGCTTATTCCTCTATCATATATATATGAGTATACATGGGCACTGTACAAGTGGGTGGGCACACTGCCCTTTACCCCAACACCTGCAATAGCCACCTCATGAACTATGTGCACAAGCAAGTGGACTTGAGTTGTCATAATGCTCGAGGGAAAGTGCTTCTCAAGCAAGCATATGGCTTCGATGGATGCCACCCTAGCATTCTCGATGCTTAATATGTAGATCTCTTTTTGAGATATCCACCTATTTCACATGTCCATGTAAGATATTTTCATAATCAGTCTATAGATTAATCACCTTAAATTGAAGAAAATACAATCAATGTGATTTGATAGTAATCATACCTCACAGTACCACAGATCTTGAATATAGCATTTCTAACATCTTCTTATAAGCACCCTTTTATTGTAATTGGGAGGATGAATTATCAAAGAAACAAAGAAGTCATGTCAACAATATAACATAATCATAATTATGCTAACACATCACGATTATCGGTACACTAATTGTACAACTTAGAATACCTATAAGACCTTATGCCAATCACAGGACTTGAGCTCACTAAGCTTATTGTCCTTTGAAAATGCTCCTTTCAAGCAACGCATGTACCCTGTCGGTGTTTGAAAAGAGGCAATGTCCACCTTGACTGCTACCTTCCCCCTCGTAGAGAGGATCCACGTTGCTTTCGAGAGGACAATTTTTTCCGAAACATGCACTTGGAGCCACAAACGAGACATCCTATTCATAGCACACAAGTCTTCTCGCACTCCTCTCGAGTCTTTGGAACCAACGAAGTGTGCCCAAATAGTAGCCCCCATATTCTTGAAGATATGCATGGGATCCAACTGACCCCAATAAGGAAGCTCGTAAAAGATCGATAGCCTCTGCATATAAGGAGGACGTTCCTCTCCATTTGCCCTCCAAGCTTGAATCTAGTCACTTGCCTTCAAATATGATGGTGGTGGATCAAGTTGACCTCCACGTGCGAGATGGTCAAGCAGAAGGTATCGAGCATGACCTTCATAAACATTTTTCCTCATATGTTTGGAGTATCGTGCAAGCGATTTCAAACCTAGTCCACAAATAGGACAAGCATGGTACCCACTTGTAACAAGTCCTGCACGCATGCATGAATGTGTTAGTATAAGACATGCATGTGAAAGAGATTCATAAAAGCATAATCCTATATTTACTTGTAGAGACACAACCACGTACCTGTGCACTCTCCATATCCTGGATAGTCATGCATGGTCCACATCAAGATACCCCTGACCAAAATATCATTGGTATGTCTAGGAGCTCTGGAAATATCAAAGACCTGCACTCCTCTCCATAATATGTGTAACTCCTCTATCAAAGGTGCCATGTAACGTCCATATTTTTTGCCTTGTACTTCCCTGGCACAAGTAGTGCAAGCATGAGGTGTTCCTTTTTTATTGTTAGCCATGGTGGGATATTGTAATTCACCACAACTATGGGCCATGTCGACCAAGATGTCGAGTGTAATCCGAAAGGATTTACACCATCCATGGCGAGCCCAAGATGCAAGTTGCATGGCTCCCTCGCAAAGTCCGGCCACTGATTGTTTATGTGCTTCCAAGCTACACAATCTGCAGGAATACTCAATGTGTCATCAATGGACTAATGAGATGCATGCCATGTCATCAACTTCGCTATGGATTTGCATCAGAACATGTGCTGTATTCTTGCAATGATGGGAAAGTGTCTTAAGACCTTTACCGATATCTGCTCACCGTGCAAGTCATCTCTATATCATTGTTCCCCACACTTTGGACAACTAGGTAAATCTCCATGCTCACGATGAAAGAGAATACAATCATTACGGCAAGCATGGATGGTATCATAATCCATACCCACCATTGTTAGCATCTTTTTCGCTTCATCTCTTGATGCGAGCATGGTATTTGGTGCAGGAACATCTTTTGGAGCAACCTATCATAATTCAAACATACATAGGCTTCGAACAATGATGATTCGGTACACTAATCCATACATGATGATTCTCAAAACAAACAATATCCAAATAATGAGTCAAATTAATGCAAGAGCTAACCTCATTAAGGCCGAGACACTTGTATCCGACCACCTATACTTGCAGATTCAAGATTGAGAAACAAGCACGTAGTTTAGACATCCTAGCACCCTCGTACAACTATGTTGATTGCAACTCTCACATATTGACCTCACACTCTGACATCACATGTACATGGGATGTAGTGTCCCTAAAAATAGAATCCATCATGTCGACCATACCCTCGTCATCATCTGGGAGACTATAGTCTTGCTCAAAGTGTGAAGGTATATGTGTACCCTTGTCAACCTCCTCATCCTGTTTTAAGATTTTGTGTAAATATAAGATCTTGTATTTCCTAGTACCCAATATTAACCGTGAGCTTAAATAGCTTTAACTTACCGATAATCCATAAACACATGCAACACCAATGGTGGGTACTGGTTCGGGCTCCTCCCCATACATCCGCAAGTGGCGCATGATAATAAGACGTTGATGTCGAGGCTTCTCGCTTGCAATGAGTGCAATGACAATATAACCTCTCCGTAAGCCACTTTGTGCTTCCGGGCATTGGCACATCATCAGACGAGCTTCGACTCATCCCTTCCATCTATACTTATAAAATCACAACATAAGTTGCAAGGAAATATATTAACAATTATAGAATAGCATCTATGAGCTTCTTTTTTAACTTTAAACATAAAGTGTCTAAAGCATCGCTATATAGCAACGTTTTGCTCTATTTCATCGCTATATAGCGATGCTGTGGGTTTTACTTTCTTTAGCACTCTCTAATCTCTATTGTAAGCAAGGCAATCTCTCCTCCCACCTATTTCCGATGACCTCCCACTCTATTCTCCACTCCTTACCACTACTTAACCCTCTCCTAGCTCTTGTTCTCCCTCTCCACCCTTCTCCCTCTTTGGTTTCTTGAAAGGAAGTTTTTCAAGAGGTGAGTTTCTTTGAACAATGTAGGTAGGTTTTTTATGAGATTTCATTTTGTGAGTGCTTCTCCTTGTATTGCTAAACATGTGTACTATTTTTCATGCTTGATTCCAAAGGATTGAAACAAAAAACGAGATTTCAAGAAAGAAAGAAGATTCACCTCTTCTAGTCTTTTTTGTATTTCTCTTCCTTCTCTTTCTCCTTGTCTCCTCAATCCAATCTTTTTGAGAAGTTGCTTTTGTAATCTCCTCCTTCCTCTAACATCTTATTTGAAAAATGGTATGTTTTCTCTCTTTTGTAGGGCCAGTCCACAAAACACCGAGTGGGACGTACTATTCTAGGTAAGTGCTTCCTCTTTTTTCCATTTGTTATTTTTGTTATTTGCATTGATGGGTGTAGGAACCCTCTCTTCCCCTCTCTTCCCTCTTCTTTCCCTCCTCTCCTCTTCTTTCCCTCCTTTCCTTCTTCTTCTCCTTCAGTCTCTCAATCTCTTTCCCCCTCTTTTTCCCTCTTTCCTTTCCCTCTTCTTCTCTCTTTCCCCCTTCTCTTATGCTCATGCATAAGCATAAGCATGAGCATATGTCTCCTTCTCTTATGCTTATGCTTATGCTTATGCATAAGAGAGTCTTATGCATAAGCATAAGCATAAGCATAAGAGAAGGAGACATATGCTCATGCTTATGCTTATGCATGAGCATAAGAGAAGAGTCTTATGCATAAGCATAAGCATAAGCATAAGAGAAGGAGACATATGCTCATGCATAAGCATGAGCATATGTCTCTTTTTTCCTCTTTCCTTTCCCTCTTCTTCTCTCTTTCTTTCCCTCTTTCCCCTTTTCCAATCTCTCTTTCCTTTCCCTCTTCTTCTCTCTTCTCCTCTTTTCCCCCCTCTTTTCCCTCCTCTTTTCCCTCCTCTTTCTCCCTCTTTCCCTCTTTCCCCCTCTTTCTCTCTCTTTTCCCCTCTCTTTCCCCTTTTCCCCCCTCTTTTCCCTCTTCTTCTCTCTTTCCCCTCTTCTTTCCCTCCTTTCCTTCTCCTTCCCTCTTTCAATCTCTTTCCCCCTCTTTTTCCCTCTTTCCTTTCCCTCTTCTTCTCTCTTTCCCCCTTCTCTTATGCTCATGCATAAGCATAAGTATGAGCATATGTCTCCTTCCCTCTTTTCCCTTTTCCAATCTCTCTTTCCTTTCCCTCTTCTTCTCTCTTCTCCTCTTCCCCCCCCTCTTTTCCCTCTTTCATGCTCATGCATAAGCATAAGCATGAGCATATGTCTCCTTCTCTTATGCTCATGCTTATGCTTAAACATAAGAGGAGTCTCTCCTCTTATGTTTAAGCATAAGCATGAGCATAAGAGAAGGAGACATATGCTCATGCTTATGCTTATGCATGAGCATAAGAGAAGGAGACATATGCTCATGCATATGTCTCTTTTTCCCTCTTCTTCTCTCTTTCTTTCCCTCTTTCCCCTTTTCCACAATCTCTCTTTCCTTTCCCTCTTCTTCTCTCTTCTCCTCTTTTCCCCCCTCTTTTCCCTCCTCTTTTCCCCCTCTTTCCCTCTCTTTCCCTCTTTCCCCCTCTTTCCCTTTCTTTTCCCCTCTCTTTTCCCTTTTCCCCCCTCCTTTCCCTCTTCTTCTCTCTTTCCTCTCTTCTTTCCCTCCTTTCCTTCTCCTTCTCCTTCTCCTTCCCTCTTTCAATATCTTTCCCCCTTATTTCCCTCTTTCCTGTCCCTTTTCTTCTCTCTTTCCCCCTTCTCTTATGCTCATGCATAAGCATAAGCATGAGCATATGTCTCCTTCCCTCTTTCCCCTTTTCCAATCTCTCTTTCCTTTCCCTCTTCTTCTCTCTTCTCCTCTTTCCCCCCCTCTTTTCCCTCTTTCATGCTCATGCTCTTATGCTCATGCATAAGCATAAGCATGAGCATTTGTCTCCTTCTCTTATGCTTACGCTTATGCATAAGACCTCTTTCCCCCCTCTTTTCCCTCCTCTTTTTCCTCCTCTTTTCCTCCTCTTCTCCTCTTTTCCCACCTCTTTTTCCTCCTCTTCTACTCTTTTCCCTCCTCTTTTCCTCTTCTTCCTCTTCTTTCCCTCTTCTTCCTCTTCTTTCCCTCTTGTTTCCCTCTTTCCTTTCCCTCTTCTTCTCTCTTTCCCCTCTTCCAATCTCTTTTCCTTTCCCTCTTCTTCCTCTTCTCCTCTTCTTTCTCTTTTCCCTCTTCTCTCCTCTTCTTTCAATGCTTGAGTCGATTGATTAACATAGTATATTGTTGTTGGCTTTGACTCATCAAAGTAATCTATTTTTGACAATAATCTTCTGAGCCATATAGCCTCACATGCACCTGTAGTGAGTGCTCTATATTCTGCTTCAGTCGAAGACAAAGACACACCTGGTTGTTTGTTTGACAACCATGATATAGCACCTTGACCAAGGAAAAGTGCATATCCTTGTGTCGATCTCTTGGTCTCATGATCTCCGGCATAGTCACTATCACAGTATCCATGCAACCATGGATGACTTCCTTTGTATTCTATCCCAAACTGTCTTGTACCTCTGATGTATCTCAAGACTCTTTTGGCTGCATTCCAGTGAGACTGTTTTGGATTCGCCATAAACTGTGCTAGTGAGCTTACTGCAACAAATATCTGGTCGAGGGATAGTCAGATATATAAGAGATCCGATGAGCTGCCTGTAGTACTTGTCATTGATTGTAGGCTTTTCTGAATCTTTAGTAAGTTTCAAACTCTATTCCATGGGAGTGGGTGCAATCTTGCAATCTACCATATGAAACTTCTTCAGGTTACTGTCAACATACTTGAGTTGATTCATAAATGTGCTACTTGAATCTCTCCAAAACTCAATTTTAAGACAATAGTTCATAAGTCCAAGATCTTTCATGTCGAACTCTGCAAATAAGTCTTGTTTTAGTTTTTTGATGAAGCTATCCTTGCTTCTTGTCACAATCAGATCATCTATGTACAAAAGTGTAATAGTAACGTCTTCCCCTTGAACTTTGTAGTAGAGTGTATGATTTGCATTGGATTTCATGTATCCCAGATCAGTAAAATACTTGTCAATTTTATGTCAATTTTACTGTACCAACTTCTGGGTGCTTGCTTTAAGCCGTAGAGACTTTTCTTGAGATGGCAAACCTTATTCTCCTTTCCTGGTTCAACATAACCTACTGGTTGTTGCATGTAGACTTCCTCGTCTAGATAACCATTGAGAAATGCATTCTTGACATCGAGCTGATACACATTCCATCTGCTGAGTGTCGCTATTGGTATCAAGAACTGTATGGAATCCATCTTTGCTACTGGAGCATAAGTCTCATCATAAAATTGACCATATTGCTGTGCAAATCCTGAGTGGCATTGCTACCGATTGGCGGTATCAAGATGACCAAAAGAAGTAGGCGGTCATCGATGAATTAAAACAAAAATACCCTAACCCACCAAATTGGGAGTTTAATGAGAATTATATGTGAGAGCGCATGGGTTTGGTCTTGAAGCACTGTAGATCAACCTTGCGTACTTCCATCGCAAAGGGGATGGCTAAACCCAGGTGGGCAGACAAAGCTAATTGGAAGTTCTTCAAGAAGCAGAATAGGGACCATCCTGAAATGTTCGAGGGTCAGAGGAGGGCTGCGAAGAGACGGCTAGACATCGTAGGTACTTCGCACTTTGGTGCAGGTGGACGGTTGGCGTTCAAGGGAACCGTGGTAAGTCTACTTCTTCTTATTTAATGTATTATTCTATTTGTTTTACTACATATTACATGCACTTTATCTAACTCTAACTCTCGTAAATTGGATCCACAGCAAGCTGTGATGGGTCATCTTCCTACAGATGCAGAGACGTGACGCGCATTTCGCATAGGAACAAAGTTGTGGTTTATTGAGCAAGAGGCAATGGGAGCAATGGTCGATTGGGCTGAGGTGGCTGCTCGCACGGTATAAGTCTACTCCTACTTATAATCTCACTTTTTAAATTGTTTTATTCTTTAACTTCCAATCTAATTTTCAATTTATATGGTTCACTCTTAGGGTCAAAGCTCGAGCATCCCATCACCGGAGGTGAGCAATCACCAGGGCCAAGGATCAGATGCACGTGACAAGGATTAGGAAGAAGACGTAGCTCATGAGGACCAAGGACCAAGCCAACAAGACGAGGACAATTTGAATGAGTAGTAGTAGTAGTAGTAGTAGTAGTAGTAGTAGTAGTAGTAGTAGTAGCAGTTTGCATATACTTCGCCATGTATGTCATTTTGTATATCCGCTCGTTTGAGCAATTTTATATCACCCTTTTCGAAAGAGTAATTTTGTAACAAACAATGTTGTATATGTTCGACATGTATATGCTTTTGTTGCTCGATCATTTCATTTGAGCGACTTGTATCACCCTTTTCGGAAGGGAAATTTTGTAATTTTTTTGGTAATTACAAAAAAAAAAGTTAGTGTGGCAAAACAGTGCTTGCTATGGCCCTATTTAGCCCCACTAATTCTTTTTTTTTAGTTCTATTAATTGTCGCTATATAGCAACGATTATCAGTGTCGCTATATAGCGACGTTTATCAGTGTCGCTATACAGCGACAGTTTATAGCGACGGTTCTTTTTTGACGCTTTTAACGACTTTAATAATGATGTTTGCGCCCGTTTAAAAAAAAAAATAATGTAAAAAGCATCAGTATTTTCATTGAAAAAGGACCTATGCCTTATAGTGATGCATAATGATCTCATTTAGGTCTATCCTTGGGTTGAGGAGAAACTCACATAGTGTATTTTAGAATGATTACTTAGTTGCATGTATGTATAGAACAAAATTTTGATGTTTTTGAATAAATTGCTATATTCTATAGTCTTTAGGATGCATGCTTCACATGCAACATAGCACTTGTAATGCTTTAACAGTCTCATTCCAAATACTTATTCCATAATTTTTTGCTCCCATGTCCAAGTTTGGAATGTGTACTACAACTTGAAGAAAAAGTTTGCCAAATTTCATTGAGCAATCCATAAGTTATGGGTCATGCAAGATACCCATATACAGAAAAGTCCCTAAACCTCACCAAAAATGGCTACACCCAAGCAAACAATGACCCCCCTAGCTATTGTTTTTCTTGCTCCTCTAAGGTACTTGTCAAGCTCATGATATAGGTTTCTTTTGGCAGGACATGATGGAGGCACAAAGTTGTATAGAGCACAAATATCAGGATGAAGAGGACCTTAAGCGAAAGAAGGAGTTACTATGGGCATACAACTTGGCAGAGACAAGCAAGCAATGTGTGATCTGAGTGTGTGAAGAGGTCTATCTGGCCTAAAGAGCTGCAAGATGCTTGCTATAGAGAGGTTGATAAGATAGTTAGGAGTTTGGAATTTCCTTGAGCCACAAAATGTCATTGTATTTTAAAAAAGTAAAAACCTTGCAAAAATTTCTTGGACTTGTGGACATTCTCGACCTGCCATCATCCGTGATCTATAGTGCTCGTAATACCTAATTTTTCGTCAAGCTGCTTCCATGTTAGTATGTAAATGTTTTAAGTAGCTCAGTGGTTGCAACTTAGATAACCAATCTAAAGGGGACTGTTTTAGTATAGCAATGTGCAACAAATTTTAGGATAGCACGGCAGTAGTACATGATAAGTGATCGCTAGCATGGTGGTTGGTTGCACTAGGATATTAACAGCCACCAGCATGGTAGTTATTGGGATATACTAAAAACAAGCATGGGATTTACTGTTTGGGATTTATAAAAAATAATTTAATAAAACTAGCATGATGGTTGTTTGGAATATACTAAAAATCATGGGATTTATCATTTGGGATTTACAAAGACAAGTGTGGTGGTTAGTTTGGGATTCACTAAAAGAAGCATAGTCTCAGATACATTTTCCATTTTGAACTAGGATAAGTGAAATATTATTTCCTTGCAATGAGACTACATTTTCTTAGTACTATCTCAGTCCTCCTCGTCCACTGCTCCAAGACATCCAATTTGAAGACACTCTTATCCTTCTTTCATTGTGGCATAGGTTGCCTCTCGAACTTAATAGCTCTTACTAGATGAGAGTACACAAATGTTTGTGGACTCTTTTGTAGCAGTTCATAATTGCGGCCTCTCTTGGATGTTTTTTTGTACCAAAAAGCACCGACTACTACATCCCACTTCTCATAGGTTGTTCCCCAATTATCCTTAAATGCTTCCTCAACCTTGTGCTTAGGTTTTGTGCTCTGCAACAGAAAGTATGGGTCATCTTCCTCGTTCTCCCAAGATCCAACAACAACTGCAAAGTTATCCCTCTCTTCAAGACAGTCAATGAGGTCATCAAAACTTCCCCCAAACTGTGGTGATTCATTTGTCTCTCCATTATTGTCACTCCATCTGAACGTAGAGGGAAAACTTGAACTCGCTCCCATGTCTTCACAGTTATAATGTTCTGACACATCATGATCCCTTATGATGCACGCATTGTAGAAACAAGAAAGTTTTCTTGTATTAATCAGTTGGTTGTTTGAAAAGACCCATAGCTGTGTAGACCATGAACTCCTTTAATTTTATCATAATCGTGTCGGCTTCTCCATTGCACTTCATCCACTTTCACTTCATGGAACACTCTCCGTACTACACTATTCTTAAGGCTTTGCTTAATGTATGTTGAATGTGCGCATGTGGAGAGGTTGGCTGTAAGATATGTTACAGCATCATGGGCATCATTGAGTTTTTCTTGAGGGCATGTTAATTGGTGTTTAAACAAAGCTTGCTTAATAATAACACCGCATCCATCATCTTCACCCTTGCCTTGGCTAGACCCAAATAAATTCCACATCATGTCTAGTGGTCAGGGATTTGAACCTTGAGACAAAGTAGACTCCACTGGTTGATTAAAATTGAGAAGCAGCACCATCTGACCACACCTAATGTTGTTTTATAATTTTTGCATGGGGATTTTCATTTTTCAACCATTCCCAATGTAGTAGAAAAGCATACTGCACAAATAAGGTATCATGTTCTCTATCATCTGAAATGTAGAAATGGTATGTGCGTTGCATTAACTTGGACTCCTATGAGTCAGCAACAAGCAAATTGGCATCAGGCGGGGAAGAATCAAGCAAAGGATTGTATGTGATATGCACAAGAATTGTTATCTGCTTGTTGTACCAGTGAGGACTTTGTATCTCATCTTGTTCTTGAAATTTTTCAACAAAATCTAGTATGACAGAGACAATAGTGTCATGGGGAAAATTGGCAAGGCATGTCCTGAACTGCTTATCCTACCAGCTGGCCATGAAATTGTGAAGCACATGTTTTAGGATGGATTGAACCATGTGACCTATAAGCTCCCTTGGCCGCGAGTGCTCTTATATGACAGTAGCCATCTCTTGTTATCGGATCCTTCAACATTGACATTTTCAAATCTCCTTCATTTTAGAGCAACGTGGTTGTCTTCTCTAATTTCATTTGGATAGACATGAAATGTCTTCTTCTTCAACTTCAAACTGCAATGCTTGCATGTGCCATGAATGCATTCAATGCGGTGCCGCTCATGATCTCCCTTTGGATAAACCATTGGCTCCCATAGAGACCTTCTGCTACAAAACCTGCTCTCCCTTACAACACATGATGAGGATCTAGGTGGCCTACATGCTGTGCATTCATCAGGGAGGCATGGGCATCGATCCCCATGGAGCAATGCTCCAACATGACTAGGTCTCAAGTCATTCATAGCTTGCCAAGCCAGTTCAAATTCTATGTGTGTTTTGCAACAACAAACATTCCTATCTTTGATCAGTTTCTTGGGCTTACCGTATACTCAGAGCTCCTCTGCCCAATTGGAATGTCCGGATTCCGATCCATAAACTTGAGATACAACTCTATCTGCTGTTGACCCAATATGTTTGAACAATAGTGAGCCCCCTTTTTGCATGACCAAAACAAGACAAAACATAGTCTACTTCAAGTAACCATCATATTAGAAAATTTGGGAAAATACCAATACTTTGGAAATTTTCTTTTCAATCTAGTTTTTGCTATATCTTGATTATCAAAAGTTCAAAGTTGGTAGAGTTTGTTAATTTAGAATCTACTCTTCAAGAGCTTTCCAATGATCACATGTGACATGAGGGGGCTTTGATAAAAGCTTGAAAGGGCTCATCATCCCCCTATTTTAAGATCTTTGCAAAATGGGACTTGGGATTTTCCCAAATTCCCTAATATGGTGTTAACTGTACATAATGAACCAAAACAATTTTCAACCACCACGCTAGTTTAGGACGGTTACAATTTCAACTACCGGACTAGTTTAGGATAGTCACAATTTTAATCACTGGGCTGGTTTAGGACACGTTTAGGAGAGTCAACCATCGGGCTTGTTTAGGACAGTCACAATTTCAACCACCGGAATGGTTTAGGACACTGTCACAATTTCAACCACCGGCCTGTTTAGCTTGACGGTCTCAACTTCACATATTAGACAATAACAAGTATATTGTTTTTCAAATTTGAATTTCATAATTAGAAAATAATAATATATTGCTTGTTATTTTTGAATTTCACAATTGATGTCAATAATCGCTTGCTGTTTGTCGTGAACTGTTTGTCGTAAACCAACATTGGGCTGGTTTTTAGGATAATCACATTGAGTCCAAGCCATTCCAGTCTAGAAATAGTGGTATATGACCCGAATAGCATGAAATTAAATTTCATGAATTTAATTACTAAGAAACACAAGAATTTCAACCACCAGATTGGTCAATAACTAATGTCTGTGCAACCACACTGGTTGCAGTTACCTCAACATCTAGTAACAAAACCATCATGATTTGGAGTTAATTCATTGTCCGCTTCTTAATCTACCATCCATAGATCACTCCTTAATCTACTATCCACTCTTTAATCTTCCATCCATTTTTTAATCTACACACAATAATATGTTTTGATACGATATGCCGTCATCCTAGTCTAGTATCTTTTCTACAATTGAACCTATAGAAGGCAATCACGAGGTAAAAGCCTTGATGTGGACATGTTCATTTAGAGCTACCCTAACATCTTGTAGGAAAAACAAATCAAGAAAACACATAATGCAACAACGACTTGAAGCTAAAGGAACAGAGCTAAGAACAAAACACAACTCTAGTGAACCTCACAAAATCTCTCACCTTAAAGCAATAGAACAAGCCCTTGCCTACACTATTCCATTAAAAACATTATTTGCATACTTGTTTGTTTAATTGGCATAGTTGCATAATTTAGAGTCTTATCATTCATGTATCACCAAGCTCTCACCAACGATGGTCAAATATGACCAAGTTTCTTCATAAGCAAATCATGGTATGGATTGGATGCCTCTTGGGTGTTGGCAAATGAGAGATCAACATATCTCCTTCACAAAAAGCTTTACTTACATGTAGTGTAAGGCTAGGAGTTGAAGCTACTAAGGGACCTTCTCTCATGTTCAATTGTTCAATGGAGAGAGAGAGAGAGAGAGAGAGAGAGAGAGAGAGAGCATTCACTTATCTGGATGCGTGAAATTTCAGATGTGATAGGTCTTGGGAAACGTCTAACCTATGTCGTAGTAGCACAAAATAAAATCAAAGGATAGAATTGTGGGTTCTCATGAGTCATGTGAGTGAAAGTCCTCTCCAACTAAAGCAAGATAAGTTGAGAAGAAGGTCGTATGCAGCACGATCTGCGTGACTCTCCAGCATCCTTACTTGCCCTCTCTAGCTCGTCATCTGCTCGTGTAAGCTGCTTCCTCGTCTCCTTCCTCATCATCATCACCATCATCCTTGGTTGCTAACAATACTAATATCGGCAGGAGTAGCCATAGCATCATCCCCGGCATCAGCATCCCTGCTGCGCTTGCTTTCATCTCTAGCAGTTGCCTCTTCTTCCCCGCCTGTATATTTGTCTCCCCTCCGGCCGTTCCATTACGTCCCCCCCCCCCCCCCCCCCCCCCCCCCTCCCAGCTTGCTCCATTCTTCTTGGACCTCGCTTGCTGCCTTAGCACCTTGATATGCTCCAGCCCGATCCATTCACTCTATCATTCCATCTCCAGGCACTGCCCTTGCATTAACCTCTTAGCTCTTGACATGGGTCGTGCCCCCTGCTGCGAAAAAGATAGCGTCAAACGTGGTCCCTGGACCCCCGAAGAGGATGCCAAACTTCTCGCATGCGTTGCACAATTCGGCACAGGCAGCTGGCGAACCCTCCCCAAGAAAGCGGGTAATGTCTCGCGTCATAGCCTTCTACCTTTTAACAATTTGCTCTTCGTTGAAGATTTACAAACTCCTTGTACAAGTTGTTTGTCGAAAAAGTTGGTTGCGTTCTGTACGATGCTCGATGAAGAATGAAGGTAGTTCGATCCGTTGTAACCTGGAAGCGAGGGTGTGACGCAGAGATGAAGCGGGGCGCACTAAGGGAAGTAACCGGGAGTGATGCAATAGGCGGTGATGAGGAAATGGAGTGCTGAAGGTCATTGTGCGGTGACGATTCACGGGAATATGGCTTGGGCCAGCACGCGGAAAACCGTTAGCAGAGCTTCGCTGCGTCAACCCACGTCAATGGGCAGCTATGGCGGAAGCTTGGCCTGCGAGGATCAAGCGCAGCTGCTAGCAGGGCCTTGCTGAGCGATGGAGAATCGAGATCAAGATTCAGGTGATGAGATCTGTAAATTAGCAAAGTTCAACGGCGTGCATGGATGATCCACGCCTGTGCTTTAGGCCCAGAGTCGAATGTGCAAGCGTTGAGAGGGAGCATTCATCTGCTTGCAAATTCGAATCTCTCCATCTCCACGGCATTTTGACGTCGCTTGAAAGCTCGGTTGTCAGCTTGCTCGTCACACGCATTCCCAGCCAGCTCTAAGTCGCCATAGCGCTGTTACAGCTCGTGCGAGATGATGATCTATGATTCGGGCCCCCGGACACCCAATGTCCATCTCAAACGCTTGGTGACGGCACCCAACGTCAGCTTGCATGAAGCTGCGCAATCTGTGCCGCTGCCGGACTTGAAGAGCTTGCCTTCAGGACTTTGGAGGCCATACCTCAGCAGAATGCCTTTAGTACCGTCTATAGTAGTATACTACTGCTACTACAGTTTGCTTTGATTCAGCTCGATTAGGCCTGCATCTCTGAGTCTTGATCATTAATTCCTTTTCGTGCAATGCGAGATTGACGATC
This sequence comes from Dipteris shenzhenensis, assembly GCF_047967505.1. NCBI lineage: Eukaryota > Viridiplantae > Streptophyta > Polypodiopsida > Gleicheniales > Dipteridaceae > Dipteris > Dipteris shenzhenensis. The sequence goes on from NC_141624.1 coordinate 15,516,896, forward strand.
AGAGACGGGATCACTGTCACGGCGAGGTTACCCGTTAAGCTAACCTCATGCTGGAGATAGCCTGTAGTATAATTTGCTTTGATTCAAGAAGATTAGGTCTCGGAGCCTTAGCTTAGGAGATTCATGGTCAACATTACGTAGTCGTAGCATAGAAGGCGTTGGAGTCGATGCATCGACAGTCGAGAGGAGCGAGAGGGGAGGGGAGGGGGGGCGGGGCGGTTTTTGACGAATGTCAATCGACGTTGAGAGAAAGGAAAGGTGAGACCGAAAGGTGGCAGAAACGTTTTGATGTTTTGAAATGTTTGAGGATAAAAGCGGTACTGAGGTGGCTGTATGTAGGTGGTCGCTGATAGCGGCGCAACTCCCGGGACGTACGGACAACGATGTGAAGAACTATTGGAACACGCGTCTGAAGAAGAAGCTGTGTGAGATGGGCATCGATCCGATAACGCACAAGCCAATTTCGCAGCTCCTGGCGGACTTGGCCGGAAGCATCGGCGGGGGAGGCGGCGCCGCCTCGGGTGCCGCCGCCAGCGACGCCGCGTTGGCCTACTTCAAAGACGACATGCTTAACGTTATATTGCGCCGCCGCCCGCCCCCTCCACCCTCCTCTCCCTCTCTTCCGCCACCCTCCCGCCGCCCAATTCCTCCTCCTCCTCCTCCTCCCCCTCCCTTCCACTTCCGCCCATTCCTCCCTCCCTCCTCCCCCTCCTCCTCCTCCACTCCTCCTCCCCCACGCTCCTCCATCTCTCGGCCTCTCCCATCCCCTCCCTGCCTCCGTCCCTTCGCCCAACACCTCCGCTCTCCCCCGTCCATGTTACAAATGCTCATCCAATCTTCATCCTTCTCCGCCTTTCCTTGCACCTTGCTCCAATCACCCTCCCGCGCCTATCCTTCCGCCATCTTCCTCCAATCACCCTCCGCCTTTCCTTCCTCCACCTTCCTCCAACCATCCCCCTCCTCTCCTGCCGCCACCTCCATCCCCGTAACGACCACCTCCTCCCCATATTACCATCCAGTCACTCTCGATCTCGCCTCAGGCTCCAGCTGCCCGCCGGCCTCCCCACAGAGCTCCAACGACCCCATCCGGCATCTCGCGACCTCCGATGACTTGTCCCGGAACGACGTGTTTCGGCCAAACTCCGCCGTCGATACTTCCTTGATATTCGTCCCTGCTTTCCAGCTTGACCACATGCAGCATGAGAGTGACCTTCCTCCCAGCACGGCATCACAGCACTCTGCCAGGTTAGACACGTTAATGCTCCCCGCCGAGCACGAATTCTACCTCCAACCGTGGCAAGAGTACGAAGAAGACAAGAGCAACAGTACATTCCACGAAGATATATTTTCCGGAATACACAATCGCGCGGCGTCAGCTACATCTGCTGTTGCGATGAGCTCTAGGTCGGACATGCCAACATGGAGCCCGAGCTGCACCAGCAGAAGCAGTTCGAGCTGCAGCAATCTACCCTGCGCAGATCAGACACCAACAACCATGGCGGAACAAGTGGTCATCAGCTCCGCGGATACCCTTCTATGGGACTTGTCGGATTTGGGCAATCTGATAGCCTAAGAAGAATAACAGCAGGAAAGGATGCGGATGAAAGATGAAACTTGCACGCAAGAGAAGCCGTGCAATCTCTTCCAATGGAAAGCTGCTATGTGATTGTCAATGATTTGCTCCCCGCTCTTCTCGTACACCTTCATCATAATCAAAGTGTTCAAATCCAACATCTTGGTGTACAAAAAGGAAATTTTGAAACATTTTTTTCTAAAACTACATATTTTGATACATTTTTCTCAAACTATTGAACTCAAAAGTCGATATTACTATTAAGGACTTCATATTCCTAGCAATCTATAAGAAGTCAAATTCAGGTCCTTTTATTAGTGCCCACATGTTCAGCTTTATTAGTGCCCACATGTTCATCTTGATTGTTCAATAGATACAGCATTGAATTTTCTCTCTTTGCATGTGCTTGTACACCATGGCAACATTATGTAATTGTCATTTGAGGTAGTTGAAACAATCCCTTAAAAAATTAAGAATTCATAATAATGTTTAAACCACCCAAAATATACACATTTTGATATTAAAAAAGTATTGAAATTTAAAAATTGGTGTCATACTTGAATGATGCATTTGAAGCAAAGCCAAAAGCATAGCATAAGAAGTTTAGATTGTCATGAATAAAGAAAAACATAGTAGACACGAAAACATGGGAAAGTTAAAACTGTACCTTGGCTGCAAAATACTTTCTAAGAAGACATTGCTCGACATGATGTCATGGAGTCTCACAAAATTCATGCAAATGCTTCTTGAAAAGCACAAGATTTTGAACCATTTCACATCAAGAAACGACTTTGAGCAACTCCGTATTAGGAACATGGGAAAATCTCACCAATATGGGACTCTCCAAATTGGTTGAGTACCAAAGAAATGCTCCTTTTATATAAGTTTTATTCAATGGAGTTCAATCAAAATTCTCAATGTTACACTTGTATCTTAGCAGCATCTTGTAGATTTTCTTCTGATTGTATAAATTGTTTCTAGCTTGATTGAGATTAAGGAATGTATGTGCTTCCAAATGAGCTATGGTGGATTTGGTTGCATGCTAGGTCCATTTGAAAATCCTCTTGTGATCAAATTTCAGGATTAAGATGTTTTGTATAAAAAGTGTTTCCACCTTGATTGAGATTAAGGAATGTAAGTGCTTCCAAATGAGCTATGGTGGATTTGGTTGCATACTAGGTCCTTTTGAAAATCCTCTTGTGATCAAATTTCATGATTTATAAGATGTTTTAAGATGATAGAATGCATGCATATATGTCTTTCATGAATTATGGGACTATTGTGTGGGTTTTCATAGTTGGATTTTCTAAAGGAGAGAGACTTGAAGGAAATTAATGTAAGAAAGACGAGGAAAAGAAAATGTAGGAAACTTAGGGACATGAGGGCTAAACCACATGCATAAGCTAAGGCCCAAGCCACATATATATTGCCAACTCTAAATTCAAGGTAGCCCATTATCATGCCCACATTAGAAATGAAGGGATCTATTGCACATGTTTATGGAACCTCTAAAGTGATGAGATCATAATAAAAGAGAAGCGAAGACTAGTAGCAATCATTGCAATGGACTTTACATCCTTGATCGACAAGCAATATTTAAAGATCGCCACTACATCTCCACATATACTAACCTCCTATTTACACTTTGCAAAATCGAGCTAAAAACACATAGTTTTCCTTTATATGGACACAGAAACTAGAAACTAGTAGTTAACAGTCCAATTTTTAGGAGCTCACAATCTATTTTTGTATGGCTTTAAGATGGATGAGCTGATATCTCAAAAGAAGATGACGAAGCAAGTCCTTAGGTAGGGGGTTTCCCCCTCCTCCCCCCGTGATCGCATGTGCTATATGGGGTTTTTACATAGTGCCCCCCCCCTTTGGGGTTCCTCCATAGCCTCAGCTCGCCTCCTCTCCTCACCAAGGTAGATGGCCATTTTCATAGCCTACACCTCCTTCTCCCTCTCCAACCGATGGTAGTACCTTCGTTCCTTCCACCTTAGCAGTTCCACTTGCAAGCCTGCTCTCACAAAGGACAACCCCAAGGATGCAAACCAACCACCTTTGGAAATAGTCCTATGGAATCAAAATTTCAAATTTTCTTTAAAAATCTTTAATTTACGTTATTTAAATTTGATTTTATCTTTACTAGTTCACTTATATCTTGCCTTGCATCTAAATTTTAGCATGTTCTCATCATGAACATGAACATCTTTCCATTATAAATAGACCATGATCTGATTTTAAATCTCTAAACACACATTCTCATTGGCATTGAATTCAAACCTTGGTTTGATTTCAAATCTCTAGAAACACATTCTCATCACCATTGGCTTAGCTTACTCACCCATATCATATGGCACATCTAAATCGACCTTGGGTCGACTTAAAGACTCAAAATGCATGTTTTCATCAACACATTACTTCATAGACACTTTTAGACATCACATCTTTTAATTGCAAATCGACTTTAGGTCCATTTCATATCACTAAAAACACGTTATCACCACATCACATCTTTTAATTGCAAATTGACCTTAGGTTGATTTCATATCAGTAAAAATACATTATCACCACCATCATGCCAATTAGAAAAAAATAGAGCTCATTTTTGGACCCTGTAAGAAATTCATGATTTTATAATTTTCTTGGCTCAAAATTAAAATTTTCTAGATTGATAAGCACAAGTTTATACAATCGAGCATTCAATTGGATATATAAAGTGTGAAACAAATAAATTGACATTTTGAAGTTCCCGCTCAAGCATTTTTAAGTGTCATAAATACTATGTCCGAGGACCCAAATAACTTTTTACTATTTTGGCATGGAATTTGGTGATTTTTGTATCACCATTGTGTCCTAAGCATGTGAAAACCCCCAAAACAACTTTGAATCACTAAATTTGGCCTCTCGGATGGTTCAAAATAACCAAAACAAGTGCCTGACAAGAGTATGCTTAAAAAGCAATTTGGGCAGTTCTTAAGCACATTCAGGTCAGGCGCCTGCCTTGGTCATTTTGATCTCTCTGGGAAGACATTTATGACACACTAGAAAACAAGAGCGGGAACTTCAAAATGCCAGTGTGTGGAGCATCTCTAGAGATATAAAGTCTGTTTTTTTGAAACACTACTACACATGGGCCCTATTCCAACGCTTAAGCACTGACGTTTGGCATGCGGGGGATGCTAATCGTTGGTAAGTAAAGCGGGTTTAGTCAATTGTTGCTATATAGCAACTCGAGGAAAGTGTCGCTATATAGCGACATTTATACAGAGTCGTTATATAGTGACACTTACTTGACTTATAGATGGTCCTTATATAGCAACACTAAGACAGTTTCCTATAGCGATGTTTTACAAAGAGTGTTTTTCCCCATACTGACCTTTAAAGAGAGTTTTTCCCAATGACAAATTTTTTTTCCTTTTCATACATGTTTGATCCTTTGAAAGAATAAAAGTACAAGAGCATGTACATCAAGTTTGAAGCTTGTATATTCATGTCCACGTTTGAGATGAAAAAAATCAATGAAGAGCATTTACATCAACGGCTTCATCCTGATCCAAGTCTAGCGTGCTAAACAAGTCTATCTCCAACTCTATACCGAGTTGATCTCCTATATTATCATCGTACTCTAGCATCATACGTTGACCTAAGACTTGATCATCTTCTTCAATAAAGTGTGGTGATTCTTGATGATTGTCATCTTCTTCCTCAATATCGTGATCTCCATCTTCCTCCCGTACGATGTCATTATGTGCATCTTCCTCTTGGCTCATATTGTGATCATCTTCTTCGCTAGATCTATCTGGATCAATTGGATTCGGCATTGGTAGTGGTATCTCGATGTCTACATCTCTATCTTTAAAAATTTTCTTACTTGCCATCAATTATATATATGAAATTATGCTTAAGTACATGTATCAATGGATCTTTAAAAATGAAAGCTTCGATTAATTAAATAATTAGTATGAACCTGCTCACAATGCTCAGGAAGAACAAAAGTATCACTTTCATCGGTCCAAAGTTTGGTGGAGTCTATTGCAAAGAAACCACTACAGTCTTTCCTCACTGTCGCATGGGGACCATTGTAAATAGTTTTAAATGATTTTGCATCAAGAATGAAAATACTAAATTGTCTGAAATCAATTTCATAGATTTTGCGTATGGTCCCACAATAATCCAACTGCAAGGAGAGAAGTTTGGTATCTGAAGCACTTACTCGGCTATCTTGTGTGAAGTTAGCCATAACTCCACAATCATATGTGACTCTCTTTCAATCGATGTATTCCATGCGAAAATGTTGTCCATATGACCATAATGCTGTACTTTTAGTACTGCAAAAGAGCATCATTAAAAAAATGAGGATGCATCTCTTTTATAGAGTATATAGCCACAAATAATTACTTAATTATGTCAGGAGGTAAGAAACTTACTTGCATCATACATCTAGATGATAACTCTCGCTCGTGCTCATTTATTCTCTCTCCATCGCATTTGGCTTTACATAGAGCAAGTTGTAGCCAATCAAGTGATATATGAGTGGGGAGAAGGGTGAGATCCCGTGGATATGGTTGCGATCACCTGTACATTACTTTGAATCTCTTCCTTGCAATTATTCTTTCTGCTTTGGCTACTTCATATCTCTCAATCCACTTCTGCATCTCCTTGCTATTGAGGATACAAAACTTATGAATTTCTCCATTTTCTCTTCGCTCATCTTTCTTTCAACCCCTTTTCCTTGGGGAACCTCGCCAACGATGCCATCATCATGCTTGTTATGCCAAGCCTGCAGCATATTAGGATCCGTGGATGCAATAAACTTCGTGATATATACTAATGACTCTTGCACAAGCCATCCCTCTGCCCTGCTTGCTTCCAGTCTTGCTCTTTGTCTTATAAATCCCTTCAAAGTTTTCATAAATCGCTTGAGAAAAAACATCCACCGACTATGAACGATACATGCAACGGCCACCTCATCAACTATGTGCACAAGCAAGTGCACTTGAGTTGTCATAATGCTCAAGGGAAAGTGCTTCTCAAGCAAGCATACGGCTTCGATGGAGTCCACCATAGCCTTCTCTATGCTCGATATGGAGACCTCTTTTGAGATATCCACCTATTTCACATGCCCATGTAAGATATATTCAGAATCAGTCTACAGATTATTCAACTTAAATTGAAGAAAATGCAATCAATGCGATTTGATAGTAAGCATACCTCACAATACCACTAATCTTGAATATAGCATTTCTAACATCTTCTTGTAAGCACCCTTTCACTATAATTGGGAGGATGAACTATCAAAGCAACAAAGAAGTCATGTCAATAATATAACATAATCATAATTACACTAACGCATCACGATTATTGGTACACTAATCCTACAACTTAGAATACCTGTAAGACCTTGTGCCAATCATGGGACTTCAGCCCACTAAGCTTATTGTCCTTTGAAAATGCTCCTTTCAAGCAATGCATGTACCATGTGGGTGTTTGAAAAGAGGCAATGCCCGCCTTGACCGCTGCCTCCTCTCTCTTGGAGAGGATCCATGTTGCTTTTGGGAGGACAACTTTTCCCAAAGCACGCACTTGGGGCCACAAATGAGACATCCTATTCATAGCACGCAAGTCTTCAAATTGCACTCCTCTTGAGTCTTTGGAACCAACCAAGTGTGCCCAAATAGTAGCCCCCACATTCTTGAAGATATATATGGGATCCAAGAGATGATTGATTTGACACTGACCCCAATAAGGAAGCTCATGAAAGATAGATAGCCTCTTCATACCATGAGGAGATTCCTCTCCATTCGCCCTCCAAGCCTGAATCCAGTCATTTGCCTTCAAATATGGTGGTGGTGGATCAAGCTGACCTCCATGCATGAGATGGTCCCACGGAAGGTATCGATCATGACCTTCATAAACATTTTTCCTCATATGTTTGGAGTATTGTGCAAGTGGTTTCAAACCCGGTCCACAAACAGAACAAGCATGGTACCCACTTGTAACAAGTCCTGCACGTGTGCATGAATGTGTTAGTATAAGACATGCGCGTGAAAGAGAGTCATAAAAGCATAATCCTATATTATGCATGTAAAGACACAACCACGTACCTGTACACTCTCCATATCTTGGGTAGTCATGCATGGTCCACATCAAGATACCCCTTACCAAAATATCATTGGTATGTCTAGGAGCTCTGGAAATATCAATGACCCAAACTCCTCTCCATAAGATCTGTAACTCCTCTATCAAAGGTGCCATGTACATGTTCATATTTTTGGCCTTGTACTTCCCTGGCACTTGTAAGTAGTGCAGCATGAGGTGTCTCTTATTTATGTTGTTAGCCATGGTGGGATATTGTAATTCACCAAGACTGAGGGCCATGTCAACCAAGACATCGAGCATAACCCGAAAGGGTTCATGCTATCCATGGTGAGCCCAAGATGTAAGTTGCATGGCTCCCTCACAAAGTTCGGCCACTGATTGTCTATGTGCTTCCAAGCTACACAATCTGCAGGAATCTTCAATGTGTCATCAGTGGACCAATGAGATGCATGCTAAGTCATCAACTCCGCTATGGATTTGCATTTTGTATTCTTGCAATGATGGGAAAGTGTCTCAAGACCTTTACCAGTATTTTCTCACCATGCAAGTGATCTCTATATTGTTGTTTCCCACACTCTGGAAAACTAGCCAAATCTCCATGCTCACGATGAAAGAGAATACAATCATTACGGCAAGCATGGATGGTATCATAATCCATACCCACCGTTGTTAGCATCTTCTTTGCTTCACCTCTTGACACGGGCATGGTATTTGGTGCAGGCAACACCTTCTGGAGCAACCTATCACAATTCAAACATACATAGGCTTTGAATAATGATGATTTTCAAACATACATGATGATTCTCAAAACAAACAATATCCAAATAATGAGTCGAATCAATGGGGGAGCTAACCTCATTAAGGCCGAGACACTTGTATCCGACCACCCATACTTTGCTTGCAGATTCAAGATTGAGAGACAAGCCTATAGTTTAGACATCCTACAACCCTCGTACAAATGTGTTGATTGCAACTCTCGCATATTGATCTCAGACTCGAACATCACATGTACATGTGATAGTGCCCCTAAAAATAGAATCCATCATGTCCACCATACCCTCGTCATCATCTGGCACATTTGGGAGACTATAATCCTGCTCAAAGTGTGAAGGTATATGCGCACCCTCGCCACCCTCCGCATCCTGTCTCAAGCTTTCATGGAAATATGAGATCTTGTCTCAAGGTTTTGTGTCGTGTATGTATGCAATATTCACGAACTCAAATAGCATTGACTTACCGATGATCCATCACCACATGCAACACCAATAGCGGATACTGGTTCAGGCTCCTCCCCATACATCTGCAAGTGGCGCATGACAATACGGCATTGATGTCGTACATCTCACTTGCAATGAGTGCAATGACAATACAACCTCTTCGTAAGCCACTCTACGCTCTCGAGCGTTGGCACATCATCTAACGAGCTTCCACTCGTCCCTTCCATCTGCACACCTCCAAAATCACAACATGAGCTACAAGGAAATCCATTAAGATCCAAAAAATAGCCACCCATGAGCTCCTTTCCTCTCTTCTCACAATAACTGCCTTGAACCGTATATAGCGATTCTTTGCCATGTTTCGTCGCTATATAGTGACGCTTTTAGGATATAACATCGCTATATAGCAACTGACTAGTGTCACTATATAGCAACATTAGGGGCTAAAACCCGAAACCCCATGCAACGTCGTCGTTCACATCTCTATTGCAGGAAAAGCAAAAATCGATCCTTCCATCTTATATTCGACGACCTTGATTTCCTCCTCTCTATTCCCCACACTCCTCACCCCTACGCAGCCCCTCTCCCAACACTTCTGCTCCCTCTCCACCCTTCTCCCTCTCTGCTTGTGTGAAAAGAAGTTTTTCAAGAAGGTGTGTCTCTTTAAGCAATGTAGGTTTATTTTTTGTGAGATTTCATTTTGTGAGTGTTAAGCATGTTTCTCCTTGTATTGCTAAGCCTATGTGCTAACTTTCATGCTTGATTTTCAGAGGTTAAGGACAAAAACCGAGATTTGGTGAAAGAAAGAAGACTCACCTCTTCTCTTTTTGGTATTTCTCTTCCTCCTCTTTATTCTTGTTTATAGGCTTATGCTTTCTCCTTGTTTGTAGGCTTATGCTTGTCTCCTCAATCCAATCCCTTTGAAAAGTTGCTTCTCCAAACTCCTCCTTCCTCTAACTAGTTATCTGAAAAATGGTATGTTTCCTCTCTTTTGTAGGGCCAGTCCATGAAACACCGAGCGGGACTTTCCAGGTAAGAAAATGCTTCCTCTTTTTTCCTTTTGTTATTTTTGTTATTTGCATTGGCCTGCAACTAGCGGCTTAAGCGCTAGCTGCAGGCTAGCTGCAGTGCGCTAGCTGCAGCATATGCATATGCTTTCTCTCTTTTTCTCCTATGCATATGCTTTTCCTTCTCTTATGCTTCTCCTTCTCTTTTCTTTCTCTTATGCTCATGCATAATCATATGCATATGCTTTCTCTCTTTTTCTCTTATGCATATGCTTTTCCCCTCTTCCTTCTCTTCTTTTGTCCTCTTCTTTTTTCTCTCTTTCAAGCTCTTTCCCCCTCTTCCTTCTCTTCTTTTCCCCTCTCTTATTTCCTCTCTTTTTCTCTTCTCTCTTTTTCTCTTTTTTCCTCTCTTTTCTTCTTCTCATCTCTCTTTTTTCCTCTCTTTTCTTATTTTCATATCTCTTTTTTCCTTCTCTTTTTCCCTCTCTCTTTCTCTTTTTTCCTCTCTTTTTCTCTGCTTTTCATAAGCATATGCATTTGCCTATACTTATGCTTATGCATGAGCATATGCTCATATGCTCATGCATAAGCATAAGCATATGCTTTCTCTCGACTTTCCCTCAAATGCTTTTCCTCATATGCATATATGCTTTCTCTCGACTTTCCCTCAAATGCTTTTCCTCATATGCATTTGCCTATGCTTATGCTTATGCATGAGCATATGCTCATATGCTCATGCATAAGCATAAGCATATGCTTTCTCTCGACTTTCCCTTAAATGCTTCCCTCATATGCTTTCCCTCATATACGTTTGCCTATGCGTATGCTTAGTTCCTTCTCCTTAGTCGTATTCGGTTCTTTCTTCACATGCTCCTTAGCCGTAGTACAAACTATCATGGCTATCGGGTACCATTTTCATGCCTAGAAGACCTTCAAGGCCTTGTTTTGTACCATCATAGAAGATGCATGGGAAAAAACATGGAAATGTTCATTCAAGGTCATGCAAATGGGACTTGATGGCCATGATACTTTGTATGAGCCTCAAACTAGATGATTTTAAGGCCCATGTCCCATCTCCAAGGGTATGATCATGTCCATGCATTTTTTTTAACACCCATGCATGATCCATGGTGAAAATAAAGGAGATATGCCTATCCGATTCACATCAAACAGTTCTTGATCCACATAAAACTTGGTCAGTACAAATTATATGTTCCCTCTATGAATTTCTTGAGGTAGATTAACATTCCTTTGATCATCAGAGCAAGTTAATGTGTTCTGACAGTCTTGCATTTTTCAATGTTAATATCGACGCTTTTATCGATTCTAGACATTTTCCAGATAGTTTATCGACGAAAATATCAACGAAAGAGAGCGTTTGAAATATTTTTGCCATTTTGCATGCCTCTTTTTAATTTTTTGTCATCATTCATGTATTATGTAATGACATAGAGATATAATGGACAAGTGTTCTCTCTATAGATGTCTTCAAGCTCATTGGAATCCAAAGAAGGTGCTAGTAGAGCAAATCTTTATGAACAGGTATTGTGTGATTGTGCATGATGAAAAGGACAAATAAGGAGACTACACACCATATCAATCACACACATAAAGAGATTTGGTCTCTTCCAACCCTTACCTAAGGTTGAGTTCAATGATGAGGTACAAGTTTCTTTATTGGCTAGTTCACCAAACTATCTAAATTCTTTCCATGTACTATAGTTTAGTGAACTTTTCCAATTAATTCTCTAAATTTTGTTCATGTAGGGAGATGAACTAGTGGAAATAAGTTTGAGAGCACACGCATTGCATAATCATCCTCATGAGACAATGTTGACCCAAGGATATCAAAGCGCTCTAAGGGAGGATCGGGAGCAACAAGATACATGCATTGAAGAGGAGGATGCACTGAATGAGGATGAAATTATGCAAGAAATGATAAACATTAACTTTGATGCTCCTTCACCCAAGATGAAAGAGATGAAGATGTTGAAGAGATCGGGGAGGATAAAATGATCGCTGAAGAGGAAAGCTTACGATGTGAAGCAAGAATTATATTATATGAAGGGGCAAGAAAATCTCATCTTGCAACAATTCTTCTAATCTTAAATTTACAAGCAACCTATGGTGGATGGTCAGACACTAGTGTTTCGTCCCTCTTTCGGTAAGATTTTTGATGTACTTCAAGTACAGTTTCACTGCATGTACTTCCAATTTCATGTTTTGAATTCATTGAATGGATCAATGTTTTAGGTTACTTCGGACACTACTTCCAAAAGGAAAGACAATTCCTAACTCAAGAAAGGAAGCAAAGAAAATGTTTATATCATTAGGAATGGATTACAAAGTCAATTCATGGATGTCCCAATGATTGCATCCTTTATAAAGGATCATACGAGAAATCTACAACTTGTCCTCAATGTGGTGCATCTCGATATTGGCAAGACACACAAGGACAAAAAAGTTCTATGACAAATGTCCATCTTAACATGCATCTCATATCTATTCCATTGTGAATCATTAGCTAGACTTATGGACTGGCATTCTCATAACTGCTCCATAGATGGAAACTTAAGGATCCCTGCAGATGGAAAGGCTTGGAGGCACATAGAAAAGAAGTGGCCAAAGTTTAGGCTTGAGCCTCGGCATTTGCATCTTGGATTGGCTATGGATGGTGTTAATCCATTTGGAGATCAATCCACAACATGGTCAAAGTGGACAGTGGTAGTCTCACAATTTGCAACATTCCTCCTTGGTTTACCATAAAGAAAGGGCATTTGATGTTGGCACTCATTGTGCCAGACAAGCACAAGGTGAAGCACATAGATGTGTATCTAGCCCCCTTGGTAGATGACTTGCAAATTCTATGGAGTGGCCTGCAAGTTTATGACATTTCAAAGCCTTTGGGCCAACGCCATTTTCAAGTAAAAGGCATTTTGATGTGGACCATGCATGATTATCCTAGATTGCATGATTACTCAGGTATGAAATTTGTATTCCTCTTGACTCACAAAATCAATTTGCATTTGTTTGATTTGTGATTGATTGTGTTCTTGTTTCACTTCTCAATACTATTTTCTTTTGTCCCATAATTTTAATAGGTCTCCAAATGTCCAGATATTGTGCATGTCACCTTTGTGGAGATAGTTTGTGTAGCCGATGCTCAAAAATCTTTCAAAGATGGTATATGAGAAGCATGGGTGGTTTCTTTCTATGGACCATCCATATTGAGTTGATCCATCTTTTGGGAAGGTTGAACTAGCTCCTATTCCTCCAGTCATGAGATCTAGTGATTGGGAGTGTCTCTAGCATGATTAAAAAGTCAAAACACCTCCACGTTGCATGCAACGTCTTTCCATATTTTACACTCTTCCTTATTGGAGGCATCATAAAGTGATATATTTTCTGGACCCAATGCATATATTCAAAAATGTGTCAAAATGGTTGTGGAAACGTATGATTGGGGATAGCAATAGTCCAAAAGCATGAGAGGACTTGAAACTAGAGGCTTGCATACAACATGTCTACATGCACCGAGAACTTGTATTGCAGGATCATCTTGCTTATCTTCCACACTATAGACCCCCAATTGTAAGTGTATTTGTGTAATGAAATACTTGAAATGAAATATATGTTTCTTTCGATGACAGACAGTCTCTTTGTTTTCATTTAGATATATATCCCTCATCATACGAAGAGTGCAACCACTGGAGTGCATACTGGGATTCTTTGATGCTTTACATGGTGCTATTGGGGAGCTACAGTACCGAGGTAGAAAATCAACAACCCTGGCTGAATCGAGTATATTTTTTAATGATCACTTTTATCAATTGATGGACAATGCTCACTCACATGGTTTATTAAAAAAGCAAGATCTCCCGGCGTGGAATACAGTTGATTGGCCAGTCCCTGATGGCAGCATCACAGAATCCTACAGAGCCAAACTATTTTCAGAAGTACCAGGATAGTTAAAATCAACGTTTTCATGCCACTTACAGTTTTTGTAGAACTTTTTCAGGATTATCCAGTTAAAGTTTGTAAAACCATGTTGACTTTCAGAGCAAAAGGGTATGATGAAGTTCCAATTCCAAAATTTTTGGATAATGGTTGGGATAGAATGGTGGCCAACAATGTGTATTGTGAGGTTGCTCATAACTCCACCAACATTAAGTACATGATTGCCTCGCAAAACTTTATTTTCTCTTTTTACTATAAACGCAGTAGGATGATAGGCACAAAACTTGTGGCAATGGACCAAGACGAGAGGTCATCAGGTCCAATAATTAAAATCAATGTTATTGATAATGACATCCTTCTAACATCTATCTCACTGGGACAATGCTGCACTCTCTATCAGTTACGCAATGACATTATTATGGAGACTGAGAACAATATCCAGAAAGAATTTTCATTCATTTTGAACAACAGGAAAGTAAGTTGGTTTCCACCCTGTGTTTCTCCTAATTTGACCACCCTGTGTTTCTCCTAATTTGATTCTCTTTACATTTGCATAATACATTTACATATTGCTAAAAAATTATTTTTGCAGATACTTCAAAGGAGCGAAAACAAAATTCAATGCAAGGACATTGTAAATAGAACAATTTAGATAATACAAAGCTATTGAGTCAGGTATTACTTGCAACCAAAAAAAAAAATTGACATTTGATGTATTAATACAAAATAATTACAAGTATCATCTATTTTTCTATTATTGCTCAGAAGCTCTCTCTTGACTTTTTTGCAGTGGAGACTCGTGAGAATCATCCACATGCTGCTCAGGTTGCTGTTGCTGTACATCCTGCTGTGGATCGAGTTCATCTACATCCTGCTGTGGATCTTGCTGCTACACATCCTCCGTCGGTACTACCTCCTCCTGCATCCACTCCTCATGTTGCTTTGGTGTCCCTGCCTCCTCTTCCATAGGCTCGAGCTCTCGGCCTCGTGCTACTTTGATGTCCATGCCTCCTCGTGCATAGGCTCGGGCTTTTGGAAAAGATCAAGCAGCTCATCAACACCGACACCTTCTAGAATGTCTTCTAGATTGCTAGTGTCTGGGACATTCTGAGCCTCTTGTTCAACTCGGAGATCCTCAATGCTTTTTGAGCCCTCTCCAGTATGGACTAGTTGGCCTAGTGCTGGACAAGGGGAAGAGTGCTCTAGCAGCTTCGGAATTGTCTTTGCTCTGGAGCTATGTACATATTCAGCGCCAAAACTATCCTCTTTCATCTGCAATAAAAACAAAGAATATTTTCAATATTTTTGTATCAATGCATTAAATTTAGAACTTCTCAAATAGTATGCAATGCAAGCACTCACAAATTTAGGCTGTTTCTATGAAAAGTATGTATCAATCATATATTTGGCACTGATGAGAGTCCTCCATCCACAGGAAAAGGATCCTCCTGTTGTGGTGTCTGTTTTATCAAAATAGAAAGCTAAGATGTATATTGGACTATGAAGAATGCAAAAATAAGAGGGAGATACAGATAAGTGACAATGATTACTGTACCTGCAATGACATTGGGTGAGCTGAATCTAACATCTTTAACTTTGGATCATGGAGGTCCAGTGCATCCATTAGTCTTCTGAGACAAATGCAATGGGAATGAAGGGCTGATTGCAACTTATAGTGTGGGAAACAAAAATGCCAAATTCTTTGGGTGATAAACGGCAACCCACTACATAGTTCCAACAATCTTCAATAAGGTCTCTGCTCAAGGATTTGAAAGGCTGTTAAGGCAAGGCAGGATCCGTATTGATGGGAAGAGCCATTGATTGCTCAATTTGCATTTGTAATTATAGGCTTTGATTACAGGTGCCCGGTGCAAGAAGACTTGCTATCATAATTTTTATCAAATCAGTTATAACCTTTCTATTGATTACATTTATCCAACTATGAAGCTCCTGATTTTGAGGGAAGCATGGGCAGCATGATCATTGTTGATAATACGATTGAAAGATGCTCATTGAAGAAGGAAGTCGACGTATTGTGAATATGCAATCAAGCATAAAACATTGTTTGCTAATCGTGATGAAATAACATTCATGCCGCATGATTTTCTTACCACAAGCATGATTGAAGGACCTCATAGCCCAAAATCAAAAATCATTGAGATCTGATCTCATTTGATAGATTCAGCCTTCTATCGTGATGCATTAGTATGTTTATGCAAATAGTAGCTCATGAGAGCAACCAGTTATAGTTTGGTGAAGAATAATGAGTATGCCATATGAAGATTACCAATTATGTCATAGTGGCTTCAACCCATGAAAGTTAGTCCCACACCTATCTATTTTTATGAGGCAATCATCAACAAAAGGTGGCCACAATGAAGCAGAAGGCTACCCATAGACTTTCTTAAAGATGATTGATGATGCAAAAGAAAAGCACAGCTTGTTTTTTGTATGGACAACCAAAAAAACGACCAACATATGAAGCTAGGAAAAGCTTAATTTGACAATATGATGATTAGCAATAATTCAAGGGTCTATGCAGCTTCATGTCCATCTATTGTATTGGTGGCTTACTGGATGGAGGGATGGTGTCGACAGATCTCATAATATAACTATCTAGGCAAAAGCAAGTCTTGAGAATCTGACTGTCAAAGTCTGCCCTACAAGTCCAATTTCCAAATTCAAATTCCAATTCTTGGATGAAGGCTTGTGGCTACAAAGTTAACTATTGCAAAGATTGATGACAAGTATTTCTAGGCAACACTATTTCTTGGTCGGCCTATTTGACAATCAAGAAATTTGAGAATCAAGAAAACATAATTAAGGCAACAACAACATATTGTAGAGATGGGACAAGTACAAATGCAAGAAGTTGTCAAGAGACCAGAATATGCAATTTAGAAACCTGTCAATAAACAATACAATGATTATTCAAAGATTCAACTGTAATATGGTTCCCTTTTTGTAATCTGCCATAGTTTTTGTCAGCAGACCAAGATTCATCTTGGTGGCAAAGTCCAATCCTTGCGATGAAGGCTCTCAAGTCAACTCCAAGTCAACTCCAAAAAGATTGTGGTTCATGATTTGAACTATTCCAAGGGATTGAGTTCTAATTTTTGATTGAAATACAACTTCTATTAGGAAGCTCGATCTGATCTTGTCCTAAATGGGGCAATGATCTATAATGTTGGAATACTAGTGATGATATGCAAAATCTAATTTCTTTGGATTGAGGTATAAAGGTGCAATTGGCCAGAACACACTGAAGCATGAATCAGAGGTACCTACATCTCTTTCTTTCTAATTTACATTAACAACAATTTCTAAGTTTTTGATTATCATCATGGGAAAGTTTAAGAAGAAGAGTTGTAGCAAGCAATGTCATTTATGTGGAAGTGTTGATCATGGTCCAAAAGATTGCTATATGTATCTGTGCAAGCATTGCAAACACCTAGGTCATCAAAGGAAGTATTGCACTGATCTTTTAAAGCAAAAGTTCTATAAAATATTTCCAGCTTTATGTGAAGAAAAAGCAATCCAAAAAGTCACAAAGCTCTTGGATAGGCTTTCATAATATTCAGTTTTGCTTGATAATGCAAAGGATTGGTATGCCAAATTTCATAAAGATGATTGCAAATCTTTTTGATATATTGTTGATATCTTGGAACTTCATTCAGATTTTGAAGTCCGAATATTCTCATGAGGAAGATGATGATTTTGATTCCAATTTAGATTCTGAAGATGATTCCAAAGATGAGCAAGGTATTTGTTGTTTTTATTCAGATCTTTCAGTTTCTAATCAAATTACAGATGTTTTAAATCAGATCACATCAAAAAGTCATTCCAAACAGCCCGAAAGCAGTTTCAGACATTCCAAAAGCAAGTATGGACAGCCAAAGAAGTCAAGTATGTGTGAGCATTATCCAATTCCAATCAGTTCTAGATTTTTTCATAAACAAATGGAGCAACATGATAAAGATGATTGCTTTTTGACAAAAAATGATGAGAATATTGAAGATTCATATGATGATTCTACATGTTATGCATTTGCACTAACTTTTGCTATTGATGTGATGTGAAAGCAAGAGAAGATCAATCCGAATGCATTCTTTGAGGAGCCTGACTATAGAAGCCCTTACAACAAAGAAGGTTTGGGATATGTTTTTAATTCTAAAGTGAGTCAACGCAATGAAGTCGATATTGTTTTTTATAGTTTTTATAGTTATGCAATTAATTATTTGAAGATCTGATCTTTCATGTGTGATAATGATGATGGAGCTCTTGAGGAGTATGCAAAAAGCTCAAGTCTGAATGTTTTTTATGTGTTCAATGAGCAAATGGATAAACAACCAAAGATAAAAGAGTACCAAAGGTTTAATGCCAATGTTAAAGATAATGGTTCATCTCATGATGTGTTTGAGGCTGATGTTCCTAATGATAAGCATATGAATAAAGAGGATGAAGTGGTGGATCAGTTCTTACTTTCTCTTGAAGATGAAGATGATGTATCTAATCAGGTTCATGCTTTACTGGATACACATTATGCAAGAAAGACAAGAATCATGCAGTCCATGTCTATGTCAGGGTGCAAATTCAGCTTTCATTTTGAGTGACCTAAAGATGGATTCTTCTCAAGTGGTATTATGTATTCCAAGACAAATGTATGGACAGAAATCTCATCAACTTGGATCGTATTTTGAATATCAATTGGGTGTGTTTCAGTCTATGCCAAAATGCAAACCTAGTTGGGAGCAATAGTGCAGTGTACCAGTTGGCAGTTTTGAGGAGCTTCAAAATCATGCCAAATGGACTGTTTTTATTGATGTTAGATGGCTGAGAGTTAGTAATTATATGGTTTCTACCCATCTAAAACAATTTTTGATTTGGATAAGTCTAACCCATTCATTCGAGTGTGTTTTTTTAGCAAGAAAATTGATTTTTTATAGTCCACAAGTGACAATGCATGGCAAAGTGATGATCCAATTGAGGGTGAGGTAAACAAAGAAAAGAAGTCAGATGAAGATAAATCTAAAGAACAACTCTTTCAAGATTTCAAAATGCAAATAAGGGCAGTTCAATCATTGGGTAAAGAAAATGGTAAGGACAATGTTCCAGAGGGATCACTCATTGAAGTGGTTTCCCAAACAGAAATTTCAGCTTTGAAGGATGGTATATATGAAATGTTTTATGATGCTTTTACTGAGTTTGAGGATGAATTCTATGATGAAAAGATGATATTATGCAATTTACATTCAGATTTGAATGATGGTATAGTTTTTAGCCTTTGGCAAGATGCGAGTGCAAGAGCACAATGTGAAAAATCAAATGCAAATGCAACAAAAGCAAAATTAAAAAATTAGAATGCTGATATTGATGTTGATGATGAAGAAATGCAAAAGGTGAAAGATGAGGGTAAGAGGAAGAGCCCAAATCGGATCCAAAAGAGCCCAAAAAGGAGCCAAAAGAGACCGGAGGAGTTTCAAAATCACCTATACTTCATACCACAGATATGCAGACACTTGGCAAGTGTTCAAGGTCAAAATATACAGCAAATGAAAGCTTGGAATCATGAAAAATAGCAAACAGAAATTCAACAAATAGTTTGGAAGTATGTCTGACAACAGAAAGTAGTTTTGGAATGTTTCGCACATTCCGAAAGTCCAATTATCAATCTAATTTCAAAGAGAGGAATTTCAGAAAGTCTAAATGATAGAAAAGAAATAATTTTTGTGTTCTTTAATTCAGCATATGTTGTCACTCGTGATAAATTCAAAATGTTTGAATGTGGTGGATTTCATTCCAAAATCAGAATTCAATCATTGAAATCAATGAAATTCAAAATTTAGATTTTCAATGGTGGTTTGATAAATGGAATTTACTTCAGATTTTCAAAGACAAATGAGTGATTTCTTAGAGGACTCTACACCGACATATGTTGTGGATGTTGGAGCTTCATCGATGCATTCTTATTTGCTTGATCGGAGCGATATACCCATTCTGTACCAATGGAATGTGAACATTCTTATTCATGCATGGTCCTATTTATTCATTTTGTATGACCTCACATGGATGACATTATATTTTATGGGTTCCCAACCCTGGCATGTTGCCATAAAATGGTAGCACTAATGATGATATGCACTATAGCTTACCTTTACTTTACTACATAATAATCTCTTTCTTTTGGAGATTAGTGGATAGCTATGTATGGGGGTGGTTTGAACCTTGGTACTGCACCAAGCTCTTCACTCTACTAACCGCATGGTCTTGGACTGATGTGATGTTTACATCATGAACAGGGTCTACTAACTTCCATTAAATTGAACTTAAAAATAAATCAGTGGGTTCAAGTATTGGAATTTTTCAAATTCCAACCACCAAGTGTGCCAGTGTGAGGGGATAACTAGGCACCTAGAATAAGGTTAGTGAGAATAGTCACATGGGGGGATGTGAAGGGGTGTGAATGGACCCTTGAGGTTCCAACTGCCCATAACTTCCCTTGGTCTTCTATCTTGAGGAAATCAATCATGGATTGCACGTATGCAGAATTACAATGATTCCTCTACTTGTATTTTTGAGTTTCTAAAATTATGTTCCAGTTTCAAAGTTCCAAATGAGAAAAGACTGTTTATCACATTTGAGTTCCTATAATCTAATAGGTAGAATTCTAAAATAAGTCTCTACCTATTACATCCTCTCTTTTTCTCTCTTTTTTCTCCTCTCTTTCCTTCTCTCTTTTCCTCTCTTTTCACCTCTCTTTTCTCCTCTCTTTTCTTCTCTCTTTTTCTCTCTTTTCTCCTCTCTTTTTCTCTCTTTTTTCTCCTCTTTTTTCGTCTCTTTTCCTCTCTTTCCCCTTTTTTTTTCCCTCTCTTTTCCTCTCTTTTCCCCTCTCTTTTCCCCTCTCTTTTCCTCTCTTTTTCTCTCTTTTTCTCTCTTTCTTTCTCTCTTTTCCACCCACGTGAAGTTTCAATAGCCTGACTTTGAGCAAGCAGATACAGAGTTCTGTCACTCTAATTCAAAGAATGTAGGAGTCTATAAATGCTTGCTCAATGTGAGGTATCTTTTTTTCTCTTTCCTTTTTCATTTTTTTCTTTTTCCCCAATGATTGCATGCATGATGAAAAGAGGGCATGCATGATGGAAATCTTCTCTGGAGTTCATCATGTGGTGAGGAAGCTCTTCAACCTTGCCTAATCTTCAAGATGCCATCTTTTGGGAGTTATATAACATTTTGGGGCACCCTCCCACTCCTGAGGAGTCATATACATATATGACGAGTACTCGAAACACCCCCTATGAGTCATTAGTACAGATGCAAAATCACCCCAACCCCACATAAGTTGAGATTACTTCTGTGGAGTCGAGAAAGCCCAGCAAGCTACAGAGCCACGTCCCTTCTGCCCAATCATCAAATGGTCCCTTCTCCCCTGCAGTCTAGTATCCCTTCTCCCCGATCATCAACACTCCCTTCTCCCCTATAGTGGTATGGAGCCCCTTCTCCCCGCCTGCAGTCAAGAGGCCCTTCTGCCTCGCAAAGCCGCTAGCATACTCCCATGCAATCAAGAGTCCCTTCTCTAGAAATGAGTGGCCAACATACTACGCAGTCGGCGTAGTAGCAGGGAGAGCTCTAGGGGATGCATGGCATAGTGCTTTGGAGGGGGTAATGGTGGGGGCAGGGATGATTCAAATGATGCAAACATGCCAAAGGGTAATGGTACGATCTTCTATGACATCACTCAGAGAGGAGGCATCTTGATGGATGCATGGGGGAAGGACATCATGGCCTTAAAGTCCTTTACACTATTTATCATTTTGTTAGCCGTTAGATTTCATCCCATGCTTGCTTTTAGTATATCCCAACAACCACCATGGTGGTTTCCCATAGTGAATCCACACATTCTACAAATCCATTCATCTTGTAATAATAGAAGCAAACCACCACGCTGGTGCCTATCCTAGTGCAACCAACCACTGTGCTGGTGATAACTTATCTTGCACTACTATGGTGCTATCCCTATACTACTACCATGCAATCCTAAAATTTATTGCACAGTGCTAGTGCCCTTTAGACTGGTTATCGTTAACCATCAGATTTTAACCACCGGGCTACTTAAAACATTTAAGTACTAATATGGAAGCAAATCGATACAAAATCAAGTATTATGAGCACCATGAGAATATGCACAAGTTCAAGAAATGTCTACAAGATTTTTATTATTTCAAAACACAATGACATTTTTCTTTTTCAAGGAAATTCCAGACTCCCAACTATCTTATCAGCATCTTTATGGTGGCAAGCATCTACCAGCTCTTGAGGCCCAATCTGATGCACAATGGCAGACCTCTTCACACACTTAGATTACACACTGCATGCTTGACTTTGCCAACTTATAAGGCCATAGTAACTCCTCCTTTCACTGGAGCTCCTCTTCATCCTATTCTTTGCGCTCTATACATCTTCATGCCTCTATCATGTCCTACCAAAAGAAACCTACATCATGAGCTTGACAAGTACCTTAAAGGAGCATGAAAAAAAAATAGCTGCCAGGGAAATTAATATTCACTGTCTATACTAAATCCAAGTAATACACCCACCACTAAAGCACGTCCTTCTCCGGGTTTATTTCTACGAGGATGCCATCCAACATCATTTTTGCATAGAACAACAGCATTCCAAAGTTATTTGGGTATGCCATATATTCGTTGTAGGAGGTGGATCGGTGTACAGAGTTTGGATTGGTGCTAGATTTCGTAATGGGCTCTTAGTTGTGTGCATTGCACTTAAATAGGGAGGGAGTTCATTGAGCCTGACCTTCTCATTCTTCAGTCTCATGGTAGTTTTCTAATTGAAATCTTTTGTCTCACATTAGTTGTCTAATCAAAATCTTTTCTCTCACATTAGCCCACTAATCAAAATCTTTCAGTCTCACATTAGTCATCTAATCGAAATCTTCCATCTCACATTACTTGTCAACTCAAAATCTTTTGTCTCATTATTATCACCGCGCTGGCATGGATGAAAGGACACTATCTAGCCACATAGTTGAGAAAACATTGCCCAAGTAAACTCTAGAGAAGATTAACAATTCAATAGATTACACACAGATTACGTAGATTATAATCTCAAAGACTCCTTTATTTCAGATTACATCTCAAGGACTCCTTGTTGAGCTTCCTAATTGCAGACTCAACCCTCCTTGCTCCTTTCCAGAATGGGGCTAGTTCCTTCCTGCAAGGGCCCAGAACCTCCCTTCATGCCGCTTCCTCTTTCCTTGATTTGAGCTTCTTGGTTGTAGGCTCGGCCCTTCTTGCTCCTTTCCTGACAGGGGTTGGTTCCTCCACTCAGGCTCTTTTTCCTCACAATCAAACTCGGTCTTGGAACAGGGTGGTAGCACACAATCCATCTGATGCAACAATCATCTATGATGGGGGTATGGCAAACCAGGCATTTCGGACCCTACCGCATAGCAGGATAGGCATCCAATTTAACTATTGCGACCATCAATACCACTTGCTCTATACATGACGAAGTTGCTTCTTGATTCCTTCCTCCCTCACCCTAAGGCTACGGATGTTCTCCTTCATCTCCTCTACTTTTTGCTCACTCTGAAGCAACAGCTTCATTTGGATCCCTCAGCATCTGTTGAAGCTGCTTAAATTGCTGAAAAACATCTTCATGGGACATTTCCAAGACTTCCACTCTAGTTTGGAAATTCTCAGGATGACGGACTACTTTTCATAACTATCAAAAGCCACGGCAAGCTCGTGCAAACATCTATCCTAATCTTCTTGTAGGGTCTTGTAGCTTGCTCTTTGGACTTCCAATAGTGTTTCAAAAAAACAACCCTCACCATGGCTTCTGCAAATTGCTCCACCGTGGCTGCTCCTTGCATCCTTCCTGGCATGGGGAGCTGCCTCGTTATCTTCTCCACCCTGAATGCTCTCTGCCCTATCCTTCCTAGCCTTGAAGCTTTCTCGCAGTTCCTGCATCACCTTTCTAATTTCTAAATTCTCCCTTTTTAGCCCCTCCATCATATGGTCTTTTTCAATGTTCAATGCGTTCTACATGTTGCAGAGCCATTTGTAAAGACCCTTCTTTTTGGCTCTTTGATCTTCAAGATCCTTTCGCATCTTTTCTATCTCCTTGTATGCCATGTCCCCATCATTTCTCACTTCTTTGAGCCTATTTTGGAGCTCCTTCATGCACTTCTCTGCTTCTTCTCTTCTATGCCTTTCCATGTCAACCAATTTTGCAGTGGCCTCAGCTTGCTCTTGTTCTTGCAAGTCCTTGATTGTGCCTCCTCTACCTTTGCTTTTGCACCTTCCCTGAGACTTTTCTCAAGTTGTGCTACCTTTGCTGCATCAGTGGCTTTCTCTTTTAGAAAAGTCACCTTTTGAGACATATGCTTATCGTATTGCTAAAACATCCCTTTGAGGGTAGATGCCATCAGGTGCATTGCAACTCTAGTGGACTAAGATGACAATTGGAATATGCCATCCATGCAATTCTTAAGGTTGGTTAACACACTCTTGGAGATCACCCTTGAGAAAGATACATCGCGTCCTTTCAGTTGCTCTACTCCTGCTGCTTGAACCTGCCAGAACTTGCAGGTTCCTCTTGTATCCAGGAAAGAAGTGAATGGTCTTCTTTAGTACATGTTGGAGGTCTATTGGCAAGCTCAAAATCTTGACTCCACCATCTTTACTAATTTGAGCATTGGGGTATACGTCTAGAATATCATGTCTCTTCCATTGCTTCTCGAAAAAGTTTGCTTGCAAACTGCCTCCAAAAATTCCTAGAGCATTTTCAATCATGCTTTCATTGATGGTAATCTTCTGACCTTGACAGACTACTAGCTCCTCCTTCACGTTCACCTCCTATACCAACCTGGTGAAGTTTTAGAGAGCATCCAAATTAGGCTTTTGAAGAGCGAGAGAGGAGCTCCCATATGTCACGATTTCAAGATCAGGGGAAGAGGGGCTCTCACAATGAGAGGAGCCATCGATGGTATTACTAGAGGTGGCTCAATCAAGGCTATAATAAATGGGCTTGTGGTAGATTTGGTGACAATATGACTCTCTACAAAGATAACTTTTTTTTTAATTATTACCTTCTATGATAGCTATATATCAGAGAGTTATCCATATCAGATGCATCTAAATACTAAGGTGTAAGATAAGTGCTTTCTTCCCACTTCTTCCTATGAAAGTGTTTGAAACTTTAAGGCATTTGTGGGCATCTATTTATGACATAATTGGTAATATGCACTACCTCTATCCAAAATATATTTTGGCATTCTAGAAAGGTACCTAGTTGTCTCCACAAGATGCCAGTTATTTGTTTTTATCACTCCATCTTCCCCAGAAAGTATATACATTAGTGAATTCTTCTCGACTCTCTTTCTATAAAACTCAAACAACTCTCCTCTTCCTTGGGGTTATTTGTTTCTATCACTCCATCTTCCCCAGTAAGTATATGCATTAGTGAATTCTTACTTGACTCCTCTCTTTCTACAAAACTCAACCAACACTCCTCTTCCTTGGGGTTTCTATTTTATTGCCATTTAAATAGTTAATAACCAAGAATTCATGAGACTTAAAAGCAACCTACATTCATTTTGTGTGATGAATGACATTGATAGATATCTATTAATCGTTATTGTGTGATGTCAAGTTCAAACAATGATGTGCATTTCATGGAAGATAAGTTGGATGGGACCAACTATCCCATATCAAAGTAAAAAATAAAGGATGCAAAATATAAAGCAAGTATAATTCTTGTCACTCAAATAAAGAAATTACATATTGAGTGTTAAGACAACACTGAAGTGTCCAACATTGTAAGAATGTTACAACCAAAGAGTCTGTTGTGCAAGCTCTTCACATGAAGGATGGGGAATCCATCTAGTCTCTCGATAATATTTAAAGTGATAATGGTGCAACTTTATCGTCGGCTCTTATTAAAATTTTTGAAGACCAATGTTGGTCTATTTGCTTTTCACATTATCTTCACTTTGCAAGAGTCACATGGCTTACTCTAATGGAAAAAATGTATACAGTTGAAAACATTAGGACATAATTAGCATGATTAGGCTTTCACCTTGTATGATAGAGGATGTGGAAGATGCAAGAATGCAAGAGGAGAATTACATGATAGAGGATAATCACACAAAAATATGTGCAAAGCCATTTCCTAGGATTAGAAATGCCTCCAAATGCTTCTAATGAATTGATATAATTTGGGTGTGTATTAATATGCCTCAAATGAGAAATGTATTGTGTAACATTGATGTGGTCTTCAATCTTGTCTACAAGAATCCTTCATAACTTGACTCCATTGAACTTGGTTTTTTGTGAAGTAGGCACTTGGGGCTGAGTGCACCTTGCTTATGAACAATTAGGGTAGCAATTCATTATGGCATTTTGAAGATATTGCAGACTTCCAAAGTAGAAAATGATTGCATGTACATATACAAGACTAGAAGATGGATGCGCCAAGCTCTCATGCATAGCATGAACACTTGAGCAAGATACAATAGGCTTTACAAGTATTACTTATATTATATTGCTAGTGATTTGTAAACTTTTGTGGGAGTATTTGAGGTTTAGGGCTCTAAACTTGATGAGACTTTGTAATCATAGATAACCCATCCATAATTTCTAGCTCTTCATAACTTAGTTTGGATTCCAAAACTATAAGATACACAAAAATTAGACTTTTTGTGCCATCATGATCCAAGAGATGTAGCGGTTCGATGGTCCTCCAAACCACATCCTTTGGATGAGAGTGTAAGGCCATTTGGTATCCCTATTGGAGAATGAGTCCATAATGGCAATCCATGGTGCTAGTAGTGATGAGAGGAATTTTTGGCTTGTGTGAACCTAGGTTAAGAATGTAATATGAAGGTGAGACATGGGTTAACGCATTCTGGACGGTACATGAGGTGGGCACTTTAGCTAAGACAAGTGCATGAGGTTGGCACTTTAGCCAAGATAGACTTTCATGGTTACTAGTAGCAATTTTAGGCATGACTACAACCTAGGCCACTTTCTTTAGGATGAGACCTAGATTGGGAGTTTGGTTTTGAAGACTAAACTTGTCTAGAAGGCTCTTTCATAGCTTGTATCCATCGTTGAGATCGGTTTTTTGGCGAAGGCAGCATAGCATTGCCTATATGATTGAAGTGTGTTTTTCACTTGTCTTTAACAGAAGGATATTCTTAAAGTCATCCTCAAAAGAATACATTTACAGAAAGGGATTTTATAATTTCATGAAAATCTACATAGGGGTTAATAATAATTACAAGAAAGTGGTTACATAGGGCTTTATAAAAGAGGCCTTGAATGCACGTGATATAGGCATCTTACACTAAGTGACCCCGCCAAGTCGAGAGGTGTTTTTAGAAGCTCATACCTCCAAAGGATATGGGATGAAAGGAAGAGGGATACTATCTGACTATGCATTGTCTAAAGAGACCAATGGTGGTGTTTCATTAGAGGTACTTCATGTTCTCTTTGTTTTATGAATACAAATTATTAATAAATTAAATATAATATCAATTTGATATATTTCATGTTTTTTATTGTGTAGGATCCTAATCCAAATGACAATGGGGATAATAACCTTTTTGGTCCAAGACTAGTTGTACCTACTAAAAAGGCTACTTGTGGCAAATTTTTTTTTGCAATCGGTGATTTAGACGAAGTGATACATGAGAAGACTGCTAAGTTGCAAAGAAAGCTTCATGACAAGGATAAGGCTATGGATGCCTTGCAAGAACAACTTAATGATTTGAGGAAAAGCATTTTTGCTCTACCTTTGGTAAATTTCATGCCTACTTCATGATAATTTTCACAAAAAAGATGATTCATGCTCACACAGACACAGACACAGACACACATGCACGTGTGCATGTATTATAGATATTGTTTTGAAAGGTTTAGGGATCTTTGAGTAGAGTAGAATCATTCACATGAAGCATTATTAGGTATCATACTTACTTTATTTTAAAAAGGTTCATCAATCAACAATTGGAGTATAAAAGATAGGAGCACAAACAAATGACATACGTGTTTTCCAAGTAAGTTAAATTTATTTATTTTTCTTCATTAGTATGGCAATGACCATAACATTTTTGGATATTTTTCATAAATATATTTTAAACAAATATTCTACTAATGATCTCTTGAATGTATATTTGTAGGTTAATGCTTTTCAAAGGGGACAATGAGTAAAGATCTTACATAAGGGCTCAAAAGACATAGTTGGAATAGGGACAATAATTAGTTTGGATCCATCATTTAGAGTTCATACTATACCAATAAGAGTTGGTTATGTAGCAGTATGAGTTAATGATGCAATCATTAAGGATGCATGTATATTCAAAGCAAATGATGAGATTTAGACATTGGGTCAAAAGCCATAGGCTTGAATGTTGCTTGGAAAACTCTTCATGTAATGTCTTTATAATTTTATATTTTATTTTGTTATTAAAAAATTGAATTATTTATTTCTCAATCAACTATCGAATAATATCTATTATCAAGTAAAATGTATGTGTTATAAAAGGTAAAAGTTATCCTTAGAATTTTAGATGACTTCTTCACATTGTGTAAATTGAGTACTGATGCACTTAAGTCTTTTCATCAATCTTTCACACTTAGACAATAAATTTCATTCATGGATACCAAGTATCAAATGTAAAATTTTAGTCATTTAAGATTCCAATGCCATGTAACTTTTTGGCCCATTTTAAAAGCTAGTAGAAGTTAAATGTTTTTGCCCATTTTGAATGCTATTGTTTATAAAAGAAGAAATGGCAATTGTGATTCCTTTTCTTTCCATTTGTAACATAATAACCAGCATTTTGTATGTCACTTTATTTCCATTTTCAACATGAAAGCTTGCAAAATTTAAGTCATCTTTTGCCATTTCGAATATAATAAGTGACAATTTTTATGTCACCTTTTGCCATTTCTTTCACAGTTGGTCTCTATTGTAGTACCATTTCATGCATTCAAAAATGGCAAAAATATATGGTACTTTTGGTTGTCATTTTGATTGTGGAAATGGCATGGAACTTTTAGTTGCCATTTCATACGTAAAAATGGTAGAATATATGGCACTTTTGGTTGCCATTTTAGACACAAAAATGGCAGAAATATATGGCACTCTTGGTTGCAATTTTGTATGTGAAAATGTCAAAACTATATGGCAAAGTTTAATTGCCATTTCATATGTAAAAATGGCAAAATATATGGCACTTTTGGTTGCCATTATGGATAGAGAAATGGCAAAAATATATGGCACTTTTGGTTTCCATTTCCAAAAAATGGCACATGTGGAAATCGTGGCAAGAAAGTGCCATTTAATAATGTAGAAATGTCACTTTTGGACTGCCATTTCTACATAGTTTTGTAGTAGTGTTCTAGAGGATGGCCCACATTTCCAGGCATACCTAGAGCATCATTGATAATCAAGCTGGTAGAGGGTGCCATTTTGAGCACCACACTGCCACTTTTTTATTGAAGCATTGAGCCAATAGGGCGATGGTGTCTAGCCTTACCACTGGGCTAAAGACAAATTCAACACTCCAAAATGGATGGGCAAGCCATTGGAAAATGGCCTCCTCTCATACACAGAGCTCTCTACACATACTGCAAAGCTCCATTAAATGCATTGAAGGGATTTCGCTCTTACAGCATGTGAATGAATTGCCACCAGTCCAATTGCGCATTTATTCAGCATGTGCACTGACTCTAAGAGTTTCATTCAAACAATTCAAGTTGGTTACACACCATCGTCCTGCACCCAAATTGAACCTAGTGGGGGAGGAAGTAGGAGAAATACAAAAAGTGTCCTGCAATGTATACACATTGCCATGTCCATCCGACCTAAATCTGAGAGTGGAACCCCTAAGCAAACAAGCTATCACAAGAGACTACTCCATTTTGTTGGTTGACTATGCATGGATAGTTTGACTGGGGCAACGAAGCTCCCCCACCCACATTCCATGGAGAACAAGGCGAGAAGAGCATTCAATGCTCCCCCTAAAATACCTCCATTCGTGATTAGGTGTGTATGCAAGCTCTGTCTACCATGGGTGTTCTATTAATTTGATTGGTCCTTCATCAAATTCTTAGGCATTTGGGATTAGGTGTGTAACCAACCGTTAGCATTGCCTCATAGTGACACTCCTATAGGGGAGTATTGAAACCCTTTGTGCAATTTTCACTTATGATAGATATGCACACATGTTTGAGAGGAAAATGCATATAAAGGACAAATGCTCAAATGCAAAATTATCCTAACGTCCTTCAAAACTTCAATGAGGAAGGGATGCAAAGGTACAATTTCTAAGCTTACATCAACTTCACTCCAGTTTCTCGACAATTTATTCTACTTGGAAAAACAACTCAACTATGCTTTGTCTTGAGTTAACTCTTTGCCTGCTTGTTATCATCAGCCAAGTGGGCGACATTGAATCAGATGTGTTGACTAGCTCTAATCATTTTCATGTAGTCTCCTTCTTCATGTTTGGCTTTATCTTTCATGTTCCCTTTGCAGCCCTCCCGTCACACCATTTTTTTTCCAATAGCTTTGTTGAGCGGTAAAGTAGAGTGCTCATCAATAGTAGTTGGTGCTTTGACTTTGACCCTTTAGTGTATCACAAAAGGAAAAAGACAAAGTAGATCAGCCCATGGTTGATGTGAATGCAGATCACTCTTATGTGGATGGTGAATCCAGTGGCTGGTGAATCCAGTGGCTCAGAACAAAGCCTTGATGATGAGTTGGGTATTCCTTCTGTTGTTACACCTAGAGTAAGGAAGACAAGGGATGTTATGAGAGCACCTGGTAGTGAGCCTATTTTGAGTGACAGGTCTACTAGAGTTAAGTATCCTATGGATAGGCTGAAATATGATGGATTTACAGCCATTCACTATGCCTATATGGTTAAAGTGATACATGAACTATAACCCACGTCTTTTGAGCAAGCCATGGGAAAAGAAAAATGGGAGAAAGCCATGGATAAAGAAATGGATGCCTTGGAAGCAAATGCTACATGGGAATATGTGCCACCAGGTTATGTGCATGCTATTCATCCCGAGTTTGTTTGCAGGTTGAAGAAAGCCTTGTATAGCTTGAAACAAGCACCCAAAGCATGGTCTGACAAGATAGGGCAGTATCTTGTCACTATTTGCTTTCAGATTTCCACAGCAGATTTCTCACTTTATGTGAGAAAAATAGAGAAAGGTATTATGCTGCTTGTCATTTATGTTGATGATTTGATCATCACAGGTGATAGTGATGAAGATATCCTTCATGTGAAAATGTTATTAAAGTAGAAGTTTGAGATGAAGGATTTGGGAGAGCTGCGATAATTCTTGGGCATTGAGGTGATTAGATCCACAAGTGGGATATGGCTCTTGCAGAGGCAGTATGGATTGGACATGCTATCCAAATATGGGATAACGAGCTGTAAGCCTATTTCAGTTCCTTGGAGCAGAATGTGAAGTTGAGCGCAGATGCAGATGACCTTCTAGAAGACCCTACTATGTACAGATGCATAGTAGGAAGTTTGATTTATATGACTATTACCAAGCCAGATTTGAGCTATGCTATTAGGTTGGTAAGTCAATTTATGCAAGCTCCAAGGAAACCACATTTGGATGCGGCTAGACGCATACTGAGGTATGTGAAGTCCACATTGCAGTATGGACTATTTTATGAGAGTGGGGTTCAGATATAGTTGCATGGATACACTTGGGCTGGTAGTATTTCTTATAGATGATCTACTAGTGAATATGTGTTCTCTTTTGGGAGTGCTGCAGTCACTTGGAGTAGCAAGAAACAGCCTACAGTTGCCTTGTCGAGCACAGAGGCTAAGTACATGGGTGCAGCAATGGCTGCATGTGAGGCAACTTGGTTGCATAAGCTACTTTATGATATGCATCAGTCAACAGATGGGCTAGTTGTCATTTATTGTGGCAACATGAGTAGTATACACTTAGCAAATAACCTAGTCTATCATGCTAGAACAAAGCACATTGAGGTGCATTATCACTATGTGTGGGAGAAGGTTGTAGTAGGTTTTATTGATCTAGTTTATGTCAGCACAGAGGATCAGGTAGCTGATATATTCACGAAGGCATTGGGCACAGAGAAGCTATGCAAGTTTAGAGACCTGCTTGGTGTGCAAGAATTGGGATTGAGCTTGAGGGGGAGTGTTGAGATATTGAGCTCCACTCGTGATATGCCAGGGTGACTGTTGTGCATTTATGTCACCAACTTGTTAGCTACAAATGCGATTGGTACACTGCCCATGAATAATAGCTAGACGATAGCTATCTTTATGTACTCTAGTGAGTGGCTCAGTTAGTATGCCACCTTAGTTAGCTGAGTTTGGTTTAAGACCCACATATAGGGTTCACTTATTCCTTTTATACTGAGAGAGAGTTCTTTTGGCTTTCACAACTAAGAAGAGGAAAACTTTTTTTAGCCTCCACCTTTGTGTGCATTCCCCCATTGTGTATGTGAGAAAAAGTTGAAAGTGAAACTCCTTGCCTCTCTCCCACTCTCTTCACAATGATTACCCCAAAGGACAAAGATGGGGATTGTCCCCCCAATCGAATCGACAAAGATAGCAGAGGGAGCCTCAAGTGGATAGGGCTTAGCAGCCTCACTGTCAACAATAGTAGCAGTAGCAAGATTCCTAAACCCCTTGTGTGGAGGGAGTCCTCTAAGGGGAAATGGACCAAGGTGAAAAAGAAGAAATAAAGCTAGAAGGCCATGAAGAATCACATGCTACACATCAGACTCAAAGAGAAGGTGTGAGTAGACTGTGAGTTAGCTTCCTAGGCTTAGGGAGAGCAATTAGGCAATGCCCCCCAAACATTAAATAACGAGACCGTCCTTGATCTTCTGATAGATCCCCTGTGGTAGGGGACTAGAGTACACATACACCTGCACAATAGCAAGATGTAAGAGCTCCGGCTTCTTGCCCTGCCTTCCAAGAACATAGGGATAGGGGTTTAAAGAAATCAATAAACTGCACAGTAATGAGGCACTAGATCTTTTGTTACTTTAGCAGCCTATGCCACTTTCGTCTACCCTCCCCCCCCCTCTTGAACCCCTCCCCCCCCCAACCTCCTTTCCCCCTATCTTTCTCCTTCTCTCCTTGAGGCCCCCCCCAATGTGGTTTTTGTGCTGTAGTCAGTGTCTCTACCCACCCTTTGTCCTCCTCCTCTCTACCATCTTTCTCTCCCCCTCTTGCTATAGTAGGATCGGCCGCTTCTTTTGCCGCCCATTCTTTCCCTAGACATGATCCTGCTCCCCCACCTTCGGGCAAGGGAGAGACTGAGTCTTCTCCCTCCTGCACCCCCCCATCTAGAGTATGGATTCCTCCTCTCTACAATAGTCCAGCTCCTCCTAGGACTCAACCTCCTTGACATTAGGAAAGAGAGCATGTTCCCCTAGCTTCCAAGCCCTAGAACCTTCCTAGGGTATCCCCCACTGAGTGAGTTTTGGAGGCTCAAACCTTGGAACTATCTAGAGATTCCGGATGCATATCGCTTGGATCTAGAGGTGATGGTGTTTGTTCTTTTAGTCTTAAAAATGGTGATCCATTGGAGTGGTTGGCTCTCCCTCTCATCCTTGTTGGGGTTTCCATTTTGCCTCCACCACAGGAGAGGATCAGTGGACCCTGTCATTATTTGATTGTGTGATGGGAGAGCAGATGTACCGCATGATATAGTAGTGGATGGACCCACAAGGGATAGATTTGTGGAGCTTTAGCTATCATCAAGCTTGGATTTGCTATGGAGAGGCTGGATATAGGCATGGCAATAGCCGTGATCTATTTGGAGCCAAAGGTGGAGCTCACACACTTGACATACTAGACATTCAGTAGTGCACCAATAGGTTTGGGGCTAATGTCTCCTTCATGATGTTTGGTCACAAAAGGTCATCCTAGAGCCTGTCATGCCCTTGGTATGCCAATGCACAGATACATACTACTCTCCTTCCAAGCCACCCTTTGAATTCACAGAAGTCTGAGGCTGTGGTATAGGCTCCCATTCATAGATGAGCCATGTTCTCTTATCCTCTTCCCCACCAACTCATGGTTAGTCGGAACATGCATGGGCTTCATGATCATGCACATAGCTACCCATAACACCTGATTCTTCATCAGGAGTTGTAGAGGGTAGTGGATTTTATTTCAATATGGGAGCATATGTTTTCAACATCAGACATTAGTCATTGCCACCACCTGCTCTCTAGGAGAGGTGCAGAGGTATGATCCCCTATAGTGGGTGTTAGATATGCTCAATGCCCCACCTTCCCACCATTGGTCCAAGCCGCTCAAGTTGTAAGGCCCCCATATGAGGAGAAGCCATGTGTGAGCCCGGGACACTGAATGGATCCTGACTTGCATGTCACAGATGAGGTCTATCAATGAGACCGTTGATGGTAGAAAGGTGATCTATGTGAGTCTAGCCTATGGGCTAGGCAAGGTAGGTAAGCTGGTAGCACAATGAGGCACATTGTCTTGAATGTGTGGGAGCCCCTTATTCTTGATGGGGCCTAGGGGCCAGTAGCCCCCCTGGTGGGGGTTTGGGGGCAAGAGCCATCAAGGCGATTGTATAGGGAATATTCCTTGAATATTCCATGGATGACTAGTCAGTTCCACTGACTAGGTTGATTGGTTGGCTTCACTGACTAGGTTGACTTGTCAATTCCCCTAACTACGTTGATCTGACTACCGCCCTCATAGCTATAAAGAGGTGACCTCCCTAGTCCATTGTACCAAATCAGATCTTCCAGCAGAGATCTTCCAGCTAGTAGCTCTTCACCTACTATTTGTCTAGATCACCATGTAAGCTCCACTGTGGGAGCACACGGATGGATGGAGCCATCATCTATACTACATTAGTTTTGAAGGAAAATTTTGTTCCTCTCTAGTTTGCTACGTACTCTCTATTCTTTGTTCAATTTCTATTCCGTTGCACCGTGTAATTTAACAGTGGGGAAGAGTGGAAATGTTTGCATTTTATTCTATCAAGCAATGGCTCTAAAGGTCTTTGATCAGGGTGAGCTTATCACTCATTGACGAATTTGGATGGGTCTCCAAGTTGGCCAGTCTAGATTGGGATCCTAAGCTTGTAAGCACCTACTTGTAGATAGTCCTAGCGTACTTTTTGGAGGTGGTTGATAAAGTGCCTTCCATATGTTGACTGCTAGATTGTTGGAGGCAACTTCAACAACCTAGATTTTGTAAAGGGTGCTTCTTTCTTTGATGTGCCTATAGCGGAGAGGAGTACTTAGGAGTAGTTCATCTTTGCTAGAGACTCGTGATGAGAGGCGGAGTTCACCAAGCTCCTTGGTAGCCTTCTTTTTTTCCTTTGGATAGACAAGGCATAATGGCTGTGGTTGGAGCACCTTAAGAGCTTTAATGTTGGGGATTGGGCAATGCATAGGGGGGCTCCATGAGCATTCTAGCAAGCACTATGTGTTAGATAATTCCCCTATTGTGCTCCACATAGAGCAACCCACTATGAACTCCCCCAAAAAGGGATTTGCATCCCATATTATCTACTTTTGCTAGAGGAGGTAAAGTAGGTAGTAGCTGAGATTTGTCAGCAGTTGACAGTGGGCCCAGGGATGGATGGTCTTCGTGGGAGGCAAATGCAATCCATGGGAGTAGCAAGGAGATACATTTTGAGGACCTTACACAAAGATATGCTCTATGGGAGTGAGAGAGAGCATTGAGACAAGACTTAGAATGCATAGAAAGACTCGGTAGAGAGAAGGATCCAAGGTCTCGATCGCTTAGTGATCAATATGAGCATACGAGAATTGACCTCGAGGCCATAGAGGTCCAAAAAAACCCAAATGGGTATGACAGGGAGACTCGATCACTTGGTTTTTCTTCCATACCATAGGGCCATAATAAGCTAGGACACATCTTCAATGATTGCGAGATGAGTAGGACAGAGGCACATGGATGATCAGGAGACCTTAAGATGTCCACGGACTTCTATCGATATAGCTGTTCCAATCTAAGGAGGAGTCTCCCTTGGTTCTTGGAGCTTGAGAGGTGGTGTGGAATTAGGTTCTGACAGTAGTCCCACCATCCTTGAGCAAGTGGTTGGAGATACTGCTCATTGACGAGGAGCTCTAAGAGGCCCTCAAATCCCTCCCACCTCAGAACCATAGGATGTCTTGACCACACCAGCTTTCTTTTAAAGCTTTTGGGAGCATGTTCTCACCCCACTTTGGCTAGCACGGTAGGATATTTTTTACTTAGGCTCAATTCCTTACATCTTGAGCCAAGGATGAATAGGCTTGATCCTACAAGGTAGGGGCACGTCAGACTTTTAATACCGGAGACCGATCACCTTACTAGATACTGCATATAAGACCTAAGCTAAGGTCTCAAGCTTGTGGTTAAGACCCCACCTATCTAACATCATTCACAACACTTGGGACTGGTTTTGTTCATGAGGACAACATGTTGGATGTCTTCACCTTTTGAAGGCAATGGATTGGCCTAGGGAGGAGTTGCAGCCTCTAGATATCCTTCTCTTGGATTTTGAGAAGGCTTATCATAGGGTGGAATGGTATTTTTAGACAAATGAATCAGAGGACTTTATATGCAAGAAGTTCTAGTCAGATATTTATTGGTAGCCACACGGGAAAGGCCTTCTCACTTTCTCACTCAATATGACACAAATGACCCCTCACACCCTTCCTTAATGACATTTGTGAATAAGAAAGTATTGATAGTGGGGATGAAGTGAGGAACTGGCAACCAACATGGAGTAGACATGGATGATTAGGAGTGAGCACTGAGGCATATTAGGATTGTCTACAAAGTTGAGCCCATGAGGAAAGAGGGGCCCTTTGTGTTTTACTCATAGTGATTGGAAACACATAGAAATGCAAGTATAGGAGAAGATGACGGTGGAGGCAATACAAAATACCTAGAATGATGATGACGAAGGGCTATCGAGGAGGCTTGAAGAATGATCTATTGAGGAGCATTGAAGGAACAATGAAAGGGCAAGAGGTAGAAGGTGATCCAAAAACTGAGAGTGATGACAAAGGGCTATCAAGGAGTCTTGAAGAATGCACTGTCAAGGCATGTCGAAGGAAAAATGAAAGGGCAAGGGTTGGAAGGTGTTTGAGGAATGGTGGGGCTCGGGGTGAGGTAGGTATCGATTCACACTCCTATTTGCGAGCCTGTTGAATTCAGGGGAGGTCAATAAGTGCGCTTAACATCACCCCAAAGAGTGATGATAGCAGACCTCGTTTTGCCTTTGATTCTAGGGATGTGTGTGTGGGAACTGCTTTAAAAGCTCCACCACCCTTGTGAATATGGATGTTGGTAGATACGTGAATGTGCTCTAAAAGAGTTTCTAATTTCAAATGCTTTGCCACATGTTAGATGCTTGTTTGTTGAAGAATTTTTCCAATTATCTCCCAAAGCCTAAAGGTGGTGCTAGCGAACCCATGCCATATTGTTTTACTTTATCTTCCTTTTTAAACAAAGGGGGATTGAGGAGATGCCTAGCTAGAAGAGAGTTTGTTGTGGAAGATGCAATTATTGGGTGCATTAGTGATGAGGTAGGCAATGTGTATATTGGTCCATTTATGTCTTCTCCACCTCTACCAACACAAGCATCACCATCATAAGCACCATTAGAAAATTAGAAGCAATAGCACTAGTATGAGCTAATTGCTCCCGCAGATATTGGGAATTTTTGCATTTTTTAAAAGGCTAACAATATTAAGAGTGAGGCCATATCCATGGATCTTTGGAGGGTTGCTTTATTCTCAATAAGCGGAAGAGAGTGAGTGTAGTTGTGTTCACATGTGAAAATATGCCCATAATTCCATCTGCTTCTCCCTTGGTTGTAGGTGCGGTGAGCGGAGAGAAAAAGACAACCAAGAGCTTAAGAAAGGGGTTGCATTAAGCTTGAGGGGATGGCCAAAAATTCCTCCAAGGGGCCTGGATGAGAAAGCTAACACATAGTCCCAAGCAAAGCACAAAAGATTGAGCAAGAGAGAAAGGGCCTAGGATGTGTGAAGTACACTGAGGGAAGGCAAAGAAATTACTCCAAACTCAAACCTAAGAAAAACTGCAAGGGCATGGGATCTTGAACACTCTTGAAGAGTGTTAAACCTACTACTAGTGTCGAGCTCAAAAGCTTGATCAAGAGAGCAAGGGCCCAGAACGTGCAAAGTACACTGAGGCAAGCTAAAGAAATTACTCCAAACTCAAACCTGAGAAACCATCAAGGGCATGGGACACTGAACACTCCTTCAAAAGTGTCAAACCTACTACTTGTGTCGAGGAGTAAGTTCAAGCCAAGCAAAAGGAGAGCTCACGATAGGGCTTGAAATAGACACCCATAGCTCTAATCACTATTGCACCCGGTAGGAATAGTACCAGGAGCTATAAAAACTCCCTCACCTAGCTAAAGGGGTGTTGGTACCTACAACAAGCCTTGAAGGGTTCTCTCTAAGCAACACAACTGGCTAGAAGGGCACTTGAGGTGCTGCAAGAAGCACAAGCTGCTCCAAGTAGCTCACTGACTAGAGCTGACACTAGACAGGGGGTAATGGGGGGGGCAACACAAAGGGGAGGAGAAGAAATGTATACTCCTAGATCGACACATTAACATAATTGTTGATGATAAGGAAATTTTTATTGGCTACATGCAAAAAGAACAAAATACTAACCTATGGAGTTTTTGGTGGTTTGTATACTAAGTATCAAAAATAACATGTACACCAAGCACATGTACAAATAATTCACAAATGTACTAATTTTATATAGATGCATACATACATACATACATACATATATACACATATATATATTATTTATTTATTTATTTATATTTATATTTGTATATTTATATCTATATCTATATTGGTAGAATATGGTTAGATTTGTTGGTTATTACAAGTGCATTAGCTTGAAGGACCCGATGAGACCACCACTTCGAGGCTTCTACTCTCTCAGGAACAATAAGAAATCCAAAATTGTTATGAAGACTTTGGAGGAGAGGCCTTCCCACAATTAGAAACTAAAAATTAATTCTTTATATAGAGCTTGTCCATTATCAAGGTGAACATGAGATCTCCAAATTGAAATTTCATGTATGTTGCATCAATTTCACAATCCAACACCAACATAATTATTGACAAGTAAATGTTTTAGAGGCTACATGAGGAAAGAACAAAGCATATCGACCTATGGAGCATTTGATGAGCTATATACTACTAACCATTTGTAGAATATGGTCTACTTGTGTTGGCTCTTTCCCACGGCTTCCACAGGAAGAGTAGTGTAGTCTCAATATGCAAGGTTCTGAGGCTTTTTTGTCACCTACATATATATCGGGATTGTCATTTGTAGTATATGTGTAGCTTAAGACCCCGAGTTGTATTCCAGTGAGAGATGTAGGCTTAAGCGTGGTAAGCAAACATAGTGCATGCATGTGTGAAAGGAATGTGCATCATTGGGGGTTGAAGGGTTTAGGAGGAGTTTAAGGGTAAGAGGGAGGTTCAGGGTTTAGAAGGAGGTTCCAAGGTTTAGAGAGAGGTTCTAGGTTTTAGAAGAGGTTCTAGAGTTTAGAATAGGTTCTAGAGTTTAGAAGAGGTTCAAGGGTTAGAAGGAGGATCTAAGGTTCACGGTAGAGTACATGGTGGAGAACTCGTCTCCCTCGTAAGTCATGGAGGTTAAGGGTTGAGGAACTAAGGTTTTAGGGGGAGCATAGAAGTGGGAGAGGAAGAAGATGTAAGAGCATGGAGGGAAAGGAGAGAGAGAGAAGAGGGAGGAAGAGGAGGGAGGAGGAGAAGGGAGGAGGAGGAGGAGGAGGAGGAGGAGGAGAGGGGAGGGGGAGGAGGAGGAGAAGGAGAGGGAGAGGGAGAGGATGGGTTGCAAGGTTAGATGAGATGGGAGGAGGAGTTGCAGGGTTAGGACATGCTTTTGGACGTGGAGTGCAAGGAAGCATGGACACTTGAGACAATTGCTTGGAATGCCAAAGTCAACACAATGCCCCAAAGAGTGTGGGCTTCATTCCATTATGGGGTATTTATACAAGTTGGAGAGCTTCTCTCTCTGCATGTAGAAATTGTAAGACATTCTCTCTCTACATGTAGAACTTGCATATAGAAGTTGCATGTAGGAGTTGATTGTAGAACTTGCATGTTGCATGTTGCATGTAGGAGTTGCATGTAGAACTCGCATGTAAGAATTGCATGTAGGAGTTGCAAGTAGAACTTGCACATTTAGGATTCCTAAGAGAGATTATTCCTAGCTTTATGCAAGTACAAGCGGAGCTTTGCTGCTACTCTACACACACATTCTGTACTACCTAAGTCCATGTTGGCAAAGAGACAACATACTCTCAGATCCATTTTATTACCCATCCTCAGGTTATGGCTTATTGTGAGCACGTAGCTAGGTTGCCATGCATGTAATCTAGTGGCTGTGAAACTTGTGTCATGCTAGTCGATCTTGCTATAAAGACTTGGCACCATACTATTTTTGCTCAATTTCGAGGTACACTGAATCCACCATTTGTTCGAACAGAGATACATGGCGTGCTTCTAAGAAGATGACTCTTTGATAGAGTTGACTTGTAATCTGAGCATCGATCTGTTCATTGGGATTGAAACTGAGTGGAGGTATATGGCTATCGAGGTGACATGGGACATCTAGAATGTATTCCAATGTTTTGTAGTAGATAGCACTTAGGCAAAGGAAGCGATCAATGTTGCCGCACATTATTTGCTCATGTTGCTGAAGTGCTCGGATCATTATGCCTTGGATATTCCATTCTACACCAGAGTATGGTCAGATCATTGGCCAATTAATGGTGCGATCTTCATCCAAAGTGTGTATGTTGGCTTCTCGTCTTTGACATTGTGGAACGGCATAGAACTTGGGATAGGCTCTCTCTTTCAAGAAGATTACATCAAAGACCTTGGGACAGTGCCAATGAGGTTGTCGATCCAACTTGCTTATCCAATCTTCACTAATTTGATGCTAATGAAGGCTGGTAAAAGGAAGTTGTCCAGGGTCCATCCACCTCGAGTTTTCATATCATGATATTTGCTCCAAAATTCCTTGATGTGGTTATTGGGAAGTGGTTTCTCATCAAAATCATACCCATCATTGGAACTTGACATGGGAGTACGAATTGGATTATCTAGATCCTGATATTCAAAATCAAATACTGTGTCATTTTTTGTTGATGGCAGCACAAGTAGTGTTGGAGGTGATGATAGGGTAGCGAGAGAATCTTGGGACATGGGGGAGAAATATGGTAGAGTGTTAGTTGTGAAAGGGGGAGCACAGGGGAGGGGGGGAAGAACTGAGTAGATGGTTTGAGCAGCTTGGTGATCCTCGAGGGTAGGATTAGCAAGGGAAGGAAAGAAGCTAGGTGTGAGAGGCTCATAAGTTTGTGACTATTGGGTTAGTTGAAAATGGTGAGAGGCATGAACAAAGAGATGATGAAGGGAATAGATGTTAGGATGGAGCTCAGGGAAGGTTAAGAGGGTGGTAGCAGCAAGGGTAAGTGAGGTTATGAGGTTGGTAGAGAGAGTGCTTAGATATGGAAAGTTGGATGTGAGATATGCCATCTCATCTTCCAACACTTCTTTTTGCTAGTGCGATGGAATCATCAGCTGCAAGGTTGGGATGTCAGTTATGTTATGCCTTGCAAATAATAGTGATGGCCTTTGTAGCAATGGCAACAAACTAGCAATAACCCTGAGGGGAGGACTACCCATGAGGCATACATATGCAATGAAAGCATTCATCCTGAGTGCTATAAACCAGACATGTGTAGACAGGCAGAAGATATTTTTCTCATCTTTGGGAGTCTTGGCAAATTATGCAATTGTGCACCAAGCTGTAGCATCTCGTGGGGCAATTCCTCAATTCCGACCTCTAGAATAGGCATTTCTTCTGAGGTATCTATATTTCCCAATGTGATAGTAGGAGAAGTTGGTGACGGCTCCCATACTGGTGAGAAGGGAATGTCCAACTCCTCAATAGGTTTTAGTAACTGGGGCAGAGCCATTTCTCGTTCCTGTAGCTCTTTTTTTATGATTATAGCCAATAAGTGTGGAATTCTATATTTTTGGCCTGATTCTTGCCGCACTTAAACCTAGGATTGTGGATAGGAATTGTGCTGCTTCCTTGAGCCAAGGGTTAAGGATGGTGCGAAGTAATATACCATCCCTATGGAACATTGTGCCCTTGGCGAGGAGAGGCTATGCTTAGAGAAATTTAGCATCGACAGGCTATGTAGGGTATTTAACACCTTGTGTCGAGAGTGAGAAGGCCCTTTGAATGACTGTACTATCAAGGATAATGTTGAGTGGGCTCTGATATATAGTGATGGTGCCATACTTGCCAACCTGTGCATTGCTAGAGTGGTAAGAATGGAGAAATTCCTTGATGTATGTAGTCATTATAGGACTATCCTCTAAGGATTTTAGGCTCTCATACAAACTACCCACACCCCTTTGCTCTAAGAAAGATATTGTTGTGTTGGGAAGAGCATAAGTCAATGTACGTGGCCACACAAGTTCCAATGATGGGTATCATTTTGATGAGATACCACTTCCCACCAGTAACCCCATCAAGGAATTTTGGAGCAAATATCCTGATATGAAAACTTGAGGTGGATGGATTCCCTACCAACCTTCATCAGTGTCAAATTAGTGAAGATTGGATAAGCTAGTTGGATCCACAACTTGATTGGCGCCGTCCCAAGCTCTTTGATGTAATCTTCTTGAAAGAGTACCTACATTCACCTCCATGTCTCAGAACCCATCCCAAGTTCTATGCAGTTCCATGACGTCAAAGATGGGAAGCGAACATACACACTTTGGATGAAGTTGCACCATTAATTGGCCAATGATCAAATCATAATCTAGTGTAGAATGGAATATCCAAGGCATAATGATTTGAGCA
Source organism: Dipteris shenzhenensis (assembly GCF_047967505.1). Taxonomy (NCBI): domain Eukaryota; kingdom Viridiplantae; phylum Streptophyta; class Polypodiopsida; order Gleicheniales; family Dipteridaceae; genus Dipteris; species Dipteris shenzhenensis. Next base: position 15,559,754 of record NC_141624.1, read on the forward strand.
TTTCAATAGCATCAGCAAATAATGTGCGGCAACATTGATCGCTTCCTTCGCCTAAGTGCTATCTTTTGCAAAACATTGGAATACATTTTGGAGGTCCCATGTCACCTCAATAGCCATTTGCCTCCACTCAATTTCAATCCCAATGAACAAATCGATGCTCCAATTACAAGCAGACTCTATCAAAGAGTCATCTTCTTAGAAGCACGCCACATGAAGGGTCTGAGAGATGCTACATGGGTATAGAGAGAGACTGCCATAGCGGTAGATTTGAGATAAAGTGCAGGGTTGCCACATGGGCAACCTACACCGTGCTATGTGGACAGCATGAACAGCAGGCTTAGGTGCTACAGTAGAACCTGCAAAGGACAGTAGACTAGTATGGAGTCATTATAGCTATAAGGTAGATAGTACAGGGCCAAACAGAGGTACCTGGTTGGCAGTAGCAAGGACAGATGGTTGGAGCTGATGCTAAGTTGCAGGAGGTGCAACAATGCCTAGGATAGAAGGTCCCACAGATAGGTCAAGGACATGTGTAAGGGCAGGCCTTATATGCCCTATAAGCAGTTATGCGGCATCAAAATAGGTCTGGAACAAGGCGCAGGTGTGCACAGCTGGCACATGGAAGTCAGGTGCCTATTTTGAGTTACATTTAATTTCCATCTAGAGTGAAAGTTATGTCAAGAGCATTTGTGCAAGGATTTCACAAAGAAGAGTTTGAGATATAATACCTTGAGTAAATTTCTAGATTGGTCAATTCAAAGGAATGCATTGAAATATGCACACCTACTGTTAATTGCACTAATATGTCCACATCATTTGGGTCACATGATACCCAAACTGCAACCATATTTCTAACAAATTAGAGCCAAGTTACCAAAAAATCAAGCATGACCTATAGTTTATCTAGACCAAAGAATTTATGGTGGCCCATTTAGGACTTTCAGGTTATGCTAGCATTGCCAAAGAACTTAAATATGGCCAAAATATAATAGTAGTCTTAGTTGGTTGATGCTAGCATCTATTTCTACCCAAGAAAATTCTTGCACACTTAGGTATGTTCAAGGGCTACCATTATTCAATCACAAATTCAAAAAGCCATAGATGGTTTTAGGCACATTGTCATTGGAAAGGGTGACCTAAAACTATATGCAAGGAAAGATACAAGGATTGTGTAGTTGCTACTATGAAAAGGATGTACAACATCTCAAGGGGAATTTTGCAAAAGGATGAAGCTCCTTATCTAGCTAGATCTTGAGATGTTGAGGGGTTTTTGCATAATGAAAGCCGAAAGAAGCACTATTTTACACCTAGATGTATGTGCAACTAGGAGAATATTGCATGGCAGCATAGAAAAACTGAATTGGGTCGCCTTCCATTTTCTAACTTAGAGGTTTCCAATCTACGAGTTGATTGAGAACGGTAGCCTAAAAAAGCATTTGCAATTGAATAAATTTCTAGGCATTTTTGTGTAGAGAATCATGATCAATCTCATCAAGAGCTGAAGATACAAAAACATTCTTGCAGTTTTGTTGATTTTTGTCAATTGTAGGTCCTTTTGGTGGATCATAGCAAGGGCAAATTGGGGCACAAATTTTCATAGACATGGCTTTGTAAGGATCATCATTCTTTGAGTCCTGTGAGTGTTTTGCTTTTGTAGATATCTACCTCATTGATGGAATTTAGGCTGCCTATGGTGCTTAGTGACATTAGTAAACAATCCTAGATAGTGCACATAATCCTCCTTGATCACTCAAAATTTCTTCCCCCTTGTACTACAATAGTTTTGCTCATTTTTTATGCTTTTTTTTATGGAAAATACACTTTTTTTTTCAAACTCTGATATACGTAGAAAAAAATATTGATATTAACATCAATAAGGAAGAGTCAATATTAACCTTGTTATTTACGTCAAAATTTCAATTGATCTATAGTTTTTTGATGCTAGTAGCAATGGCAATATTGACAATCCCCTAGTTTTATGCAGATCTTTTCATGCTTTTTTTGACAGAAATACGACTTTGGGACACAATTTCTGATGATGAAAACACCGACGCTAATATTGATGTTGGTAAAAGATCCCAAAGCCTCATTGACGCTTTCTTTTGTGGATAATTTTTTTAAAGGGTAGATTAGGGCTTGGTCAAGCCCTAATTTTCCCTTTTATAAAGGTATGTATTACACTGTAAAAGGGAAAGGGAAAGGAAAGGGATGGAAAGGGAAAGTCAAGGAAAGGTAAAAGGGGGAAGGGAAAGGAAAGAAAAACTCAAGAAGACCAAAGAAAATCAACATACCTGGTGAAAAGGGATGCTTGCAAGGTGTGATGGTCGTCCTTGGTTGTGGAGAGGTGCTTCCAAGCTATGGAGGTCTTGATGACAAGCTATAGAGTATTAATGAAGGATGGGATAGAAGAATGAAAGTGATGCAATTCAAAATTGGGTTTTACTTCCCACAGCATCGATATGAGTGTCAATATTTTTGTCACTAAAACCATCTAAAATAAATTAACACCATTTTTTGGGGTTTAGGGTATTTAGACTCAAAATCTAGATGCAAATGTTTTATTTTTAAGGATGTGATTCACTTTTTCACCACGTATCAAAATAATGCCTCAGTGGTATTCTATTATACAAATGGGAGCCAATGACCACAATACTTGCAAGGGACTTAAAATCACCTAAATTGATGCCCGTGCATAGTGTCATGGCCATCAAACTCCATTTTCATGGTCAAGAACGTACATGCCCATGTTTTTGCCCATGCATCCCCTCTTCTGGTTCAAAATAATGCACTGGTGGTATTCTAGTAATGCAAGTGGGACTCCATGGCCAAGATACTTTGAAAGGGACTTAAAATAACCTAGATTAAGGCCTGTGCAAAGTATCATGGCCATATAATCCCATGCATCCCCTCTTTTGGTTTGAAATAATGCATCGGTGGTGTTTCAGTCATGCAAATGGGACTCAATGGCCATGATACTTTGCAAGGGATATAAAATCACCAAGATCAGGGCCCGTGCAAAGTATTATGTCCATAGGATCCTATTTGCATGGTCAAGAACAAACATTTCTATGTTTTTGCCCATTCATCCCCTGTTCTGGTTCAAAAAATGCGTCAATGGTATTCTAGTCATGCAAATGGGACCCAATGGACATGATACTTTTCAAGGGACTTAAATTAACCTATATTGAGGCCTGTGAAAAGTATCATTGCCATAGGATCCCATTTTCATGGTCAAGAATGAAGATTTCCATGTTTTTGCCCATGCATCTCCTCTTTTGTTCAGAATAATGCCTCGGTGGTATTCTAGCCATGTGAATGGGATAGATGGCCACAATACTATGAAAGGGACTTAAAATAACCTATATTGAGTTTTGTGCAAAGCATCATGCAAATGGATCCCATTTGCAAGGTTGAGCAAAAAAGTATGTTTTTGCTCCATGCATCCCCTCTTCTCCCTCAAAATGATACACCGATTGTATTCTAGTCATACAAATGGGATCTAATGGCCAAGATAATATTAAAGGAAATTATAATAACCTATATTGAGGCCTATGAAAAGTATCATGGCCATTGGATCCCATTTGCATGGTTAAGGATGAACATTTGCATGTTTTTGCCACATGCATCCCCTCTTTTGGTTTGAAAAAGCCTCGGTGGTATTCTAGTCATGGAAATGGAACCGGATGGCCATGATACTTTGCAAGTGACTTAAAATTACCTATATTGAGACCTGTGAAAAGTATCATGGCCATTGGATCCCATTTGCATGGTTAAGAACGAACATTTCCAGGTTTTTGCCCATGCGTCCCCTCTTCTAGTTTGAAATAATGCACTGGTGGTATTATAATCATGTAAATGGGACCCGATGGCCATGATAATTTTTAAGGGAATTGAAATTACCTAGATCAAGGCTCATGGCCATCGGATCCCATTTGCATGGTCAAGAACGAACATTTCCATGTTTTTGTCCATGCATCCCCTCTTCTGGTTCGAAATAATGCCTCGGTGGCATTCTAGTCATGCAAATGTGGCTCGATGGCCATAATACTTTGCAAGGAAACTAGATGGCCATATGATCCCATTTGCATGGTCAAGAATGACAATTTCCATGTTTTTGCCCATGCATCCCCTCTTCTAGTTCGCAATAATGCACCAGTGATGTTCTAGTCATGCAAATGGGACCCGATGGCCACTATACTTTGCAAGGTACTGAAACTCACCTATGTTGAGTCTCATGCAAGGTATCATGGCCATAAAATCCCATTTTCATGGTCAAGAATGAACAATTTCATGTTTTGTCCCATGCATCCCCTCTTCTAGTTCGAAATAATGCACTGATGGTCTTCTAGTAATGAAATGGGACCGGATGGCCATGACACTTTGAAAGGGACTTAAAAACACATAGATTGAGTCTTGTACAAAGTATCATGGCCATATTATCTCATTTGTATAGTCAAGAATGAATATTTCCATGTTTTTTTCCATGCATCCCCTCTTTTGGTTTGAAATAATGCCTCGTGGTATTCTTTCATGCAAATGGGAAAATGGGACATCATGGATACTATACTTTGAAAGGGAATTAAAATCCTTCTAGTTCAAAATAATGCCTCGGTGGTATTCTAGTCATGCAAATGGGAGCTAATGGCCACTATAATTTGCAAGGGACTTAAAATCACCTATATTGAGACCAATGTAAAGTATAATGGCCACCAAATCCCATTTGCATGGTCATAATGAACATTTCCATGTTTTTGCCCATGCATCTTCTCTTCTGGTTCATAAATAATCATAATGCATTGCCGTAATGCTATGCTTTATTAGTCAAACCATGTGAGCCCATGTTATCTAGCCCCCATTAGCTTCATGTGATAGATAATTTTTATCTGTATAGTGCTCAATGTCCTATTAACAATAAAACATTATCAATGCTTTTTTTAAGGTTAATATCGATGGAAATATCAACTCTGGTAAAATTTCTAGAACGTTTTTGAATGGAAATATCGACGAAACAAAGCATGGTCAATGACTAAACAAAATGGGTTCAATTTTTGGCGTGTTTTGTTCTCATGTATGGATTATTGGTGTTTTCATGATCATGTGCAACCTTTGTAGATGTCTTTAAGCCTTCATCACATCTGAAGAAGAGACTAGTAGGGAAAATCCTTATGAATGAGTCTTGTGTGATTGTGCACAATACGAAGGACAAATATGGAGATTACACAACATAGAAATAACACACATAGATGTAGGTGGAGTGTTATTGCAGATATGAAAACCCAAACTGGATCCTATGACATCCATCCCATCTCCTGGCATGTCTTCAAGGTGACAATGTTGATGCTAGAACCTTCGTCCACCAGAACTTGCTCGAAAGTTCGGCCTTGTGCTTTTGCCATAGTCACTGGAATCCTCATATCTATGAGAGGAACTGAAGAAGAATCTCCTGCATTTGTATAACCTCTAACATACCTTACAAATACACTGAGCTTGTTGATAGCCTCTGATGTATCTTTAGTCCTACATCCCCACAAAGAAATTGGAAGTACATACTATAGAAACGATGTTGTGTTAACGAAATTCAAACAAGAGGTAAAAAATGGATCGAATTGAAGTGGAAGTAATATTACTTGAATCATTTTGTGCCAATCATGCAACTTTACACCACTTAGTTTTCCAAATGAAGTAAAGGAACCCTTTAAGTTATAGAAATATGATTTTGATGTTATTCATCAGCCAAGATCCCAACGCGGTGGCCAACTACTTATCTCGATTGGAGTCTTGGGAGATGCCAACAAGAGTAGAAGATGATTTTCCTGATGCTAAGCTTGCGGCTATCTTTCGGGCGGATCCAATTGGGCCAAAGGTGGTTCTAGAAATCCCGTGGCCTTAGTATGATGAGATGTTGTCATTCTCGACCACTGGGGTGATGCCCAAGTACCTGAATCGAGATCAAAAGAAGCGATTGGCATTACAAATCTGATCTTTTAAAGTAGTGCCAATTGTATCGATGGCATTTGATGCCTTGCTGTGGTGTGTTCAACTTCATGAGCAAGAGGCGGTTCAAATGGAGGCACATTGCAGGGTTTCATGTGGGCAATTTTGAGGGCAATAATCACGAAGAAATCCACAAGTAGGCTTATGGTGGCCAACCATGTGGAAAGATGCCCGATGGTTTGCAAAGAGTTGTGATTTATGTCAGTGGTTGGGTCAACCCACCAATCACGATCGGATGCCACTAAACCCTATCTTGCCACTTGAACAATTTTAAAAATGGGGTCTGGATTTTATGGGTCCATTCCGCCGACCAATTGCGGCCCGTGTGCAGAATTGTTATACATTGTTGGCAACCGATTACTGTACCAAATGGGTGGAGGCATGGGCTCTGTGAGATAACACTGCAAATTTTGTTGCAAAATGCCTCTATGGAGATATGTTCATGTAGTTTGGTTGTCCGATTGAGTTGGTTAGCGTGACAGGGGTACCCACTTTATCAACAAGGTCATTAAGCAGATGAATTCCTTCTATATGGTGATCCACAAGAAGTCTTCTCCCTACTACCCATAGGCCAATGGATTGGCTAAATCAATAATCATACATTCAAGTGGATCATCTCGTTGCTAGTGAATGAGCATCGCACAGATTGGGACGAAAAGTTGTTGGCCACATTATGGGCCTACTACACATCCTTCAAGGTGGCAACTGGGCTGACTCCCTTCAAGCTAGCATTTGGAATGGAAGCAATCACACCAATCGAGCACGAAGTTCCAAGCTTGCAGATTGCAATGGAGGATAGGCTTCTTCCGCAGAAGTCTATGGTATTGCATCTAGATGTACTAAACCAGTTGGATGATATGCAAAATGGAAAGCTATTATCTTAGTATAGAGGTTCAAGCAAGGCCAAAGTAGCGGGTGGATTTGGCATCAAAAAAGAAGCTGCTTGAACACGGGCAAATGGTGTTGCTGTTCAACAATCGTTTAGGGCGGATGCCGAGGAAGCTGAAGTTGCAATGGTTGGGACCGTTCTGGATATTTCATGGGTGAGGGTCTACATCGTTTTATCTTGCAGACTTGTAAGAGCACATTCTTTCACATCCCAGGTAATGGATTTCGACTATGTCCTTATCATCATGATGAGATCAGTGCCCATTTTTGGTATCTAATGAGGCACAACTTTCCTGGGTTGAGGTGGAGGCGACGGAGCAATCCCAAGAGGACATGTGGTAGTATGGTAAGATGCATGATGACAGAAGTATTATGTGCGGTCCTTTCCCAGCTGGCATGCAACACCCTATCGTCATCACAACGAGGGGTACTGGCGATCGGGAATACAATCTTTTGTCACTTTTTTGCATGTACCTATAGCATTCTTCGCCTCCCTCAGCTTCCTTCATATTCCTTGCTTTATTTGCATTCAGCTCTCTTTTCTTTGCTTTGCATTGCTATGGTGATGGTGCACGTGCAATTTCACTCTTTCATTCCACTCGTGTATGTTGATTCTCAGTCTATCGATGCATAGTTGCAAAGGCTGAGGATTGGAAGTTTCAGCAGCAATGATTGGCTAAAGGTGAACATTCGCCCAGCGGCTTTAGCACTTTGTTAGTAGCTTGCACTCAGATTAGCTGTGGAGTTTTTGGGTGAGAATTGGTTTCTCACCACTCAATTGATCTATTAGTGACAGCGGCTACTTGCTGGCAGATGGGGAGTTGTTGGTGCAACCATCGTGTTCAGCGGAAGAGATGGTGGCGTAGTTTACCAACCCAGCTCGAGGTGAGTACAAGTTGAGCGCTTACAAAGATGTTCAAGTTCATGATCTTTATTGATGGATTCTAAACTCTGTCTATTTGCAAGCGAAGGCCTATACAATTACTCCCAGTTCTCATGGGATGATCGCGGTAACAAAGCAAAGACCAGTGCCTTGGGCATGAATTTTAAAGGAGAGAATCCATGCAGAGGCACAGAGGGTGGCAATGGCAGTGGTGGAGAAGAAACAAGTTGTGAATTCAAAGATTGGGTAGATTGAGGAAGTTTTATTTCCCTTACAACTTGACTCTACTGTTCCTCTAAGGAATACGGCACTAGTTTTGACCCTGGAGCCAGAAGGACCTCTGCATGATATGGCTAAAGGACAGTCTGGTCGAGAGGCTAAGAAGCAGAGACATCGAGGTCCTCGAATCACTTAGGGAGTGCTTCCTTCTATTGCTCCCCTTACTCTTCCCATGCAGTCACGGCATCAACAGGGGTGCTTGTGAGTTTGCTAAGCAGTGGGTTGTTATCAACGTAGCTCAGTATGGTGCCCCCACTTCCTCCACTGGTGAATTCCGAGTGGGTAACCGTTTCAGTGGTGCCTATGCCAATGGTGGTAGGTACTTCCAGGAAGTCCTAATGCTTGGTGGTTCTCTTACTCGGTGATGGTTGCAGCAACTCCAACGCACAACAGCAACAATGACGGCAACATCCACTGCGGTGGTAGTAGTGTGACAAAGGCATTGTGAGTGACATAGCAACAGAGGAGGCCATTGCGGTCTCCGAGCCTGGGGTGGTCTCTAACACCCTCGGTTGGTTTTTCATTGCGGCTACAATCAATGCATGTGGAGCTTCAATTTTGTGCATAGTTGCTAGCTCGTCTTGCAACGCAGTGTTTTGCAGGGACTGATCCCTCTAGAGTTATGACATTAGAGATTGAAGTTTTTCAGCTACATAGTGAGAATGAGGCCCTAGAAGTCAAAATGCGAGGATGCAGCAATTGGAAGAGTAGGTTGTGGCCCTTGAAATGCAAGTGCAGGTAGCAGAAACTCACTCAGAGGCAACCCAGCAGTTGCATGTGGAGTATGCTATGGGACTCATGATGAGTTGCGACGAGGTAGTACTGATGGATTGGTTAAGTATTTGCAAGCTTTTCTTGCAAGGTCAGTGTCAACATGGAGTAGATGGGTTCGCTCCTTCATGCTTTGCAAGGGGACATGTGAGCAGAGTGGGATAGACAAATCGCACGCGCTAGGCCCAAGCAGAAGGAAGAGGGAGAGAGAGAAACAGAGAGCCACACAAGTTTTTGGTGGGTGCAAAACACCCTAATCTTCTTTTTCATTCATTTATATATGTGTTTAAGTATTGTACATAATTGGGGTAAAGGCACAGTGACCTTGAACCCCCACAACCTCCCACTTAAAGGACAATGTGCCTTTCAGGGAGAACAACTAGTGAGCATACTATCCAATGCCCATCAATACACGTCAATACTCAAACTGCTAACTGGGTAGACTCTTCGTCGGCATATCAATAGAGTTATCATTTGTATGAACCTTGACAAGCTCTATGCGCTTGTACCTCCCTGATGAAATGGTACTTGACCTCAATGTGTTTGGTCTTTGCATGAAAGACCGGATTCCGTGCTAGCTGAATAGCACTCATGGAATCACTATGTAATGTCGGTACACTTGTATGAATCCCCAAATCTCCCACTAGCCGATCAAGCCATATAGCCTCCTTGCAACCCTCTGTGGCTGCAACATACTTAGCCTCTAAGGTAGATAAAGAAACGCACTTCTGTGCACAAGACATCCACAACACTGCACCACCTGCAAAGGTGAACACATAACCAGAAGTGGATCTCCTACTATCCACATGCCCTACATAGTCTGAATCTGTGTACCCAAGTACACACATGTCTCATCTACCAAAGCAGATGCACATCTCCTTGGTACTCCTCCTGTACCTCATGATGCACTTAACTGCCTCCCAATGCCTCTTTCTTGGATTAGCCATATACTGGCTAACAACTCCTACTACAAATGCAATGTCTAGTCTAGTAGCTATCATAGCATACATAAGACTCCCAACCACTGATGCATAAGGAACCTTGGCCATCATGGCCCTCTCCTCATCTGATTTGGGACTATCTATATGACTCAGTTTCACATATGGAGGGAATGGAGTACTCACTACCTTCCCCCCCTCCATATTGAAATGCTGCAATACTTTTGTAACGTACTCCTTCTGTGAAAACCAAAGGACTTTCTTACTCTGATCGCGCATGATGCGCATACCAAGAATATGACTTGCAAGTCCCAAATCCTTCATATCAAAGGCCTCATGCAACTTGGCCTTTAATGCATCTAGCTCATAAGTATTTTGCTAGCCAATAGCATATCCTCCACATTAGTGCCAGGAATATTAGGCTATTATCCTTAGCTCTTTTAGTGTAGAGGCAGTGATCAATTTCACTCCTTCTAAAACCCTGGGACCAAATGAAAGCATCAAACTTCTGATACCATTCTCTAGGCACTTGCTTAAGACCATAGAGACTCTTCTTTAGCTTGCAAACTAAATGCTCTTTGCCCTTTTCTTCAAAGCCTTTCGGTTGCACCATGTAAATTTCCTCATGCAGATCCCCATGCAAGAAAGTTGTCTTGACATCCATCTACATAAGCTCCATATCCTCTACTGCCACCAGTTCAAGCATGCATCTAAGTGTGGTCATCTTCACAACTGGAGAGAATATCTCATCAAAGTCCACACCCTTCTTGGCTTGAACCCTTTAGCGACCAAATGGGCCTTGTACCTAGGCACATCATCACCTGCGACCTTCATCTTGTAGACCCATTTACACGGCAATGCTTTCTTTCCATGTGGCAAAGAAACCAAGTCCCAAGTCTTATTCTTCATAAGTGAACTCATCTCTAATTGCATAGCATAATTCCACTTGCATTAATCCTCGCGCATCATAGCCTCTCTATAGTAAGAAGGTTCCCCGCAATCACTAAGCATCACATAGTCTACCCCTAGAATAAACCCTTCAAGCGGTCTAGACACTCTAGATGATCTTCTCAAGGGCATTACAACTTGCTGTCCCACCTGCATATCAGTCACATTTTGCTCATCATTTCCACCAATAGATGATCCATCATCTACCCTTGATTGTATACCTGTGGGAGTACTTGGTGGTACCATTTCTTGCACATTTGGTGCATGGACAGCTTGCTGTCTATCAACATATGCAAATGGATTCACGTCTTGGAAAGTGATTGTCCTCATTTCCACGTCCCTCATCACCCGAAGCATTGTGTGCTATTGCACAAGCAAGCAATGAGAGCCCAATTCTTACTTCTTCAATACTGATAGATTTAGAAAGAGATGCTTACTTTCATGCGTCCTTAGTGATTTGGTTGTGATATTCCTAAGGATCACTTGGTTATCTGCTAAGGCTATGCCCAAAATGATTGTTGCACAAATACACGAGCACATATTGATATCTGTCATAGGGGATGGGTATCTATTGTGGATTCGCACAATCCACCGTGAGTGCCATGTGTTATTGCATAACCATGCGGGTTAGCAGCAATGACTCTGCGAGGGGTGTGCGTGGGTAGGTTAGTCGCAACAGTTGACGGTTCGAGTCTTCAACAGTTCCTAACCGATATCTTGTTCTTGTATGCATGCTATTACTAGCATTCTGACTCTATCTTCCTAGAAGATATATGAGTTCTTGCTCAGAGTTATATACATCTTAGGTAGTATTGTGGCGATCTTCTTTTCTTATTCTCTGTGTTTTCAGTAGATGATGCGCTGTGTATTCATTTGTCTACCCTGTAGCGTCTGCGCAGTATACTGATGCTACAGTGACTTTGCCATTTGAATTCCGTGCAATAGAGATGATCTATGAATTCTTGCTATGATTGCAGAAAGGATTTTCTCATGAAGGTCTGAGTGTCAAAAGTTTACCATGAGTTTTTTGCTGGAACAGATGACAAAGGTGCTTTGTATTTATTGTTATGGACACTTGGTCCAGGGAAGAATGAAGTTTTCATCGACAAGCAATTCTCAAAGCTTGCAGTAATATTTGAATTCAAGCATGCTATTGTTTCAATCTCCACTCTTTGGCTTTCTTCGGTTTGCATAGGCCATTGGAGCCTTTCTATGTTATTAGAGTTCATGATTTTTTGCAGACGATGATTTGTAGTTACAAGTGATGCTTCTTGTCGCAATTAGAGAGGATGCTATTTGTAGCAGACGCATTATTTGTTGCAATTACAGATGACGATTATTTAGGATGAAGATTGGGCTTTTTTAGGTCAAGAACACGATCTAGAATTCGAGTAGAATTGCCTGGTAATAGCAATTGTTTGAGATGGTTGGATCTCTTGCTGAGATTGACCATGTTTCAGGTGTTCAGGATATTGGTGCACAAGTCTTCTTTTCATTGTTGCTAGTGGATTGATTAAGCGATTTTGTAGTCGAACATAGCGTCAGAGAATTGCTTTGGCTTTTAGTAAGCATGCAATTGTTTGGTGATCTTGGCCCTTAGTGGGTAGGTCCTTTTCAGATGTTCAAGTACTGTGTGGCTCAATTTTCTATATCTCTCCCTCCCATTCTGCTTTAGCGGGGGGATGCTGGCAAAAGCCTCATTGGGTGAGCATGGGATAGTTAGAATATGTCCCTCATGGGGGAGGTGTTTTGGATCATAAGGTCTGAAGGACTCGTCATTGTGGATCTTCATTATTGGGCCATGCTGGACGTGGCTAGAAGGCACAATCCCATTGGGCCATGCTAGAGCCGACTTCTTGATTGGCTGAGTAAGTGGAAGACCTATGCATGGATGGCACTTGACACTTAGAAGGTTGCATGGCGGTCCTTAGTTCTGGTAACTTCTAGTCAAGGTGGTTTGGATCAATGAGAAAAGCTCGGTAAGAGCCTTGAGCTCCTTCTTTTTATTGATGAGAGTCGATTACATCTCTCTGTAGAGTAGCTGCTCGTAAAGGTCGTAGTGTCCCTAGTTGAGTCAATTGTATCATGTTGTAAAGCCAACAATCCACAGTAGTGGTAAGGCTATCAAAGTCGAGGAGTTATGTCCCTCCTAGTTGATTAATATAAGATATTTTGGTGCATCATATCCTGCCTTTGCTATTCATGAATTTGTATAAGCCATGGTAATTCAGAAGTACTACTGTCTATATCGCATGTGAGTTGATACATAAGTTTGATTCAGAATCATAGCTTAGCTTGTATATGCAATTGTGATTCCAACAATGTTTGGAAAATAGGCATCGACAAGGTCCAGACTGCTTTTTGTAATGCTAACATTGCACGAAAGGAGGATTGTCAATTGTGTTGTTCGAAAACATTTCTTATTAATTCTCTCTATAAGAATGCTACCACTTGTCTTTGAATTTCTTTTTGTCTATCTTATGGTGCCTCATAGGGTGGAGTATTACGCATTACAATTTCAGTTCTAGATTATGGTAATCCAATCTAGAACATACTATCTTCAAGTCTAGAGTAGGTAAGTCTCTAGGAAACAAATAAAATTTTGAGATAGAAATTTGTTGTGAGTGGGCTTGGTATTAGGATTAAAAGTTGTAGCTGTGCTCTTGGAGCATGGATAGATGTGGTTGATCTCCCATGATGATGCAATAAGTATAAATAAAGCATAACAAAGGCAATTAAGGAACTTAAGTGTATGAAAATATGAGCCAATGAAATATGCTTATGCATTTTAATTCGATGACAAGGAAACGGATGGTGAATGATACTAAATGTATGAGACAAAACAAAAAGAAATCACTTATCTCACTCTTATCAAATGTAGAGTAGGAGATTTGTTGTCATTTTGTGCCGCTTTAGTTGCCTTTTAGCCCAAGAGCTTTCCAATTCGTTGCTTGGTAGCATTGTGGATTCGAATTCCTTCCTTATAGAGTCTTCACATTCAACTATGCTTTTCATCCTTGTTCAAAAAGAAATATGTTGGAGCAACTTCATACTTTTCGGGGTCCAAAGCTATCATGAAGAATAACCCTTGATGTTCTCTTAAAAGGACTCTATTATTTTTTATTTTTTTAAATACACATCTATTAATTGAATTCTTGAAAACTTAAGACTTCTTCAAAGTAATCTTCAACTTGATGTACATACCTTAAAAAAGTTTACTCTGTTACTGCAGCATCAATGATGTGAGATTTTGAAGACTTGAAAGCATGGAAGCTTTGGAGCTATTGCCATAAGATCTTAAGAGGCTGTAGAGATGTAGAAAATTGCTATAAATAGGCCATCATGCACGTGAGAAAAGAACCTTAAAGACCAAAGATACCACACTCATTGGCACAAAGAAATAACGAGTTGTGGACAGAGGTGGATCGCATTTGCAAAGAGCAAAACATTATGAGATTGTAGTGGCCACTAGGACGGATTTAAGAGGCTATTGCAATAAAGCTCTATCCCCCAATGTCACTGTGCAAAGACCTAATCATAAAGAAAAGAAAGAGAACTATAAGGCGAATTACTTTGAAGAGCCGCACTGACATGGATAACATGGAGATAGAGGCTACTAATGCTTTGTAGGATTCTAGACCCTGGCACAAACTGCACACTCTGTTGAATGCATTGTTATCTCAAAGGCAACCTATCCTTTTTAGAGTCTAATACTCTCTATACCTTGAATTTATTAGTATTGCATTCTATAAACGCCCGCAAATAATAATTACAACGATACTCACAAATCATAGGCATGGACTCACATAGAGACAATATGGTATTGAAAGTTGAGGTTGCTCGGAGGCATGTTGTCTGGTGCTGACACTTTATCCTTCAGAAAGTCTTTGAAAAGTCTTCTCAATTTCTCTCTATGCCTTTGAAACTCTTTTACCACTCTTGGAAATTTCACACAAGGTGGCTTTCTTCTTCAGCTCACTATCAAGCCCTAAGATTGTAGCCTTCTCCTCCTTCAACTAAAACCAAAAAGAAAATTTTAAATACACCAAAGCACCACTTTACAAATTGAAGAAAATAACCAAAGCACAGAGAGAAAATGACAACGAACCAAGCACAATCCTTCCCCCTAGATGAGTGGCTCATGCTTCCTCATCTACGAATTTTATAATATTTCTATTTAAAGCTAAAAGAACCAAAGTTATCTCTCTCTCTTCCAAAATAAGGATTGCTTTTTACATAGCTCTTTGGGCTTGATTTATCCAAAAATGATTTGTCCTCTAACGAAAACATTGCCCAAAGTTTACAATGTCAAGGAAATGCTAAATTGACCCAGTGCCATATAGTATGTGTCGTGCGACACCTCAATCGATGCCCTCCCACTAACTCCAATCCTTGTCATTCCTTGCCCCACCTGTACTCAAGCCGCCAATTGCACTAGTTGTTAACAATCAATTCAACAAATTACCAAATCAATCAATCCCAATATAATTGGGCTCAAAGTACAATAATCAAACATAACACCACTAACAATAGTGACATCATTATTAACACAGAATCACCCACAATACGGACCATGTAGTATGTCAAAGAATAAGCTAGTTAGGTAACCCAACTAAACCACACAAACCATCCACTAGAACCTCCTTGCATCTAGTGCGATTCTATGGTATATTTTATCATAATCAACACGACTAAAAATAAAATAATATACACAAGAAATATTAAAAACTCATTGCAATCAATGACTCATTAAAAACTCTAATCGAAGTCATCTCTTCAACTATCTGATTCTCAATCGATAACTCCTCTAGTAAAATCATCATCTCTTCCAAGTCGATTTGAGAGTCTACCACAAACCATGTAGCATGTCAAAGAATAAGCTAGTTAGGTGACCCTAACTAAACCACACAAAGCATCCACTAGCACACAAAGCATCCACTAGAACCTCCTTGCATCTGGTGCGGTTCTATGGTATATTTTGTCATTATCAACAAGACTAAAAATAAAATAATATACACAACAAGAAATATTAAAACTCGTTGCATCGATTAATGACTCATTAAAAACTCTAATCAAAGTCATCTCTTACGCTATCTGATTCTCAATTGATAACTCCTCTAGTAAAATCATCATCTCTTCCAGGTCAATTTGAGATTCTATCACTCGCCTTAGAAAAACCTCATTTACTTTAAAGGATTTAAAGTCAACAATTTATAACATGGGAAAAAAGAAAAGAAATAAGAATTATAACATGTTCTTACAAAAATGACAAGCCTTCTAAACTTAAAAATACTCTTCCTAAAAATTTGTTAGAAAATACCCAACAGAGGGTACACGCAGCGGAAGACTTATAGTAATGCCCAGGAGCTCACACAGTGCGCAGTGTGGGTGTGGAATCACAAACTTCTTTACTTATGTGCATTCAATAGGTGTGCAGACTCATCAATAGACAATGAACCAAACTAGATAGAGAAACCACCAAAATATATATTTCCGTCCACAACTATGGACACAATACAAAAGAGAAAAATCCAGAGTCCCACCAATGATGTGGTCCTCTGATCTTACCACAAGGTCCTTCTCCTATCTGCTGGCTATCTCTAGACTCGAGCCCGCGTGCTCCACCTAGAGCGTAAGTAGACTTTCCGTCTAGAATGATCCTCTCCACCTTGCTGTCTGGAAACCAGCCTAGGTGGGCAGCCTCCTGCAAGCTAGGTCTGCAGCACAAGGTACTTCTTTCTCCTCCTGACTATAGGCCCAAAGGTAGCCCTGCTGCTGCTCCTTCTGCTGGTGGATTGGCTGCTCCAGATGATGAATGAATAAGGCTAAATGGCCTCTTTATATAGGCCCCAAGGCCTGCTCCAAAAAACCGACCAGCAGCATCATTCTGGCCGACCCAAACAAGCCGACCAGTCTGCTGGAAAACCGCCCTTAAAGGGCTCTCGTTACAAGGGTCCTTGGCCCACAACACTAGGGCTTTGGCCCTCCTTTCAAGCGCAGATGCCCTACTATATATTCAGGGTCCAGCCCCCCCCCCCCAAACCTACTGCAAACAGTGCGCCTCCATGTCCTAGATCCATCGCAATCTGTCCCAGACTATCTTGCCTCTGCTCTAGGCTTGTTCCAGCTCTAGGGCTCCTGCCTGAGCTCCGTACGTGTCCCTGAAACCAACCGTACAGCAGGCGTCTGTAATCCGTACAGATCTGCCATGCTTCCGCACTATCCTGGCCCTCTATCCTGCCCATAACAGCTCTAGATGTGCTGCCCACATGACAGCCATGATGCTGTCTATGTGGCAGCCCCTTTCTCTCTTTTTCTGTTGGATACTGCCCTAGGTCTCCCTCCCCCATGCTCTCCTCATATGGGGGCTTACAGATGGGGAGGTGACCTTTCCAACAAAATCTAGAAGTGAAAGCCAATCTTTCCCTTGAAAATAAAGCGTATAAATGGTCGATGAGTCTCAGAGAAGTTGATAAAATTCAAAGTATTGCACTAAGTTCAAACGACCCAATCTTTCCCTTGAAAATAAAGCGTATAAATGGTGGATGAACAAGGACACGTGCATGACCGCTTCAAGGTACTGAAAAGTATACTCAAGTAGTAGTTTATCACGAGGATAGTACCCATATGTATTGCGTATCATCGACAATGTGGATACTTACTTTTATGTCCTCGTGATTTAACGAGGATGCATGAAAATAACAAAGGGTAAAAAGTAAGGATTATGATCGATGATAGTACCATGCATAATTCCTTCAACTCCTTGTTAGTTAAGAAACTAAAGTTGCATGAGAGTCCAAGTATCCATAAATATGTGGTCTCTCTAGCAAAGGACAATGACAACGATAAAAGTTTGGGATACCATACTACATATTGTAGAGGTGAACATTCAAGGATATTAAGATGCCTTGGATTTCCAAATTATTCATCTATATATATCTAGATGAATCCAAGAAGATGTCCAAACTCATCCTCGAATAACACAACATATAGTGCAATTTCAATCTCATGATAGTCACTCATAAGATTGAAACGCATAAACCCCTGTTAAAAATCGACCAACAGAGGGTACGCACAACGGAAGACTGATAGAATAGCCCGGGAGCTCACACTGTGTATGGGCTGTGGAATCACAAACTTCTTTACTTAACGTGCATCACATAGATGTGCAGATCGGGAACTAGACAGTAGACTAGCCAGATATAGAATCAACCAAAACAATATATTTCCGTCCAAAACTAAGGACACAACAAAAGAGAAAGATTCAAAGTCCCACCAATGATGTGGTCCTCTAATCTTACCAAAGGTCCTTCTCTATCTGCTAGTCTCTTCTAGAACCCTGACTCGGCGTGCTCCACCTCGAGCGTAGTAGACTCTCTGTCCAAATGTTCTTCTCCACCTTGCTGCCCTGTGTGTCAGCCTAGGTAGGCAGCCCTCTGTGAGGTAAGTCTGCAGCTCCTCAGCCCAGTTCACCTCCTGGTCATAGGCCCAACTGGTGCTGCTCTCCTGCTCCTTCCTGTTCCCTGAAGTGCTGCTCCAACAGATGAGATATGAGGGCCTGCAGGCCCTCCTTTTATACACCCACCAGGGCTGTTAAAAAATCGACCAGCCAGCCTCATCCTGGCCAACCAGTCTGCTTGCTGGCTGACTTGGTTGGCTGGTCCAACCAGCCCTATATAAGGGCCTTTGCTAGGCTGCTGCCTTTGTCCCTGTCTGCGCCTATTGCAGGCCCATGTGCTGCTGCTCCAGGTCTACCATGCAGGCGCCTATTTGCCCTACTCATGCTGCCACCTGTGCGCCTCTGCCAGCCCACTGGCCCTGCCTTGACAGCTGCCCACATGTCAGCCTGTGCACTGCCCATGTGGCAGCCTGTGCGCTGCCCATGTGGTAGCAGCCTCTGCTGTGTGCTGCCCACATGACAGCCATCATGTTGTCCATGTGGCAGCCCCCTTCTTCACTCTCTACTCTGGGCCAATGACACGACCCCGCATGATCTAACCCTATCACTGACCTAGAATCTCATCCTCAATTCAACCAGAATCATAGCACAAGCGCCTTGCTCCTCCCGACCACCCCCGAACACGTGGGCTATAGCTCGACTCATCCATAGGCTCGTATCTCACCCAAGCATCCCATACCACCTGAGCTCGTCCAGAGGACCCTCGATACACCACCTATGATCCGCCATGTAGATGGCCAGAGTCCCAACCTGGGTCCAAGCCCCATCCATCAGTTGAGGAGCACTCAACTGAACTACACAATAGCACTCGCCTCCCTCTATAGAGAAGGAAACCCACTATAGATAATAGCTCCCTCCATATAAAGCGAGCACTATATATGAATCAATCTCTATATATAGCAATCTCGGATAAAAATAGCCATCCAGCCCTATGCTATCCCGTAACCCACGTTCACCTGCTGTCCAACCCTAGGTACACCATGCACATGACATACTCCCCTTCCTCTAAGAACTCACTCCAGAGTTCACCACAAAGCCTGAAAACTCTCTGTGAAGATGAGTCAATGCCAATAACTAAACTCGGACTATCAGTTTGATTGTGCTAAACTTTCCATGAGATTCAAATCAAAGAGAATCTAAGGCCAAAGCCACAATCTTTGATAACCAACCCAAGGAAAGTAAATCTCTCAATCTAAACAAGGTTACATATCGTCAAGTATTCTCCTGGAGAAACCAAGTATCGCTTGAATCCACAGAGTTAGTTCCGTTGACATATCCGTAGACAAGCATGGTAAAATCTGTCCTGAAGGTAAATGATTCTATCAACCTTATCTATTAAGTTCTAACTGGGAATTCGCAAAAAATATATATATTCATCATGCTGAATACCCTTGAACTCAAAAATCTTAGGTTGAGATCAAGGAATCATTGTTCAAACAACCCCATCAATTGAGCGTCTCAAGGTCAATTTCTGGGTTGCAATTTCTATCAGCCCTAATTTCTTGAATCACTTAATATTCATAAAATACTTCAAAGGAATACACTTGTAATTCAAATTCTTGGGTTGAAATACGTGACAGACTTTCCATCGCAAAACAATTAGATATCCATCTTTCCAAGTCACTTGCTTCAAAAGAAGCATTCTCCCCAAAAAAACTTGTAGACCATCAGTTCATAACCCATGATGGAAGAATCTTCATGGAAGTATCAATGGGCAAAATTCTAACCAAAGATATGGTCCCCTGATCTATCCTCAGAATGCCCCAGGATAATCAATAAATATTCAGTTGGCTATATCCAATCAACGGTACTGTTCTAGACATGTATATAGTCAACCATCACATCCTATGTGATCCAAAGACTATGGAAATATACAATCCACAATATCTTAAAACAAGATCCACTATCTAATATCCTGTATAAACTTGTGCACAATAGACCGCTCCTATCACAGGATCATCCAATTCTTAGGATCTCTTATCTAGGAACACGAAGTTCCAAACAAGGAACTGACAGACCATCATCAGAAGAGATGTGGTAACCCTACCCACGATTGAGTCTAGACTATGGAGCTCCAGGGTAAATACATGGCTTCTCTCAGGGTAAAGAATCTTAGTCAACCTTCGTAAAAAATCAGGTTGCCTCCAATTCAATTCAGCCTACTTGTCCTTCACCCTAGAGGTCCTTGGGTATTGTTTCACGCTGAATTATACCACCACATCAAAGAATCTTAAATGTAACATACCTTAGTAACCCATAGCACCAAAGTTTACTGCAAAATAAAAAACTCAATGGACAATATGAGTGACAGGGTAGCTAATCCCTCTTCAACACAGATGATCCTAGATTGAGTTAGGGTGGCAAATCCATTCTCAATCCTTTTCTTAATGTGATTATATCACCCCCTTGTGTTACAATACCCCAACCAATAGGTCAAAGAAGAAAACCAGTAGATCAAATCCCTAACAACTCTTGAATCCTGACTATCCATAACCTCAGGCTAAAAGAGTGAGAATCAGTGGACATGATTCAAAGAAGGTATCCAACAAGACGCATCCTGGTCTAATCAATAACATATGTCCAATGGTAACTCGAAGAAACGTCATAACTCACAATCACTTCGAGATCAAAAGTTCAAATAGAAACCAAACAAAAATGATAAAATCTATTCACCAAGATTCGAGAAAGGGAAATTATAATTGCCTTTGTTAAATCCGATCTTAATATGTAACAAATACTTAGGCACCATCAATGTACCATATATCTAAAAAACTTCAAGATATATGCAAGAAAAGTATAATTTGAAAAAATATATCCATAAAAATTATAGATGTCACTAGTTACAAATCAAAACCAAATTAACCAAAACCTCATCAATTTAATAACAAGACAGTTTAATTCATACAAAATTGAAGAGCCTCTTGAACCAAAAATCTAGTCGAGCCAAAAATAATTAAGTGTCAAAACTGAGGATTTCAACCTCTTCATCGCTTCTCAATAACTGGGAAGCGGTACACAGACTCTAAAACAAGCTGTCTACATTTAGAAGAGCACAAGCCTTCTTCAATATATTTCTGGTACTGAGGGGTTTTATATTAGTGAAGAGCTGCCCAGAGTTCATCCATCAAGGAATCCATCTCTCGTAGCAAATCATGAGGTCTACAAGGAATAATTCAACCTGCTTTTTATTTACCAAAAAACAATCTCGCTTTTAATAGATCTGATCCCGCTTTTCTCCAACCAGCCAAAAATAGCCAAAACGCGCTAAAATCAGGGCATACACTCCTTCCCAAAGCCAAGCACCTGCCCCAATCATATCGCCCATGTCTCTGATGCCCGGATCTCCTAGACAAGCCTTCTCTTTCCTCCTCCAACAGTGTTAGAAAACAGAAGGAAAGAATCACTCTAACCTCCAGCCAAGATCTCTCCCGCTCTAGCAACACTCAACTCAGATAACTGATCACAGATACAATACTCACTCAGAGAAAACTTAGCCAGAGAGAGAATATATTCATCCACCGGATGGTGGGCAGAAAACTGGCTCCAGGAGAGCAATACAAAACTCAGCCAAGTGCTGAGACAAACTGCAGGAATTCTCTCTGTCAGAAGATGCCAAATCTGAGTGCACAGCACAGCCTAAATCAGAGGCTTTCTGTCCTGCACTGGATGACTGAATGAAGGGAAGTGTGGGCCTTTTATAGGCACTGCCCAGGCCTGTTGGTCTGACCGACCAGCAGGGTCGGTTCCCTGACTGGGGACCGCGACCAGGTCAGTCTGTAAAACCGACCAGGGTCGGCCCTGGTCGGTTTGTAAAACCGACCAGGGTCGGCCCTGGTCGGTGGCCCTGGTTGGACCGACTGGTCCTGCAACAGGCCCCTATAAAAGGGCGCCCTGTGCAGCCAGTCCTTTGCCTCTAGGAAGGCCTGGAGCCCCCCCCAAAACGCTGCTGTTTGCTGAGTCTCTCTGTCCCTTCCCTCCTTACCCTCACTGCCCCTTGTCCCCACAAAACGGGGGCTCACAGGTGGGAATAGCAAATCTAGTTCTCTAGGGTAGGAATCTCATCCACGAAAACCTAGATTCCCTAACCAGCCCACTCACATGTCCCCACACAACCAATCACATCAACAACCCAAGCATGGAAGTTATAGGTCAGAAACAATCCATCCTCATATCTCTTGCTGTAAGCATCAAATCTTCTCATCGCCTACCCTTTCCAAGGAATCTCGATTTCCAAACACGTAGCAACCAAGAGAGAGCACATAGCCTATGGACGTCTATTTCTTCCACAACTCTCCCAATCATGAGCGCACATCATCAGCCAACGATTCATATACCTTTGTAAGACTAGAATAAATCCAATCATACCAATCAGCCAACAATTCAGCCCATACATGAGCGGAAATTCAGATTTGCAAGAGCAATCTCAAAAAACGTGCCTAGAAGACATCTCTTCTGCATACCTTGCGTTGAATTTAATTGTGATAGGATGACTCTGATACCAAATGACACGGCCCCGCAAGATCTCATTCTATCACTGACCTAGAATCTCATCCTCAAACCAACCAGAATCATAGTGCAAGCGCCTCGATCCTCCCAACCACCCCCGAGCACAAGGGCTACATCTCGACTCATCCATAGGCCTGTATCTAACCAAGGGCCTCCCATACCACCTGAGCCCGTCTAGAGGACCCTTGATACACCACCTCTGATCGCCATGTAGATGGCCAGAGTGCCAGCCTGGATCCAAGCCCCATCCGTCAGTTGAGGAGCGCTCAATTGAACTACACAATAGCACTGGCCCTCCCTCTATATAGAAGGAAACCCACTATAGATAGCACAATGCGATGAATAGTTCCCTCCATATAAAGCGAGCACTATATATAAATCAATCTCTATATATAGCAATCTTGGCTAAAAATAGCCATCTAATCCTATGCTATCCTAGAACCCACGTTCACCTACTATCCACCCCAGGTACACCATGCACATGACAGCCAATGCCCTAGGTCTCCCTTTCCTATGCTCTCCTCATATGGGAGCCTACAAATGGGGAGGTGACCTTGCCAACACCCCCTCTCACCAACACATCCAAGCCATATGCCAAAACGTCGATGACAATGCCCCAGTAGCTCCCATGATGAAGCCCTCTGACACAATCCGATGTAGATTTCGATTCCTGGCTTTTCATCTAGTGGCTCCTGCTCCACCACGTCTCATTCCGCTTCCACACACCATCCTGGTACACAGGTCCATCTCTCGTAGCACCTCCTAGCACCACCACCTTCAGTCACATTCCCGCCTTCGAACTTGAGCAATCTTCCTTTGGCAAGGTCAGCAACAAATGAACCATCTTGAGAAATGAAATCCCAAGAATATCTACAGATAACCTGGACCACGAGCTCACACTGAGCTCTCAACCAAGTACTCTTCTAGCTTCAGTACACCTTGTCCATCACCTTCCAACAATCTGTGTCCAAAATTTTAAGAAGCGCCCACACTTTCTCTTCTGCCTTCGAAGAAGGCCCATTCCTTCCAATCTCGCATTACTTGAAACATATGAAGAGCAAATTCTCTCCACAACATGCTATAAAGGCTCAAATTAAGAGCATCAAGTACATATCAAATTGTCGTACTATCTGTGTGCTTGCTCTCAAAGCAAAACCATGCATCTCATCGAGGCACATACCAAAAACTTGTGTAGTCGTGTACTGTCCCCTTCTGAAGTATAGCAACCATCTGAACATGAAACCCTAGGGTACTCCATGGAATCCACCCTTGTGTCAGTATTAACAGCCATGCACCTAGAAGATACCAAGCACTCCATGCTCACAAAGGTTTCTAACTCCCCGTCGACCCACATCTCAATGTCAGACATCATCACTGTGGTTTCTAGGTTGGCATATCTGACCTCAGAAACACACGGAGATGTCACCAAGAATAGCTCTTCGATTACCACATTAGCTTTGGCTTTTGTGTCACCCTTTGAATGTGAGTCGGACTCCTTTTTTTTCTAATCCGCCGCCTTCTTTCTGCAATTCTTCGCAAAATGACCTAGCGTGTGTCGCAATAGAAGCACGTCTTCTACTTCCTCTTGGAAGTGTCCCCATCATCAAAGTCATCCTTCTTAGACTTGCCATCGTTTGGCTTGTCCTTTCCTTTGCCAACGTAATCCTTCGCCAGAAACGCCTTGTCATATTTGTCGTTGTTATAGAGCTTCTCCCTAGCTTCTTCCAGAAGTAGTAATGGACCCAACTCCTCAAAAGTCACAGGCTTGTTCCATTGTCTTGCTGTCACAGCCGTCACGAAGCTTTTGAAACTCCGAGGTAACCTCCTAAGTACCACCAAGGCCAACTGGCACGAGTCCATCTTCTGACCAACCGATACTAGTTGATCCCTCACCACCTTGACCTTCGTCATGTGGTCATGTACCGAATCTTCCTCATCCATATCCAAGTTGTAGAGCTGATGCTAAAGAAGCAAGATCCGGGATGTGTTATCTGTCTCGTATTGATCCTTCAAGATGGCCCACGCCTCTGCTGACGTATCAGCCATCTAGATGTGAGAAAGCACAAAGTCTGCCGTACTCCCTATGATCAATGCCAGGACATGGGCATCTCTATCTTCCCAAGCTTCGAGATCCTCTCCATTTACTAGTATGAGTATCTTCCCCTATTTGCCCACCATATCCTTCAGCTTCTCCTCCACTCCCATTGTCAGTTTCCACAGCTTTTCATGACACAGATCTTTAAGCACCATGGTATGCCTAAGTCCATTGTCAGTGATTGAGACCCCAGAATGATCAGCCTATTCTCGAGAGCTTTATTTGATAATATGGGGACGAATCTGAATTTTTCTTCTTCTTTCCATCCCCAAACAAATGGTCAAAGTGAAGTAGCAAATTCTACAAAATTGGATATGCTGAAATGCTACGTGGGTGACCAAGGTTCAGACTAGGAAAAGTACCTACCATTAGTAGAGTTCGCTTACAATAATACAATTCACAACCCTACAGGGAAAGCCCCCTTTGAGGTCATCTATGGGAAGGTGATTCTGCCACCTATCCTAAGGACTAAAGATGAAATATTTGCAGCTGATCAATTTGTGAGAGACCTCCAAACAGCTTTCAGCCAAGTCTGGACAGCAATTGAAAGGTCTCAAGAAAAGCATAAAAGAGCTGCAACTAAGCATAGGAGACAGTTAGATCTCAAAGAAGGGGATTGGGTACTTTTAAAGTTTGAGAAAGCTAGGCTTCGCAAGTTTAAAGGCAAACAGAAAGTGTATGCAAAGTTATCTCCTAGGTATTGTGGCCCTTTCAAGGTTACAGAAGAAATAAATGAGGTTGCATACACGTTGGGATTGCCTGAGCATTGGAGGATTCACAATGCATTCCATGTGAGTCACAAAGCCAATATCAGAGGATCCACCAGAGGTAGATGAGCTGGAGGAGGTCCTTCAGCCAGAGCAGATTGAGATGTTCGTGTGACCAAGGAACATCGAAGACCCTAGCATTTGCCCTTTGTGGCATGTACTAAATTTTAGCTAGTTATTTTGAGACTTGGTATGTTGCCAAATTATGGAGCCATGAGCTCTTTGTAAAAAGGATTTCACGTTTTGAACTAACAGCAGCTTCCACACTGAACTCTTGTACTCAGATTCTCTTCATGAATAAAAACCTTCAGGGGGGTCCAACCTGACGATTGGCCTAGGCCCTAGTGTATCTGTAGACAGAGGGAGGGAGGGAGAGCAAGAGAGAGTGTTTGCAGCAGTTTGTCTCTTGAGATTTCGGCAAGAATGAAGGTTGCAAAAGGACAGGACGCTTTTCTTATGGAAATTGCAACATGGCACTTTATCTAGGATCCAAATGGCATTAGGCATGGGGGATGATTCCAAATAAAGAGAGCACACTTAGAAGAAGTCTCTCTGGAGAAATTGCACTGAAGAAGAGACACATCATGGGGACTCAAGAAGAAACCTGCACCTAGGTGGTTTCCATGCTTCTAGCCCTCTTAAGTCACTTTTGTATCAAAGTTGGACATGATACCATGTTGGGAGAGGAGAGGATGGAGGAAAGAAGGCAATTGCCTAAGTCCAACATACCATACTATATTCATAACTCTCTCTTTCAAAATGACACTTCTCACTTCTAAAATGATACATAACCCTTCTTAGGAACCTATTAGGTTGTTCACATGAGCCCTTACAATATAATACATTGCCATTTCTACTCTTTGTATACACACTATCGCTTATGCACTACTCCATCATGGTCTAAAGTTGTTAATCTCTACTTTTAACAAAATATTCCATAGAAAATATATCAAAATATTCCATAGAAAATACAAAATATGCCATAGAAATACATCAAATTTTTATAATTAATTAATAAGTCCATTGTATCATACTAAAACTTTCTTCTAGACTTCCCAAAAATTTTGTTATAGCTTAGGTCATATGCTCAAGGATGCAATGAGTAACCAAACGCTAGCTAGGTATTGAAGGGTTAGCTCCAAGACTTGCCTCTTGTAAATATTATGTTCTAAGTTCCAAGAAAAACTCCTACTACATATTTGCCTACCTTCTTAGAACTAACTGACTAGATAGAAATGGGGGCAAGAGTATATTGATACAGAGTCCTAGACTTCAATTAGTATCACAACAATGAAGACATGCTTAATGAAACCTATAAATTTTTCTCCTCTTAATTAAATACTCAACAAAGTAGACCAACTTCTCTGTGAGATTTAGGGGAAGAATATGAGTTTATCTCAAACTCTATCATCAGGTAGTAGAGTCGTGCTAGATTTAACCATTTCCTTCTATATCCCTCATTGCATGGGAATTATCAGAGAATGTCATCATACAAGCAGCTGCAAAGTATGAGCATAATCCAAACAATACGACTGTATTATCATCTGCAACTTTTTGTTATAGATGAAATGATTTGAGCCTGATGCCCCTTAACTGAAACAGAATTTCAGAGATAACAGTAGCTTGTAAGTTACTAAGTAGTGGTATATGCAATATTGTGGATGACTTTATGAGATAGATCAAAACAATTTAGCTTGTTTCACAGTGAGAAAAGGCTTCTGTTGGAAAGGTCACCTCCCCATCTGTAAGCCCCCATATGAGGAGAGCATGGGGGAGGTAGACCAGGGGATATTGGGGCTGCCACATGGGCAGCACATGAGCTGCCATGTGGGCAGCAGACAGAAAAGGCAGAGGCTGCCACATGGGCAGCACACAGGCTGCCATGTGGGCAGCTGTCAAAGCAGGATCAATGGGCTGACAGAGGAGCAGCATGGCAGACCAAAGGGCGACGGCAAAGGGCAGGCCATGGGCCTGCATAAGAGGCACACAGTTTGCGGCATGAGCAGGCTGGAGGCGCCTGCGTGGCAGGCTGTCTGGCAGAGGAGATGGCACAGAAGGGCGGGGCAGACCAGCAGATTGGGTTGGCCACATGGAGGGGCTGGTTGGGCTGGTTGGAGCCAGCCAACCAGGCCTTATATAGGCAGACAAATGGGGCTGGGACCCTGCCTTGAAAGGAGGGCTAAAGCCTTGGAGTGTGGGCGAAAGGCCCTAGAAAAGAGAGCCCCACAAGGGGCATTTATAGGCAGACCAGGGCAGGGCCTGGTCGGCCTGTTTGGGTCGGCCATAGGCAGCATGCCTGGTCGGCTTTTTGCAGCAGCCCTTGGGGGCTATAGGGCCTCCAGGCCCTCATTCACCATTCTCTGGAGCAGCCACTGAGGAGCAGTTTGAAGCAGCACATCAGCAATCTCTGGGCCTACAACCAGGAGGACAAAGACAGGCTGAGGAAGCTGCAGACCTAGCTCAATGTGCTGCCCACCTAGGCTGATACACAGGCAGTAAGGTGGAGAGGATCATTCTGCACAGAAAGTTGAAGACGCTCAAGGTGGAGCACGCGGGCTCGAGTCTGGAGATATTCAGCAAAGAGTAGAAGAACCTTGTGGTAAGATCAGAGGAACTGGATCTATCTCGTTTGTATTGTGTCCATAGCTTTGGACAAAAATATATTATTTTGGGGGTTTCTATCTCTAGCTGGTTCATTGTACAAATTTCCCCAGATATTTACGAAAAATATTGTTCATCCTCTGCTAGAAGGTCGCAGGAGCATTCATGAGTCCAAAAGGGAGTACTAAGAACTCATAATGGCCATATATTTAGTTCAGTTCTTTAGAACCTTAGTATATCTGCTTATGCTTGGGCACTGATGACGACATAAGCGTTGCTTTGCTTGCTAAGTATTTCTGGAGAGGACAGTGGGAAGAATAAAGGATCGGAGTTTGCGGATGGATGGCCCAATTCGCAAGCAAGAAGGCATACAACTAGATGAATCCAGGAACATTCCCAAACTTATCCTCTAAAAACACAACATAGTGCAGTTTTCAATCTCACGATAGTCACTCATAAGATTGAAAACCATAAACTCCATCACGCATAGCAGGGACTAGCTACTATAACATCCCCACTGACGTCATCAGCGCCCAACAGTGGGTGTAGACCATGGTGATAACCCGTACGTACGTAAATCAATCTTAGTGAAATACTTCGCTCCGGCCAAACGGTCTATTAGATCATCGGAATGAGGTAGAGGGTATCGATTCTTAATTGTCACTTTATTCAATCGTTTATAATCTATACACATTCTCCATGTAGAATCTTTCTTCTTCCTTAAGAGGACAGATGCTCCCCAAGGTGATTTACTTGGGCGAATATAGCCCATATTGAAATAATCCTGTAGCTGTGAAGCTAACTCATCCTCCTCAAGCTGGCTCATCCTACAAGGTGGAACACTAATAGGTTGAGCCCCAGGTACTAAGTCTATGCGATGATCTACTGCTCGTTCTGGTGGTAAACCTTCCGGCAGTTGAGCAAGGAATACATCCATGAAAATGTTCTCAATTCACGGTGTTCAAACACACTTAAAGAAAACGTTCTCAATTCACAGTGTTCAAACACACTTAAATCATTCTTGTTACTAACAGAGACAACAAATGAAGAAAGCGGAATCAAAACACACTGATAGACATCATAATGAGAAGTGTTTAATATATTCCGAAGCTGCATTGCAGATACAATAGGTCCCTGAGAAGAGGGAATATTATCACACTGAATACAAAATTGGGTATCCTTTTCTAAAAAAGAAAGAGTATGTTCCTTCCATCCAATCCGAATATTGTGGGTTTTAAACCACTCTATTCCGATTAACACGTTTCATGATTCTTCACTTCTCCACACATAGATTGGGAAATTTATGTGTCGTTACCAATCATTTCTTCGAAGTTCGAAATTCAAAATTAACCTTTGTGATTCTGATCTCTCATTGTCAATTTGAATTCATGATTCTTCACTTTAGCGGCTGTAGATTTATCAGAAATTTCTCAGTTACAATCCTCTCTTCGAAGATCAAAGTTGACGCTTGTGATTTTGATCTCTCGCCATCGATTTGAATTCATACGATACTTCACGTTCCAAATGTAGATTTAGAAAGCCTGGAAAATTTTATGTGATGCACATTCAGTTAAGAAGCTTGTGATTCCACTCCGATTGCTGTTTTGTGCCCAGTCCCTTTGCTGGAAGTCGTTTGCTCTTTTGTGAGCTGTTTTCCCACATCATTGGAAGAATACAGGCTGAGTTGTCTCTCTCTTCTGCTCTTCTATCTGCTGTCTATTTTTCTGCAGTGAGGGTATCTCTAGGTGATTGCATCTCGAGTGTCTTCTGAGATCATTCCGCTGCATGAGGTTTGAGTAATTTGTACAGGCTAAGTTGTCTCTCTCTTCTGCTCTTCTATCTGCTGTCTATTTCTCTGCAGTGAGGCTATCTCTAGGTCATTGAATCTTGAGCGTCTTCTGAGATCATTCCACTGCGTGAGGTTTGAGTGATTCGTACCTGTGAGCTGTTTTCCCACATCATTGGAAGAATACAGGCTAAGTTGTCTCTCTCTTCTGGTCTTCTATCTGCTGTCTATTTTATGCAGTGGGGCTATCTCTAGATGATTGCATCTCGAGTGTCTTCTGAAATCATTCTGCTGCGTGAGGTTTGAGCGATTCGTACCTCTACTCTCTGACACTGTTTATCCTACTTGGGATGACGAGATGTGGAAAACTGATGAGACTTAAATGAGCTCAATTCTTGAGACCGAGAAAGTAATTAAGAGGCATTTGAACCGACAACATTGACCTTTCTCTCATTACAAAAATTCAGCTGGCACAGCTCAGGTGCCAATTCAATTGTCAACTCATGTCAAAACAGCCAGTGGAAGCAAAGACCTGCTGCTTTCATTTTTTTTAAACAGAGTCCAGAAAACAGAGATTCATACTTCCATCTAATTCAAATAACTGTGTCCTTTAATCCAGTAGCCATGGAAACTCAAACAATTTCATGTGACCAAACAATACGCACAAAGTTTTAACACTGGATACACCCCCTGTACATCAAAATACGTATATTGATTCAACCTCAGCTGAGAGTCAACTAGTATCGACACAAAGCCTTTAGTAAAATATTGAGACCTAAAACAATACACAAGCACATATCCTAGTCAGATGGATAGATAGATCTGAGAACATTGAGTGCATCTATTAGTCACCCAAAGTGTAAAAAGCATCCAAACTCATTCGATTCCCATCATAATGGGAAGGCCAGTGGTCACCCAAAAGATTAAGAAACCATCATGCATATACAAGGCACTAGCTATTCCGGCATCCCCCTCGACACCGTTGGTGCAAGTAGCAACCGGTGTAAACAATTCTACAAAATCCTCACTTTTAAATTTCTCCCAGGACTCCAAAGGCGAAGGGATGATGGCTAATCACAAGTGGTGACAAGAAGATTTCATTTTCGTCCCTCACAAACGTATAGTTCAAAGCAAAATTTAAATTAAAAGACAGATCCCCTGAAAAATAGAAAGAATTGTCACAGTATCAGGAAATTACTATTTCTAAACCTAGAAATAGACATAACACAGCTCACCCTATCTGAAGTCCCGAAGTTAAGAAGGCAAAGAGAAAACAGGGGCACTTACTTCATGCGAGCGTGTAACATGGAACGTTGTTTAGGACCACGAGATCCCAATTTTACTTGGATTCCTTCACCTTGGAGCTTGTCCGCGAATCGTTTTTGAAAAACGATGTTTGAACAACTTAGTACAGGAGTTAAACCGTAGCTACCACCGCTACAAGTCAACAGACCCCTTTCTTCCAACTGGGCCATGACGGCCAATCTAGGCTTGATACGTTGCTCCAGGCTCATGGTTAAGAAACTGGGAAAGCGGAAGACCTCTTTAATGTCGCGATTCAACACGTTGAGCAGGTAGTCAATTTTCTCTCCAAGCGTTTCCTGTCGACAAGAAAGAATGGAGGGAGTCGTTTCGACCATCCTCATAACCTCTTCATGGGAAAATCCCCGGGATGCTAGCCACTCAAATCGCGCTTTCACAACGTCCAGTTTGCAGCAGCAAGTTTGGGATAAGATAGCATACATGTAAGGGGAATCTGGGTTACCGCCCATTTTTGCTAACAGTTCCAAGGTCTTAGCCAGTTTGTCTGTGGACGAGGCAGCCAGACCCGGACGCCTCACAATAAGCTTGAGAATTGCTTCCCTGGGAAATCCCCTCTCATTCTCGAGAAAATCTACAACTTTTACCGTGTCGGTGCAAAGCACGTTAGGGTGGCTCTTGAGCATCTTGCATATGTCCGTCGCACTTAACCCTACAGACTTCAGATAACCAAGCCGGCGCTCGAGCGACTCCAGCTTCGCATGGAAGGCCATGTACCCAAGATTGAGGGTGAGAGCTTGGGACTGCAGGCCATATTCAGCAAAGAAATCAACCTTTTGACGAAGGTTGGTGGTGGCGAGTTGGAGGAGGCTAGGCCATTGGGTGACGAGAGAGGGGCCGAGGAGGTGGAGTTTGGCAGCGAAGTCACGCAAGGGAGCGGAGGAGAAGTGGGAGAAGCCAGGGCGGGAGAGGAGGCGCTGGAGGCGAGCGGGGGAAGAGCCTGAGGACAAGAGGAGGTGGAGCTTATCAGGGAGGTCAGGGGGGAAGGAAGGGAGGGAGGAGAGGATGGAAAGGGAGGGGGGGTCGGAGAGGCCGAGGAGGGAGAGGCGATGGAGGAGGGGAGGGGGGATGGGGTTGGGAAGAGGAGGAGGGGCGTTTCTGAATCTTGCATTGGAGCTTCTGCACAAGCTCCTCCCCCGAGCAACTGTGTTGTTGTAGTAGTTGCTCTTGTTTTTGGTTGCCCTCCTCACTACGAGTGCGTACATCTCCTTGCCTCCTCCTTTCCCTTCCTCTTTTCCCTTCATATAAGTAGCATGACCCCTCTACTACGCGTTTGAGACCCCCTCCGCTCGGTCTAATGGTGGAGATCTTCGAATTTCTGCAAGTGCTTCCCCTTCGTGCCCCCAACGCATTTTTTGCCATAGCTTTAGCGCTTCATATCACCAAATGAATATGATGATTTGCATATTGTACTCACTCTAAACAATTCTACGTCTGGTAGCATACCATGCCGATTCATCCCTTTTCTAAAGGTCTCATGGACTCCATGAGGAACAACCAGACCTCTTAGGCTAGTGCATGATCCTCATTTTCTTAAAGAAGGGCATGGTCCTCATTTCCTTACTTGAATATGCTCTTTCATATTATACAAACTTATTTTCTCCAATCCTTTTGGTTGACAGGTATGTCTCTATGTATGTATGTATATACAGCTATGTAAGTATAGAGATGTGGCATGCATGTATTCTTAGCTTTTTTAAAGGAGCATTTTTTATGTCATCTTCATTCGACTCTCTTGACTTGAATATTTCTCGGGTGCTTGCAGCCCTTGAATAATATTCTCATCATGGCACGACTCTCAACATCAGAGATTTATTTGTAATTTATGTTTGTAGATCATGCTGCAAGGTAGTTGGAAATAAAACAATTCGATTTTGTCTAGATCTCTTTTCATAGGGTGTGGATGTGGTTGAGTTGATGATTTTACTTTTTCTTAAAGAAGGGCATGATCCTCACTTCCCTTCTTGCAAATGCCCTTCCATCTAGTACAAAACTTATTATCTCCAATGATTTTGGTTTATAGGTCTTTGATTGGATACTTCTTTGCCAATTCATGGTGCTTAACATCACCTTGAGACCTCTTAATTCTAGCACCACCTACATAAGCGGACCATTCATGGCTAAGATTAAGACCATAAATCTAAGACTTGCAACCAACGAAGTCACGAATCTTGTAGAAGATAATAGCAGAGAGGTCCACGTTGAAGGCCAAAGCTTGTTGATACACTTATAGAGAAGCCAATCATGTAGGTAGTGTCTCTTCCATCCATTTGTATTAGAGACATCAACATATAAGACTAATGGCCATTTAAATAATGTCATTGGAGAGGTCCTGTGTGAGAGTGCTCTCAACGGAAGCAAGAACGGAAGAGGGAGAGAGAGAAACAGAGAGCCACACAAGTTTTTGGTGGGTGCAGAACCACCCTAATCTTCTTTTTCATTCATTTATATGTGTTTGAGTATTGTACATAACCGAGGTAAAGGCACAGTGACCTTTAACCCCCACAACCTCCCACTCAAAGGACAATGTGCCTTTAAGGGAGAACAACCAGTGAGAGCATACTATCCAATGCCCATCAATACACGACAATACTCAAACCGCTGACTAGGTAGACTCTTCGTCACCATATCTACAGGGTTATCATCTGTATGAACCTTGATAAGCTCTATGCACTTGTCCTCAAGTACCTCCCTGATGAAATGGTACCTGACCTCAATGTGTTTGGTCTTTGCATGAAAGACTAGATTCCGTGCTAGCTGAATAGCACTCATGGAATCACTATGCAATGTCGGTAAACCTATATGAATCCCCAAATCTCCCACTAGCTGATCAAGCCATATAGCCTCCTTGCAACCCTCTGTGGCTGCAACACATACTCAGCCTCTATGGTAGACAAAGCAACGCACTTCTGTGCGCGAGACATCCACGATACTGCACCACCTGCAAAGGTGAACACATAACCAGAAGTGGATCTCCTACTATCCACATGCCTTGCATAGTCTGAATCTGTGTACCCAAGTACACGCATGTCTCCTCTACCAAAGCAGATGCACATCTCCTTGGTACCCTTCATGTACCTCATGATGCACTTAACTACCTCCCAATGCCTCTTTCCTAGATTAGCCATATACCGGCTAACAACTCCCACTGCAAATGCAATGTCTGGTCTAGTAGCTATCATAGCATACATAAGACTCCCAACTGCTGATGCATAAGGAACCTTGGCCATCATGGCCCTTTCCTCATCTGATTTGGGACTATCTATATTACTCAGTTTCACATATGGAGGCAATGGAGTACTCACTGCCTTCCCCCCCTCCATATTGAAACGCTGCAATACTTTTGTAACATACTCTTTTTGTGAAAGCCAAAGGAGTTTCCTACTCCGATCACGCGTGATGCGCATACCAAGAATATGACCTGCAAGTCCCAAATCCTTCATATTAAAGGCCTCGTGCAACTTGGACTTTAATGCATCTAGCTCATAAGTATTCTTGCTAGCCAATAGCATATCGTCCACATATAGTGCCAGGATTATCAGGCTACTAATCCTTAGCCCTTTTAGTGTAGAGGCAATGATCAATTTCACTCCTTCTAAAACCCTGGGACCGAATGAAAGCATCAAACTTCTGATTCCATTCTCTAGGCGCTTGCTTAAGACCATAGAGACTCTTCTTCAGCTTGCAAACTAAATGCTCTTTGCCCTTTTCTTCAAAGCCTTCCGGCTGCACCATGTAAATTTCCTCATGCAAATCCCCATGTAAGAAAGCTGTCTTGACATCCATCTGCATAAGCTCCATATCCTCTGATGCCACTAGTCCAAGCATGCATCTAAGTGTGGTCATCTTCACAACTAGAGAGAATATCTCATCAAAGTCCACACCCTTCTCTTGCTTGAACCCTTTAGCGACCAAACGGGCCTTGTACCTAGGCGCATCATCACCTGTGACCTTCATTTTGTAGACCCATTTACATGGCAATGCTTTGTTTCCATGTGGCAAAGAAACCAAGTCCCAAGTATTATTCTTCATAAGTGAACTCATCTCTAATTGCATAGCATACTTCCACTTGCGTTGATCCTCGCGCTTCATAGCCTCTTTGTAGTAAGAAGGCTCCCCGCAATCAGTAAGCATCACATAGTCTACCCCTAGAATAAACTTATCAGGCAATCTAGACACTCTAGAAGATCTTCTCAAGGGCATTTCAGCTTGCTGTCCCACTTGCATATATCAACCACATTTGGCTCATCATTTCCACCAATAGATGATCCATCATCTACCCTTGATTGTATACCTGTGGGAGTACTTGGTGATACCATTTCTTGCACATTTGGTGCATGGACAGCTTGCTGTCTATCAACATATGTAGGTGGATTCACATCCTGGAAAGTGATTCTCCTCATTTCCACATCCCTCGTGGGTGCCTTATGCATCTTCTTCTCATTGAAGACCACGTCATGGCTGCGTATGATCTTATTTGCTTCTGCATCCCAGAGAGGATAGCCCATCTCTCCACTTTCACCATAATTTAGAAAGATGCATTTCCTAGACTTAGGATCTAGCTTCTTTCGAAGCTCTTTTGGCACATGTGCATATGCCTCACACCCAAATATACGCAAATCAGAGTAAGAGGGCTTCTTGCCACTCCATGCCTCTTTAGGAATACCACCATCCAAACTCTTACTAGGTGATCTATTGATCACATGCACTGCAGTCTTCATTGCCTCAGCCCAAAAACGTACCAGAAAGACTTGCATTGGAAAGCATGCATTGCAACCTTTCTTGAATGGTACGGTTCATCTTTTCTGCAACTGGATTTTGCTCTGGAGTACGAGGGGATGTGAGCCCCCTCTTAATCCCACGTGTATCACAGAAATGCTGAAAGTCATGAGAGAGATACTCTCCACCATTGTCAGTCCGTAGGCATTTAAGCGTTCTACCTGACTGATTCTCAAGCAAGGCCAGCCATTTCTGAAATACCTGGAACACATCACTCTTCCGAGCTATAGCATAAGCCCACACTTTCCTAGTTGCATCATCAATGAATGTCACATAGTATTCAGCCCCGCCTGATGACTGTGTAGGCATGGGACCACATACATATGAATGCACCAAATCAAGCTTTTCAAACTCTTTCTTTCCCTTTCTTTTATGGGCTGATTTAGTCTGCTTCCCATAGAGACAATGCTCACAAAATTCAAAATCAGAGAAACTCAAATGCGGTACATAACCCAAACGGCATAAGAGTTTCATTCCATTTTGGCTCATGTGCCCCAACCTGCAATGCCGCAAAGAAGTGCTTGGCTACTCGGTTATTGCAACAACATGATCAAATACCCCTGATACATGTAAGGGATACAAAGTCCCACACTTGGCACCCCTAGCCAAAAGCATAGAGCCCTTCTGAATTTTCCAACTCTGAAAGCCAAAAGTGGTGTGAAAACCAGCATCATCTAGCTGACCCACTGAAATAAGACTCTTAGTCAGCCTAGGCACATGTCTCACATGTTTCAAAACAAATCCAAACCCATTTGCAAAAGAAAACTTTATGTCACCTGCTCCCACTATGTCACATGCATAGTCATTTCCAAGATGCACACAACCTGTCTTTCCACTGTCATAAGTGGAGAACCATTCCCTATGGGGAGTAACATGGAATGAAGCACCAAAATCCAAAATCCAATCCTGAGAATATGCATAATCTAAAGTGGTAAGCAACTCTGCAGATAAACTGGACATGAAGAGAACGTCATTGTCACTATCATGTGTGGCTGCATTGATCTCCTCGATCTTCACTTTTCCTTTGTCCTCCCTTGGACTCTCATCTTTTTGATTTGCACCCCAATTTGCATTCTTTTTCTTATCCTTTTGCTCTCTTTTTAGCTTGTAGCAATCCTTTTTCATATGGCCCTTCTTGCCACAGTAGTAACACTCAATGTTCCATGCCCTGGATTTGCTACGAGACTTCCCTCCTTCTTGGGACTTCCCCCTGAACTGTGATCTGCCCCTTTGCACATTTAAGGCTGCATCTTGCTTGTTGCCATCCATAGACTTCCGTCTAATCTCCTCGGCCAACAAGCTACCCACAACATCATCAAATTTCAGTACTCCACCACGTGCAGAGTTACTGACAGCTGTACGGAAGGTATCCCATGAGGATGGCAATGA
The DNA here is from genome assembly GCF_047967505.1 of Dipteris shenzhenensis. Classification (NCBI taxonomy): domain Eukaryota; kingdom Viridiplantae; phylum Streptophyta; class Polypodiopsida; order Gleicheniales; family Dipteridaceae; genus Dipteris; species Dipteris shenzhenensis. Next base: position 15,597,157 of record NC_141624.1, read on the forward strand.
ACATAAGAGAAATATTGCTTTAGTCTCCGCGTCAAAATTCATTTTTTAAGCCTGAAGCTGGCTGAAAATAATATTCATTCAAGTGAGAAGCAATGGAGACCCCTTCCTTCATCTGTAGCTCCAACAACCTCTTCATGAGGTAAACTTTATTAGAGGCAGTTTCCTTTTCATAAGTGGCACACAGTTTCTTCCACAAATCTTCCGTAGTCTGCTCATTTACTACTGTGAAATAAACTGACTCTACAAGATGAAGTCTAATAGTAGATTTTGCTAATGCATCCAACTCATTCCAATCATCCTCAGACATATTTGCAGGCTTAGCTTCAATCCCTGCCAAGGGTTTAATCTGCTTCTTTTGAATAAGCACATCCCTTATTTGTTCTTTCCACAAAGAAAAGTTTGTCCCATCAAACTTTTTAATGCTAAAAAACTCCTTTTCAGACATGGAAGAGGATGCCATGATGCAAATAAAACAAAATCCCAAATGCTAGTGCCTGCAAGAGAGAATCACACCAAATACTAGGTGCACCCAAATGTGTATGCCACAATAGAGTGAAATATCACCAAAACTCAAAGCTCAAAGCATCAAAAGGTGCATCTGACTCATGTGCATATATTATGCATCCATATGAGCAAATCTGGCCCAAAAGAAAATGCCAATAAGTGCCAAATGACTCAAGCATAAACACCATCCACTGGCATATGCATCAATAATATCTCATCCAAGAGAGCATAGCACTATCAGTGCATCACCTGCAACGTGTCAAAGCTGTCCCTCAGCATAAAATAGCATCCATGTGCAAAGCGTCCATAAAAATAGCATCCCACAAGGCAATTTGGGCCTATCAGCGCATCCAATAAGGACCGTAATGCATCCAAATGGCCTATAAATCATCCACTGCAACTAAATGCATACCATGAATGAGCGCACACTGCTCAAACTGCAACCAGAGTGATTTGCATAAGGTATGCTCAAGAAATCATAGTCCCACGGTAATGACCGCTACTAAAAATAGAACCAGAGATGCCTCAAAACATGGGCGCCATTGCATAATCGGACTCAATAAGAAAATCTGCAAATATCTCTCTTCTACCAGAACTCCAAAATCCCAACCGATGAGTGAGAAATGGGAGTCAACACTTATCCACTGCCATGTGGCATAAATCTAAGGTTTCAAAACCTTAGAATGAAAAATGCATAACAGAGAGACGAAATCGAATACACAGAGATCTATAACTCTGAAAATCCTCCACCGAATCATGCAAGAACTAACAGGTAGGGGTTTTTGGGCATCCGGAACGCAATGGGACAGACGGTTTTAGAAACCGTGGTCTCAATCACTGGGTCCAACACACGGACTGAAAAAACGTTTTTGGAAACAGAGCTGTTTGTAAACTCCACCGGAGTGCGAATGATGAGCAACGTAGAAGTTTTAGGACCTCCTGAGTCCACCAGAACTGACAGATCTGCAAATGGTTGCTCCAAACTTGAGTTCTAACACCCGGGCAAAAAACGCAGACACTAACACAGTGAGTCAGAAATCCAATGAAATGATCCCAGATTCAAGAATGAAGGTGTTTCTTTCCAAGCTCTTGAAGTGAAGTGGATACCAAAAGCAAGCAATAGTTGCCTCTACAAGTCAATACGAAGTCTCTATCATCGAACAGAGTAGGAAAAAGCTCAAAAAATGACTTTTTCTTTGAAAACTCTTAATAGGCTCTCAAAACCACTTCGCAAAACCAAAGTGATTTTTCCAAAGGTTCCTCCAAGGTCTCTACACACTCGGATGCAAGTAAAGTCACCCACAAAGCTTCCCATAGAGCTTCTCCTTCCTCCCACAGAGCTGCTGAGCTTCAAGCATTCACACACACTCAGCTAGATCACCCGGGCTCTAATACCAGTTGAAAGTGCTCTCAACGGAAGCAAGAACGGAAGAGAGAGAGAGAGAAATAGAGAGCCACACAAGTTTTTGGTGGGTGCAGAACCACCCTAATCTTCTTTTTCATTCATTTATATATGTGTTTGAGTATTGTACATAACCGGGGTAAAGGCACAGTGACCTTTAACCCCCACATTGTGGGTGTAGACCCATAGCTTATTGATCAATATGACATTGCTATTAGGGCAAAGCCATAAGAGTCTATGGAAAACTTCCAAGACAAAGAAATAAAAATTATAGCTTCTTCAATAGGAGTCACGACACGTGTAATATTTGTTAAAAGATAGAGGAGGTCTATAAAGATTGTTAATCCCATCTCCATTGGCTCTTCATGATGGACTTGGAAAAGTTCATTGTCCCTTCTTCGTTACATGGAATTGGGGCACAATGAACTTTATTTGTAATTTGTGTTTGCAAATCCTGTTGCAAGGCAATTGGAAAAAACAAAACAATGACTTTGTCAACATCTCTTTTCATAGAGTGTAGGTGTGGTTGAGTTGATGATTGTATGTTTCATCTAGTACAAACTTATTGTCTCCAATCCTTTTGGTTGGAAATTCTATGATTGGATACTTCTTTAGCAATTCATGGTGATTTTCAACATCACCTTGAGACCTCTCAAGCCTAGAACCACTTGGTTAAGGGGACCATTAACAGCTAAGATTGAGGCCACAAATCTAAGACTTGCAATCATTGAAGTCAAGGATCTAGTAGAAGATAATATCAAAGGGGTCAAGGTTGAGGGTAGAACCTTGCTGATACACTCTCAGAGAAGCCATTCATCTAGGTAGTGTCTCTTCCATCCATTCATGTTGGAGACATCAACACATAAGATTGATGGCCGCTTAATGACATTGGAGAGGTCATGAATTGATCAACAGGACATTATCTAGTATACTCAGCTAGGGAAAAGCCATAAGAGTCTATGGAAAACTGAGAAAGATTTAAGTTTCTTTAATAGGAGTTATAACACATGTAAGACCTATTGAAAAATAGAGGCCTATAAAGATTCTCAATCCCATCTCCATTGGCTCGTCATCTTGTATCTGTCAAAATCTACCATACTTCAAATCTATCCCTTGTGCCCATCCAAATTTGTTATTTTGTTCTCTATGATGTCCACCAGTGACATAAAATCCTTGGGACATTGCATATGCTCATGTATGGAGAAAGTAAGGGCATGATTTTGAACGATAATTACATGAAACTTTTGTAATGCAAGTCAAATCAAGGGTCAAGTCCTTTTACATAGCAAGGGTAGAGTCCTTTCACCACAACCAAAATCAAAGTGCAAATCTAGCTAGGTTGTTACACAATAGAATCATTCAAAAGAATTGTCCAAGAGAGACAATAAGTGCCTAAACATAGTCCCACTTAGAAGGGCTTAGTGCATGTCTTGAGTGCCACTAGCATTATCATATATGCCAGGCACCTAAAAAGCTTTATGCAGTGCAAGCTTTGATGGGAAACTGATCAAACAACATGCAAAATTTGCCTCACGCCATGCCCATCAACCACTACTTCAAAGGCTACCAATAGATGCATGTGTGGCTATTCTTTGAGATATTGGAGTTCTCTAGTAGCTTCCAATGTGATACATGCTCTAGCTTCTCAACAACCTCCTTCATGGATGGACGACTCACTCTATTCTCATACAACCAATCTAGAGCCAAATAAAGGACTAATCTCTAAGGCCTTTGAAGCAAGCTACAATAGCTTTGGATCAATCGCCTCCTCTACAGACCTTATTTTTCATGACAAAAGACTCCCCCTTCGACTACTAGCCCACTCAAGTGCCCCAAGAAACTATCCTTGGTGCTTTGGCCTTGGAATATCCCCCTAATTGCTTCAAGTTTATCGTATTAGACAATGGAGGCAATGATGACCTCAAATCATTTTGCCATGCTTTTTAGCCGAGAGTTAGCAGCTTGTGTACCTAGGGGACTTGTTTGAAGTTGACATTGTTCCCATGGAGTGAGGTCCATTTAGCAATGCAAGGTAGCAAGAAACGATATGCAAAAAAGAGAAGCAACCAGAGTAGTAAAAGCTTTCACCCAAGGGAAGCTATGGCCTCATCATCATCATCATCCATCTGCCTGCTTCTCCACATGATCCCCAATGCTAGAAGGCTACCTCCTCACAAGACCCCTTTTTAGAACACATCCATCTGCCTTGTAGGTTGGGCAATTGCTCCTCCACAAAATGCACAATCATCAATGAATTCTCAACCCAATTTTTTACCATGCTCCCTACCTAACTTGCTCCTTGCTTTTCTCTCCAAATTCTTGTTCTCCCTTACCCACAATAAATGCCAAACTTCACCTTCCAACCTTCGTACACTCATGAATTCTTCCATCTTCTCTCATCCATCGCTTCATATGTGGCTTTAGCACCCTACCTCTGCTGCCCAACTCCCCTCCATATTTGTGGAATTGCCTCTCCTATCAATCTAACCATCATCTCAAGTAGCATGTAAGCTTTACTCCACTCCATGTTTGTGGAATTACGTCTCCTGTCTAAAATCTAACCATCATCTCAGGTAGCATGTAAGTTTTACCATGTTTTGTTCCATTCGCCTTGGATTAGACCATGGTCAATAAACGCCAATGCTGAATACTTTGTGATGATGGACGCCAATTTGATCGTGTTCCAAGAAGGTCAGTAGATCCAACAATTCTCGCATCCAGAGGCCTTGGGAGTTGCCATGCTACCTCCTTGGCTTGCCTATCTCATGCTGAACTCCTATTAGCTATAGCTTGGAGGGAGGTGGTGAATCCACGATGAGAAGGCAAGCAACAACACCCTCTTCCATCCCTCCTGGGGCTCCCCTCCAAATGCTGCACGATTTCATTTCCTCAACCCCTCTTTCCTCAGTAGTGGCTCTCTTGATGCTCTCATCATCATCCTCTCCACTGCCTTCAAAGCTTAAACAACAGCAGCACCACCATCCATAGCCCGAACAGCTTCCTTTTCCTCTTCCAAATACTTTGGTTAAGCCAGACTTCCCCCTCCCCACCTCTACGTACAATCCAGGCTACTCCCTCACACACCTGATTATATGTTCAATCCAAGCTGCTCCTTCGCATCGGTGGTTGATCAAATTTTGGCAAGTTGCTACAACAGGGTCAAATTCTGCAAGCTGCCTATTGGAGATCCTCTCAACGGCTCATTCGGGTTTGGCTACCACAGGGTTCTCATCCCCAGGGATACCTTCACTAATCGCAATCCATTACTAAGGACACCATGATGGCTTAAATGCTTTTTGATCGAGGATATAGACCTGCATTCAACCAAAAGCTTCAAATTGGCTTGACGCCATGGACATTTTTGAAGGGTTCTTGAACCAGTGTCAAAGATGGATTTGTAGGAGTACCCTACATCGAGGCAACGCTCTGAAATGGATGGGCATTTTCCATTGGAAATGGATGGGGCAAGCCAATGGAAAATGGCCTCCTCTCATACACAGAGCTCTCAACACATACTGCAAAGCTCCATAAAATGCATTGAAGGGATTTTGCTATTACAGTGTGTGAATGAATTGGCACCACTCCAACTGCACATTTATACAAAATGTGCACTGACTCTAAGAGTTTCATTCAAAGAATTCAAGCTGGTTACACACAGTCGTCGTGCGCCCAAACTGAACCTAGTGGGGGAGGAAGGAAGAGAAATGCAAAAGGTGTCCTATGATGTATACACACTGCCATGTCCATCCGACTTGAATCTGAGAGTGGAACCCCGAAGCAAGCAAGCTGCTATCACTAGAAACTGCTGCATTTTATTGGTTGACTATGTGGATAGTTTGTGTGGGGCAGGGAAGCTCCCCTACCCACATTCCATGGAGAACAAGGTAGGAACAGCATTCAATGCTCCCCCTAAAATACCTCTGTCTTTGATTAGGTGTTTATACAAGCTCTATCTACCATGGGTGTTCTATTCGTTTGATTGGTCCTTCATCGAATTCTTAGGCATCTGCGATTAGGTGTGTAACCAACCATTAGCATTGCCTCGTAGAGACACTCCTATAGGGGAGTATTGAAACCCTTTGTGCGATTTTCACTTATGATAGATATGCACAGATGCTTGAGAGCAAAATGCATATAAAGGACAAATGCTCGAATGCAAAATAATCCTAACGTCCTTCAGAACTTTAATAAGGGATGCAAAGGTACAATTTCCAAGCTTACATTAATTTCACTCTAGTTTCTTGACAATTAACTCTACTTGGAAGAACAACTTAACTATGCTTTGTCTTTAGTTAACTCTTTGCTTGCTTATCATCGTTAGCTAAGTGGGCGGCATTGAGTCAGACTCGTTGACTAGCTCTAATCATTTTCATGTAGTCTCCTTCTTCAAGTTTGGCTTTGATCTTTCATGTTCCCTTTGTAGCCCTCCCCTCACACCATTTTTTTGCCAATAGCTTTGTTGAGCAGTAACGTAGAGTGCTCGTCATAGTAGTGGCTGGCGCTTCAACTTTGACCCCTTAGTGTTGATGGTGGTGAAGAAGGAGGTGAAGAAGAAACAAAACCCCCCCCCTCCTTTGTGTGTTGTTTTTCCTTACCCTCCTCACATGTGAATGCATCTTCTTCTAATCATTCTCTCCTTCGGGGCTTACACTACCAAGTAGTAGAAGCCATCCGACAGGATTTGATCATAGACAGTCAACTCAGGAGCATATGCCCTACTGCTAGAGTTGTTGCTCCACTTCAATGCCATATGTTATAACTATCTTTTCAATAAAGGATTCCTCATGCTAACCCCTCTTAACTTCGCCCCATGTCTTCTTGTTCAAGTTTTGCCAAGCTATTCTGCCAATAGAAACTCATCACTCTACGAACAACAAGATTGCCACCTCTGTTCATCACTCATGTACTTTTTTTGGGTGAAATTTCGTAGATTGGGGGAAAATTTTGGCATCCTCAAGGAATTTTGGGCGAAAATATGGCTCCAAAATTGAAAAACTGACCAAATATTTGACTAAATTGCCATTTTATAGCACTTTTTTGACAAGTTATTGCCAAAAATGCATTATGATAGGCATGAGTATATGGAAAATAGTGTAAAACATCATGATACATCCTCCAAAATATGTTGGTTGTCACCAAATTTTTGACACTTATGGAAGCAAGGGCCTTGAAAAAAAATGCACTATTCACTACTAACTCATCGTTAGTTCCCATTCTTTAAGACTCCTTGATAGCCCTTTGTCATCACTCTCGAATTTTGGATCACCTTCCACCTCTTGCCCTTTCATTGTTCCTTCAACCCTCCTCAATAGTGCATTCTTCAAGCCTCCTCGATAGCCCTTCGTCATCATTCTAGGTATTTTGTATTGCCTCTACCTTAATCTTCTCCTATACTTGCATTTCTGTGTATTTCCAATCACACTGAGTAAAACACAAAGGGCCCCTCTTTCCTCATGAGGTCAACCTTGCAGACAATCCTATGCCTCAATGCTCACTCCTAATTATCTATGTCTACTCCATGCTGGTTACCAGTTCCTCACTTCATCCCCACTATCAATACTCTCTCGTTCACAAATGTCATTAAGGAAGGGTGTGAGGGGACATTTGTGTCATAATAAGTGAGAAAGTGAGAAGGCCTTTCTCGTGTGGCCACCTATAAATATCTGAGTAGAACTCCCTGCATATAAAGCCCTCTGATTTATTTGTTTAAAAAGACCACTCCACCCTATGATAAGCCTTCTCAAAATCCAAGAGAAGGATATCTAGAGGCTGCAACTCCTCCCTAGGCCAATCCATTTCCTTAGAAAGGTGAAGACGTTGTCGAAGATGTTGTGCTCCTGAACAAAACCAGTCTCAAGTGTTGTGAATGATGTTAGATAGGCGGGGTCTTAACCACAAGCTCAAGACCTTAGCTAAGATCTTATATGCAATATCTAGTAAGGTGATCGGGCTCCACTATTGAATGTCTGACGTGTCCCTACCTTGTAGGATCAAGCCTATTCATGCTCGGCTCAAGAGGTAAGGAATTGAGCCTAAGTCAAAAATCTCCTACCATGCTAGTCGAAGTGGGGTGAGAACATGCTCCCAAAAGCTCTAAAAGAAAGCTTGTGGGGTCAAGCCATCCTACTAAAGGGCGCTTCTGAGGTGGGAGGGATTTGAGGGCCTCCCAGAGCTCCTCATTAGTGAGCAATGTCTCAAACCACCTGCTCAAGAATGGTGGGATTACTGTCAGAACCTAATCCCACACCACCTCTCAAGCTCCAAGAACCAAGGGAGACTCCTCCTTAGATCAAAACAACTATATCGATAGAAATATGTGGACATCTCAAGGTTTACTTGATCATCCATGTGCATCTGCCCTGCTCATCTCGCAATTGTTGAAGCTATAACCTAGCTTATCATGGCCCTATGGTATGGAAGAAAAACCAGGTGATTCAGTCTCCTTGTTATACCCATCTGGGTTTTTTGGGACCTCTATGGCCTCGAGGTCAATTCTCGTATGCTCATATTGATCACTAAGTGACAGGGACCTTAGATCCTCTCTGTTGAGTCTTTCTATGGATGCTAAGTCTTGTCTCAATGCTCTCTCTCACTCCCACAGAGCATATCTTTGTCTAAGGTCCTCGGAATGTAGCTCCTTGCTGCTCTCTTGGATTGCATTTGCCTCCCACGAAGACCACCCATCCCTAGGCCCATCGTCTACTACTGCCAAATCTCAGCTACTACCTATTTTACCTCCTCCAGCAAAATTAGATAATCTGGGATGCAAAACCCTTTTTGGGGGAGTCCACAGTGGGGTTGCTCTATGTGGAGCACAATAGGGGAATGATTTGACACATAGTGCTTGCTAGAATGCTCATGGAGCCCCCCTATGCATCGCCTGATCCCCAACATAAAACCTCCTAAGGTGCTCCAACTAGCCATCATGCCTCCTCTATCCAAAGGAAAAAAAGAAGGCAGCCAAGGAGCTTGGTGAACTTCGCCTCTCGCCACGAGTCTTTAGCAAAGATGAACTACTCCCAAGTACTCCTCTCCACTATAGGCACCTTAGAGAAAGAAGCACCCTTTACAAAGTCTAGGTTGTTAAAGTTGCCTCCAACAATCTAGCAGCCAACGTATGGAAGGCACTTTATCAACCACCTCCAAAAAGTATGATGGTACTATCTACCAGCAGGTGCTTAAAAGTTTAGGATCCCAATCTAGACTGGCCAACTTGGAGACCCATCCAAATTCGTAAATGAGTGATAAGCTCACCCTGATCAAAGACCTTTGGAGCCATTGCTTGATAGACTAAAATGTAAACACCTCCACTCTTCCCCACTATAGGGGACCATACCTCTGCACCTCTCCTAGAGAGCAGGTGGCGACAATGACTAATGTCTGATGTTGAAAACATATGCTCCTGTATCAAAATAAAATCCATTGACCATTCTACCATTGCCCTCTACAACTCTTGATGAAGAATCAGGTGTTATGGGTAGCTACATGCATGATCATGAAGCCCATGCTTGTTCCAACTAACCATGAGTTGGTGGGGAAGAGGATAAGAGAATAGGGCTCATCTATGAATGGGAGCCTATACCACAGCCTCAGACTTCTGTGAATTCAAAGGGTGGCTTGGAAGGAGAGTAGTATGTATATGTGCTTTGGCATACCAAGGGCATGACAGGCTCCAAGACGACCTTTTGTGACCAAACATCATGAAGGAGACATTAGCCCCAAACCTATTGGTTCACCACTGAAGTGTCCAGTATGTCAAGGGTGTGAGCTCCACCTCTAGCTCCAAATAGATCACGGCTACTTCCATGCCTATATCCAGTCTCTCTGTAGCAAAGCCAAGCTAGAAGATAGCTAAAGCTCCATTGGTGAGCCACAAATCTATCCCCTGTGGGTCCATCCACTACTATATCATGCGGTACATTTGCTCTCCCATTATACAATCAAATAATGACAAGGTCTGCTGCTCCTCTCCTGTGGAGGCAAAATGGAAACCCCAAAAAGGATGAGAGGGAGAGCCAACCACACCAACAAATCACAGTTTTTAGGACTACAAGAATAAACACAATCACCTCTAAAGCCAAGGATAGGCATCGAGAATCTCTAGATAGTTCCAAGGCTTGAGCCTCCAAAACTCACTCAACAGGGGCTGCCCTAGGAGGGGTCTAGGGCTTGGAAGCTAGGAGAACATGCTCTCTTTCCTAGTGCCAAGGAAGTTGAGTCCTAGGAGGAGGTGGACTATTGTAGAGAGGAGGAAGCCATACTCTAGATGGGGGGGTGCAAGGGGGAGAAGATTCAACCTCTCCCTTGCCCAAAGGTGAGGGAGTAGGATCGGGTCTAGGGAAAGAATGGGGGGCAAAAGAAGTGGCCGATCCTACTATAGCGAGAGGGGGAGAGAAAGATGGTAGAGAGGAGGAGGATGAAGGGTGGGTAGAGATAGTGACTACAGCACAAAAAGCACATTGAGGGGGGGTCTCCGAGAGAGAAGGAGAAAGAGAGGGGGAAGGAGGTTGGAGGGGGTGGGAGGGGTTCAAGAGGGGGGGAGGGTAGATGAGAGTGGCATAGGTTACTGAAGTAACAAAAGATCCAGTGCCTCATTGTTGTGCAGGTAATTGATTTCTCTAAACCCCTATCCTTGAGTGCCTAGAAGGCAGGGCAAGAAGCGGGAGCTCTTACATCTTGCTATTGTGTAGGTGTATGTGTACTCTAGTCCACTGCCACAAGGGATATGTCAGAAGATCAAAGACGGTCTCATTCTTTGATGTTTGGGGGCAACCAAGGGGGACATTCCCTAATTGCTCTCCCTAAGCCTAGGAAGGTGACTCACAGTCTACTCACACCACCTCTTTGAGTCACATGTGTGGCATGTGATTCTTCATGGCCTTCTTGCTTTATTTCTTCTTTTTGACCTTGGTCCATTTCCCCTTAGAAGGCTCCCTCCACACAAGGGGTTTAGAACTCTTGCTACTATTACTATCATTGACTGCTGTGAGGCTGCTAAGCCCTATCCACTTGAGGCTCCCTCTATATCTTTGTCGATTCTATGGGGGGGGTGAGTGCCCCATCTTTGTCCTTTGGGGTAATCATAAGCTAGATGGCCCATTTGATGACATTGCAAGCACTATTATGGTATCCTTGAGACCTTGATCCTCTATCATGGTTCGCCCCCAGCAAGGCTCTTGAGGTAGATCTCCTTTGGAAGGGACTTTGGACTAAGAACAACATCTAAGTCTATGAAAAACCTCTGTGTCTGGTGGAGTCGCACAGTGCCAAAATCATGACCAATGAAGGGAAGGATGGCTGTGCTCTCTCTTGGGAGCCTCACTGAGGAGCATAGCACATGATGAGTCACATCCATATCCTCCATCACTGTAAAGCCATCATATCACCAAAAGTGATAAACCAAGTGAGGACCAAGGTCAATGAAACTCTGCTCCACAAGTGCTAGAGTGGTATCAAGTGAGCTCAACTAGAGCCCTATTCCATAGATGGTGGACTCTTGGATATGGTCCTCTTCTAGCAATAGGCTCAATTGTAACCAATAGATTGGAATCTATTTCCTTGAGGGCATGACTCCCATAATTCCACCCATGATTGCCTTAGCCTTGAGGGACTAAGCCAAGCTATCTTGATATTTTGGCTAAAGTCATTCACAACATTGATGAAACACTATGCATCATCATCTTCGAATAGTAGTAGTAAAGGTACCAAGCTATTAAGAGCTAACCACACTCATGCCTAATCCAATCTTTTTTGTCCCTTCCCCCCTCATTCACAACAACCTTGTGTAACTTTCTCCATACATCAAACTCATTAGCATGTTTGAGCTTATCATTCTTCTTCTTTGCAAAAAGGAATTTTAAAGCCTTGACACCACCAAAGCTTGGCTTACAAGGAATTTTGCCTGTTTTTCTAGATCTTTTCTCATAATTGTAATCTTTACTTGCCCAGACTGTAGTCCCATACCTGAAAGAACCTTTTCAATTCTTGCAATCACCCTCTCACTCTCTTGTTGGGGCTTCAAGTTACATGCATCAATGATGTACAGATGCACCAACTTTTCAATTATTCTCAAATAGCATGAAGTGCACAAATGTGTACTCACTCAAGAGGAATTTCAAGAATTGGGCTCCATGATGGATCTTTCCCTGGAGCATCCCTATCCGATGCCTTGGTTTGATCTATCTCTACAAGTTCAGTGACCCATTACTTTTGATTCTTTCTACCACCCTTTGTAGGTACTCTCGTTTGCATGCACAGTGGACAAGAATGGATTGTATTTTCTCCATGTGCCACATTAAACATACATTTAATAGTCTTGAGGTTAGCAACTAGATGCCATTCTACACGGTAGGATCCATTGCCCTCAACTTCAAGTAGCTCACCATTGTTATGACCTTTGAGCACACTTGGGATATTGGTTTGGACAAAAAACCAATTCTAAATTGAATGTGACTCTTTCGGCACCTATAAAAAAACTCACATGTTATTTCAAAATACTCTAAGTCTTTTTACATTATTGCATTAAAATTCAAATTTCCATCATACCTCAAAGGCTGCCACCCACCATATCTCCTGTTCTGATTGCACACTGAACTATCTTGCATCATCAAGCTCAACTTCAAGGTCCAATATTCTATTCATCATTGTTAAACAAACTCTTTCTAATTTTTGACCTTGACCACCTCATTTTCATCAAGCTTTAGTACAATCTTCAGAGTACCATTGCATTCCTCCATAGGCATATCATAAAACTTCACCGTGGCTTGCAGAACTCTTATTTTCATTTCCCCTACTTAAGTTGTAAGTCATCCTTCACCTTTGTGAACAAAGACCAAGAGATATGTGAAGGGAAGATGCAAATATGGATAAAAGAAAAAAGTCCTCTTGCATCAAAGACTAGTCAATTAGTCAATAATGGCATGCTCTTGATGTATATGCCAAAGCTGAACATGTCATAAGACAATGTGGAAGAAGCCACATGTGAAACTAATAGGGATATTGTGAAGCTGCAATCCAAGGAGGTTGTGATAAATAAGAGTGTCACCAAACCAAAATAAGTGGCAACACTACATAAGATATATTGAAGCAATATCTCGATATTAGCATCTAAACTCTTGAGATTTTTTACCAATGTCGATATTACCATAAAAAATGTGTTACAAGATTTGATATTACCTTTGAAATAAGCATCAAAAATAGTTTTGGGAAAACTCTAAGAAATGTCGATGTGGTCATCGATATTAACACTTAGATAACCAACAATAAGTTTAATATCAACTATAATTTTGATTGAAATTATGATGTTAATAATGAACTCATGTCAAAAACACTAAATTCTACACCAAGATAGTAGCAATCCATTTGGCTCCTTGGACATAGCATTTATGACATTGAAAAACAAGAGCAAGAATTCAAAATGTCAGTTTATATTTTTTGCAATTTATACCTCTAATTGAATGCTTGATTGTATAAAGTTGTTCTTCTCACTCAAACTTTTTAAATTTAATCTAAGAAAATAAGAAAATCATGGATTTCTTATAGGGCCCTAAAAATGAGCTCCGTTTTTTCCTAAAGCAATTACAAGTTGTTTAAACTATTAAATAGCCAAAATGCACCACTATAATTGCTCAAGAGCCCTTTAAACTCTATTGCAAATGCTAATTAGCACTTTCACAAGTGATTAGTAGCACTTGTGACTTCAAATACTATGATAGTTAGCACTAGCAATAGTGACAATTAGTGCTAACAACAGTGCTTCGTGTATGGTTTGACTATACTTACTTCATGTAGAGTGCTAAGTAGCACAAACAAGACCATTCACAATGCTAACTAGCACTAGAAGCACCAATGTGAGTGAAATAGAGATTGCAACACTAGTGTGAGTGCAAACTAGCACTTTCACTTTGATGTTAAGTGCTAAGAAGAATTTATAGCATGTTAGCAACAACACTTATTACAACACTAATAACATGTGCACTAAAATCAATTTGTGGTGAGCAGCTAAACTTATACTACGATTGGTGATTAATACTTACATCATCTACATCTAGCACTCACAAATCCTCTACTATGACTTCTAATTAGCATTTACACCTCTGTATAGTGCCATAGACTTATTGCTAGGAGTAATACAATTCATCGTAATAACTATGTTGATTTTTGTCTTTGAATGCAACTAGGCTAGCTTTTTCTAGGTTGAGTTGTTCTCTCAATTCAAAGCATAACATTTAGACTACAAAATTCAAACAATATCTTTTGAGATGATAAAGCCTTACTTTGTCCATAAATTGAAGTGCAAGTATATGTGTTGCTGCATTTACCATGTGTAGATGTGCTTTTTGAAAACTTCCTTCAACTAGATGCACTTTCATACTTATGGCCTCGATGTATCTTCACGTCAATGTGCTCTATGTATCTTCATGTCAATGTGAATGCATTGTTTGTGGAGACATAAAAAGAGAAGCAATGGATGTGCATCAATTGACCAGATGTACAAAGGTGTCACTGTGCTTTGGGCATTGATATTGTGCCTAAACAAAAGGAAGGAACTCCACCATTGAAAGTGTCTAATTGGTGAATGTCAATCATGTAGAGTGAAGCAATTGTATTGTCATGAAGGTATTTGAAAATGTGAAGACACTTGACAAGAAGGGGAACAAAAAGAAAAGGAAAGAACTCAGGTGCAAGGAGATGCAATGTAAGGGTTTTCTTGTTCTTTTGAAGAGCCAACTAGCATAATTCATCAAACACAACTATGTGTGGACCACTGGCAAGATTTGTAATAATACAAGTGCATTTTGAGATTCCTTAATGATGTGGCAATCTCCATCATGGACTTTGTTTTGAAAACTACTCCTTCAAGGAGTAGAATGAAATCGAATCCATGCTTTGGCATTCTTTCCAAGTGACTATATTTGTGTGCATTACTTGCTGTTGCAAGGGGGATGAATTGCTCAAAATAGTTCACTTCTTCATTTCAGATGATAGAGTCCATGACACACTTTTTGTGTCATTTTGCATGAAAAGTGGTTGAAGGAGCATACCTACACACCAAAGTGGCATTGCATTTAGTCAAATGGGGCTACTTCCTAGTTTAATGCTTGTAGACCCTTCTACTTTGTTGCAAGGTATGCCGAAATGATAGGTATGAAAATGACATGGAACTCCTTTGAGTGTGGGCATGGTAGGGGAAAACATGATGGTATTGGTGTTGTCATAAAGCGACATGAGCAGTTGAAAATAGATGTTGACACTTTGAAGTATGCAGCAGATGTGTTGTCTTTTGTGAATGCATGGAAATGAAGCTTTCCACCCACCAATGGAAGGGGAAGTAGCCCATGTGTTGGCTCTTTCCCACGACTTCCATAGGAAGAGTAGGGTATTCTCAGTATGTAGGGTTCTGAGGCTTTTTTTCACCTACAGATATATTGGGGTTGTCATTTGTAGTATATGTGTAGCTTAGGATGTTGAGTTGTATTCTAGTGAGAGACATAGGCTTAAGTGTGGTAAGCAAACATAGTGCATGCACATGTGAAAGGAACATGCATCATCATGGTTGAGATAATGAAGCCTTTCACCTTCATTGGTGGGGGTTGAGGGTTTAGGAGGAGTTTTAAGGGTTAGAGGGAGGTTCAAGGTTTGAAGGAGGTTCCAAGGTTTAGAGACATCCAAATCTGCAATTTCTTTTGAGCCATACCTTGCAATTGCAAGAAATGTCATGACCTCATCAACTCTATGTAAAATTTGATCTTGCAACTCTAGAGATGATGAGTGTGTAACACGGTCAGACATGTTCTACAAAAAACAACAATCAAATTTAATCAAAACTAAAAGAGGTGGAGTATCTCTACATGGGTAATAATACTAATAACTAGCATGTTTCCACTACTAAAACAAGCAAATTAATACTCTCTACATGAATGCTAACAAGCATACGATAGTTGGGAGCACAATTATACCTTGGGTTGGGACCATGTTAATGCTAACGGTGAACATATTTTTTGATGCGCTTGCACATCATGGATGCTAATAGCATAGCCTATGCATTGAGTAGCACATCTTATATGTTGACTACCATAGAACATATGCTAACCAGCGTAGAACACAAGCTAACTAGCTTTACATAAATGTCACATGGGTTTGTCATGGTAAGAGATGTCATGCTAAGAAATATAGACTTGGTCTAGAAAAGAAATAGTTTTTCTTCAGATCTCAAACAGATTTCAAACACATTTGGGATCCATCTCTAATAGGTTAATAACATTACTTTTTTTCTTAAAGGGATACATCTCTAATATATTAATAAGATTATACACTTTTGGATAGTGCCAAAAGTAAATATTTTATTTCACCATGGAGCATTACAAAGAGCCAACAAGTCTTTGGGAAGACTATGCCACAATACAAATATATTAATAAAGGAGATTACATATAATCAGATAATGCAAAAAGTTAGTATTTTATTTTACCGTGGATAACTACAAAGAGCCAGCAAGTGTTTGGAAACACTATGTCAATACAAATAGATTATAGTTTTTTGCAAGCACATGGCCTACTATCTTTTGGTGACATACATGACAAGTTCAACGATATTGTCTCAGGTGATGCCTTTGATAACGGGCCCTATACACCTATAGCTACCTTTGAGGGAGCTAACTTTCCTTTTTGAGAAGGTGTCTAAGAAATTGTGGATCCCTTGTCCTTCTTTCTCTTTTTTGGAATCATTTGCTCTAGTGTCTCTTAATCACTTAGGCTTTTCACACCCTTACACAAACCAATATTTACTCTAGCCATAAGGTCCCCAACTGAGCCTTCACGAGCCATGCTGCCACTATATTTCACATTTTTTGAATTAGTGATAGTAGAATCCTCATTCCCAACGATATCTTCCATAGTTTCCTTCTCATTTGCATTTTCCTTATCCTTAATGGAATGGGTCTCATCAATATCAAATAGGTCTTCTAGCTTCTTCTTTTGCATCATGTATTACATCATCTAGACTTGCACAAAAAGTTTGGTAACAATCTTGAAAATAATGCTTCATCTACATCAAAAAGCACCACTTGGACATATAAAGTGCTATTTAGTAGACAGAACAGATAGTTAGCAACAATAGTGGTAGCATTGGACTTTCTAAAGCTACTTAGCACTTACAATGGGAATGAAAGTGATAGCACTATTTACTGCCATGTTCCAATGGCAAGAAACAGATTTATGTATACTTTTAGCATTCACAATAGGAATGAATGTGATAGAAGTGTTACCTAGCACTATCAGTCAGCTAGCATTGTCATGTAGCACTATTAACTATTATCTAGTACTGTTAACTAGATCTAGCTACTAGTAGTGTACCTTAGCAGTGTCATCTAGCACTTTTAACTACCTATTAACTAGTACAGTTAGCTACTACTATTAACTAGATCTAGCTACGAGTAGTGTTTATTAGCACTGTCAACTCTAGGAAGTGCTGGCACTATTTCCTAGTATTGCCAGTGAGGTAGCACTATGAACAAGCACTACCATTTAGCACTATAAACTAGCACGAAGGAGCTACAATTGGATTTTATCACTAGCATTGGAGTTTCTGATGTTTAATAGCATTCACAATAGGAATGAATGTGATAGAATTGCCAAATAGCACCGTTGATTAGTTTTTTATACTAGCATTATCATGTAGCACTATATGTTAACTAGATCTAGCTCATAGCAATGTCAACTAGCATTACTTACTAGCACTGTCAGTTAGCTAGCTATATCATGTAGCATTGGTAACTATCTATTAACTAGTTGTTTACTAGCACTACTATTAACTACACCTAGCTACTAGCAATGTCAACTAGCATGGTTTACTGGCACTCTCAATAGTAAGTGCTAGCACTACCATGCATTTGATATCCACATAGCACACTAAACTAGCATTGATAATCAACTAGCATTTCCTTGTAGCTTTATGAACTAGCACAAAGGAGCTACAATCTACTAGCATTGGAGTTTCCAATAATACTTAGCACTCTCAATAGAATGATAGTGCTACCACTATTTCATAAAATTGGAGCTACAATCTACTAGCATTGGAGTTTCCAATAATAGTTAGCACTCCCAATAGAATGATAGTGCAGCATTGTCAACTTGTACATGCTAGCATTGTTTACTAGCATAATAGGAATGGATGTGATAGAGCTATCAACAACTAGCATAATTGAATAGCACTGTCATGTAGCGCTGCCAAGTAGCATAGTTAACTATTTGTTAACTAGTACTGTTAACTATTATTGTTAATAAATCTGGCTATGAGCAGTGTCAAGTAGCACCATTTACTAGCACTAGGCATCTAATAAGAACTAACACTATTACTAGCACTTCTAGTCAGGTAAGTAGATTTGGCTACTAGCAATGTTTACTAGCACTATCAACTAGTAAGTGCTAGCACTAGTTACTAGCACTACCAGTCAGGTAGCACTGTGAACTATCACTCCATATAGCAATGTGAACTAGCACAAAGGAGCTATAAGTGCTTTTTATCATAACTAGCATTGGAGTTTATAATGCTTATCATCATTCACCATAGGAATGAACAAGATAGAATTGTCAACCAACATAGCTTACTTGTACTATTTACTAGCACTGTCAAGTAGCCTTATAGCAGTGTTAACTATCTATTAACTAATTCTTTTAGCTAGATTTGTCAACCGTAACTCTTAGCTAAATCTGGCTACTAGCAATGTCAACTAGTACTATTTACTAGCATTGCCACCTAGCATTATCAATCAAGTAGCATTACTAAGTAGTCTATTAATTACTACTATTAACTAGATCTAGCTACTAGCATTGTCATAGATAGAACCGCTTACTAGCACTATCAATAGTAAGTGCTAGCATAGTTTACTAGCATTGCCATGTAATGATATCGGCATAGCACAATGAACTAGCACTGATAATCAACTAGCACTATAAATTAGCACTACTATGTAGCACTGTGAACTAGCATATATTGTTGGGAGGAGAAAGAGAATTGAGAGCAAAGGAGAGAGAGCTGAGAGTCGATAAGACAATATGTGGTGGGTGCTAACGCACTGTAGTTTTTATTAAGAAGAATGGTATATGTATACAAGGGTATGAACCTAGGCCATTGGCCTTTACCCACAACAACCTCCCACTTAAAGGCCAATGTGCTAATGTCATCCAACACCCATCAACACTCTACAATGTGCAAAGAGCTCTGAGGATAAACTCTTTGTAAGAAGATTTGCAGGGTTATCAATTGTATGAATCTTGACAAGCTAAATACGCTTGTCCTCAAGCACTTCCCTGATGAAGTGATACTCCACTTCAATATGCTTAGTCTTTGCATGAAAAACAAGATTCTATGCTAAGTGAATGGCACTCTGACTATCACAATGCAAAGTAGGAATCTCTCCTGAAATGCCCAAGTCTCCCACTAGATGCGTAAGCCATATTGCTTCCTTGCAAGCCTTAGAGACTTCAATATACTCTGTCTTAGTAGTAGACAAGGTCATGCATGCCTGAAAATGAGAGACCCATGACACTGCAGCACTTGTGAATGTGAAAACATATCCTATAGTAGACTGCCGATTGTCTACATTCCCTATAAAATCAGCATCTGCATAATTGAGGACTGATGTATCCTTCCTCCCAAAGCAAATGAATAAATCCCTTGTACCATTCAAGTATCTCAAGATACTCTTCCCTGCCTCCCAATGCTCCTTGCCAGGATTATCCATGTACCTACTAACAACTCCCACTACATAAGCAATATCTAGACATGTAGCAATCATGGCATACATCAAGTTGCCAACTGCGGATGCATAAGGGATCTTTGCCATTTTAGCTTGCTGCTCATCAGCCTTCGGGCTGTCCTCTTGGCTGAGTTTCACATATGGCAGCAATGGGAGACTTCCTCTCTTCATATTGAAACGCTCAAGGACCTTGCCAATATACTCCTTCTGAGATAAATAAAGGAGTTTCTTGCTTTCATCTCGAACAATCCTCATACCAAGTATGTGACTGGCATCACCCAAGGTCGCAAGCAACTTTTGCTTCAAAGCATCCACATCATGAGAAGACTGCCCAGCAATTAGCCTGTCATCAACATATAGGATTAAAATTAGAAGGCTGCCATCCAATGCCTTTTTAGTATAGAGGCAATGATCTGTCTCCCTTCTTCTGTATCCTTGGGATCTCATAAATGCATCAAACTTATGATACCACTCCATTGGAGCCTACTTCAGCCCATAAAGGCTCTTCTAAAGCTTACATACCATTTGTTCTTTGCCCTGCACAACAAAACCTTCTGGCTATTGCATATAGATGCCCTCCATGCAAGAAAGCTATCTTGACATCCATCTGGACAAGCTCCATGTCCTCCCTGGCAACCAATGCAAGCACGAAGTATAGTTATTCTAACCACTGGGGAAAAGATCTCATCAAAATCAATGTCCTTCTCCTGCTTGAAGCCCTTGGCTACCAATCTTGCCTTGTACTTAGGCAATGCATATGTAGGAGACATCTTCAACTTGTACACCCATTTGCATGGCAAAACATGCTTGCCTTTGGGCAACTGAACCAAATCCCAAGTTGTATTTTTCTTTAGAGAATCCATCTCAGACTGCATAGTCTTCTCCCACTTGAGCTTGTCATCCCTAGACATAGCATCCTCAAAGAATGAAGGCTCACCACAATTTGTCAGCATGACATAGTAAAGAGATGGTGTATACCTTTGTGGAGGTCATGAGACTCGACTGGACATCTCACCACTTGCTCTCCTTGAGCAACTTGGTGTCCCGATTGATTGTCCTGCACAGCTTGAGGTTCTCCCACTTCTTGTGGACCTCCTACCTGAACATTTTGTGGCTATACTTGCTGTCCATTTATAGCATTATGTGGGACTACATTTGGAACATAAGGTGGCTGTCAATCCTCCTAGAACACCACTCTCCTAACTTCCACTATCTTTATGGACTGCTTATGCATTACTTCCTCATTAAAAATGACATCACTGCTACACACAATGATTTTGGCTGTTGGATCCCAGAGACAATATCCCATTTCACTTGAATCACCATATCCAAGGAAGATGCATTTACGTGACTTTGGCTCAAGCTTTTTTTGCTTGTCCTTTGGTATGTGTTACAAGCCTCACATCCAAACACACGCAAGTGTTTATAAGAGGGTGGCTTGCTAGACCATGCCTTTTCTAGAACTTTGCCATTCAAACACTTATGCGGTGATCTATTGATCAAATGAACTGCAAGTCTTCACTGCTTCATCCCAAAAGCCAAGTGTAAGACCTGCATTAGAAAGCATACTTGTGGACCTTTCCTATGTGGTTTTGTTCACCTTTTCTACCATACCATTCTGCTCTGGATTTTGGGGAGATGCCAAATCCCTCTTGATGCCACGCATATCACAGAAGCTCTCAAAAAGCATGAGAGCTATACTCTCCAACATTGTCTGTGCGCAAACATTTGAACTTCTTGCCAGATTGATTTTCAACAAGTGCTAGAAACTTTTTAAGAGTTGATCTTCAGTGTCTCTGGAAGGATCTATGCGTGAGGTTGGTCTCTTGAAGGGACGCATGGGAGGAGGAATGATCTGATCCACTAACGCAGCAGTGACACTTGTTCCTACAATAGTATGGAGAGGTGACATAGGAGGAGCTGAGAAGGGAGGGGGAGGAGTCGACAAAACAGAGGAGGTTGAGGTTGTGGAGCTGGGGCTAGGGTTGGGGCTGAGGTGCCACTGTTCCACAGGAACTCTTCTTTTTTGGCTTCCACTAACTCAGCTAGTTCCTTGGCTTGGTCCAGCAGCGTGAATTCCTCATTTGTGAGCTTTTCTTCAATCTTGAAGTAGTCTTGGGCTTGAGTGTGCAGAAAGCCGAGCTTCTTGACATTATCTCTTCATTCCTGTGAGCACACATAATGTTTCAAATGCAATTTTAGTATCCATTAAAACATTATTAAAAAATTTATTGCATCTTTGAAGCCAAATTGACCAGAGCGTTGAGGCTCTGATGACGTTCGAGTTTTGTGAGGCTCTATTAGGAGAGTCTCTGAGCAGAATGATTGAGTAGCTAAAAGTGAAGGGAGCTATGTGTTGGTGTATCAAATCCCAAAGTTCCCTGGAATAAGCACAGTTAAGGAACAAGTGTGGGATATCCTCTCTCGCTTGGCTGCATCTTCTGCACCAACCATTCCCGTGACTGATCTTTTGGGCTTGAACCATGGTCCAGATACCTCGGTGTAGGATGAGCCAAAGAAGGCACCATTGCTTTTCAGAGATCTCTTGATCCCAGGCTTACCTTGCTGATTTTACTCCTGATCTTGTCAATTACCCAATCCCATCTGTCTTTGTTTGTACATCTGAAGCCCATTAGGATCCCGAGGAGATGAAAGATCTCACCCTCCTTTAGGGTCTTGTATCTCTTATCTATGAGAATTTGGGGTAAAGCCATGCCCTTGTTGGGATAAGTATGATCAAGGGCTTGCTCTATGATGCATGTGTGCATCTAGGGGAGTCACATGTGTGTTTGTGTGTGTTGTAAAGGCACATCAAGTGCTATGATGTGTCTAGTGTGTGACCTAAGTGATGATGTAAGACAAAGGCAATCCCATTGATGTAGGGATTGATTCCCACTGATGTAGGGGCTGATTTCCACTTATGTAGGGAAGGTATTACCTTCTCCCCCTTTCTATAAGAGAGAGTCCTCTCTCTCACAATCATAATAGAGATCTACCATCTTTCTTTCATTGTGCTCTCACACCTCTTACAAGATGCATCTATTCTATCCTACGGGATTCTACACTTGGTATCAGAGCTTTAGGTTCTAGATCTAGTCTAGCCTAGCATTAGATGCTATCTCTAGCATAAACTACTAGTTTCTCAAACCTTCTTCATCGTCTCCATCTTCCTCCTTCCCAAAATTTTTGAGAGCTCTGTTCTCTGCCTTCAAGTGACCATTGCTCAAACCCTTTGAGCTATAAACTCCTCACATATGGGCAAACTTCCAGCTACAAGCATTTAGGGAAATTTCGTCTATATGTGCAACACCAACACTCACGCTCCTCGACAAGAGATGGAGGAGAAAATGCCGAAAAACCAATCGGTGTTCTCATGCTTGGCTATGGCGACTTGGTGCAACATTGTGCCCCTCCTTGCTGGTAGCCCTTCTCTGGTATAAGGCCTTTCTTCCTGCATAAAAATCCCCTTGAATAGAGCTATGAGCTATGAGAATTGCACCCTCCAATTTTAGGCCTCTGTTTTGGAATGTTTTGACAATGTTGTGAGTTTGATGCTACTTTAGCATTTCTGATGTCTTAAAGTGTTAAATAGCATCAGTATAACTATGGCTACAGCTTTCCTTTGAGTTGTTATACCTAGATTTGCTTGGAATACTTTCATTTAGCCACCTCTATGAAGCATGCAAGTGGAAGCATCATTTCCATTATGTTTGTAGTATGGAATTTCGTTATAAGTCTTTGCTACTCTAAATGCTTGTACTTTGAAGCTCTTCAACTCTTTCTAGCCTTGTAAGAGAGTAGAACTACCCATTTTGGGTTAGACCCTCTCATGGCTACCTTCTTGAATATGGATAAGTTCAATGGTCAAGGCTCACACATGGCAGATGAAGGTTAAGTTTGCATTGATGAGGGAAAACCTCTGGGGGCTTGTCAAACTTGCTTCAACTTCTTCTTCAACAGCCTCTAATGCTGGAGAATCCTCAGCTCCGACATGCCCAGCAAGAGATCCTATTAGAGAGGAGAAAGCCTATGGCATTATTGCTCTTGGCTTAGGAGATGACTATATTCATCACATTTCTGATTTAGAGTCTCCTTCTGAAGCTTGGCAGAAGCTTGACATTATTTTTGGTGCTAGCTCTCACATCTCAAATCTGTCACTTAAGATTGCTTTCTTTGAATTAAAGATGGCTCGTGGCACTCCTTTGGCTACCCATGTCAATCATATGCGGAGTCTCATGACTCAACTTGCTTCTATCAACTTTCCAATCACTACAGATGATGCAATGGCAGTGTTGCTCAAAAGTATGCCTGAAGATTATGATCATGTTGTTACCACTTTGAAAAATCTTCCTAATCCTACTCTTGAAGGTCTTATTACTACTCTTCAGGAAGAAGAAAGGCACATGGAACTCCGGAGAGGCAATGACACAGCCTATGCCATAAAAATTCAGAAGGGCAAGTTTTCACCTTGCAAACATTGTGGGAAGACTAATCACCTCTCAAAAGATTGCTTCAAGATCAATCCATGCAAACATTGTGGCAAAAACAATCACCATGAAAAGTATTGTAAAGCCAAAAAGGAAGCAACTACAAAGTCAGAAACTGCCAATCTACTTTCAGTTGACGTGCCTCCACAAGATGAGGCCTCCTATGAAGACTATGCTTTTTAGGCACTTTGTCTTTTTTGTTTATCACCACTTGGTCAAATTTTGAGGTTCTCTGCTTGGAGTAGTACTCCAAAAAGAATATGTTATGTAAATCACCTCTGGTCACCATATGATGTAGACCATGTGATATGTGTTTTGACTATCCCATTTTTGTGAACCTCACACCCTTGGGAACCCTTGCTAGCATGAGATCCTAGCCATAGATTTATCATTGACCACCATGAGATGGCATGAGAAACTCTGAGACTAGATGTATCCTTGACACTGCAAGAGGCAACCCCTTGAGGGGGGGTATGTTGGGATAAGTATGATTAAGGGCTTACTGCATGTGTGCATCTAGGGGAGTCACATGTGTGTTTGTGTGTGTTGTAAAGGCACATCAAGTGCTATGATGTGTCTAGTGTGTGACCTAAGTGATGATGTAAGACAAAGGCAATCCCACTGACGTAGGGATTGATTCCCACTGATGTAGGGGCTGATTGCCACTTATGTAGGGAAGGTATTACCTTCTCCCCCTTTCTATAAGAGAGAGTCCTCTCTCTCACAATCATAATAGAGATCTACCATCTTTCTTTCATTGTGCTCTCACACCTCTTGCAAGATGCATCTATTCTATCCTATGGGATTCTACAGCCCTAGTACCAAAGACTCCTGTTTTCTCATGATTAAAAATATTAGACCCTAACGCTGTGCAAAAGGTATCCAAGCATCTGAGGATGCTCTCCACAGATCTAGCATCGTTGCTTGGTGTGAGATTTGTGTGTTGTCTCTAGTAAGGAAGAGTATAAAATATTGAGAGACATTGCATGCCACACGGTGGTGTTATTTTTTAATCATGCCAAATCCACTCCCAATCTCTGGACCTCATGATTGGAGGAATAGGAGCTAATTTTGCCCCCCCCCCAAAGATGGATCCACATGATACAGATGGTCCATAGGAAGAAATTGCCTATGCTTCTCATATACCACCTTGATTAGATCTTTTGAGTGCTGACTGCACAAACTATCTCCACAATTTGGACATGCAAGTATTCGGACACTTGGAGACCTATTAAAATGCAAAGGATACAAGTTACATCTGGTAGAAGTGAAAGACCACCGAGACAAAGAGCATCGACAAAACTTACATCTTGCATTTTAATAAGCAGAAGGGAATTGAGAATCATGCAACCCAGGATAATCATGCATGGTCCACATTAGAATGCCTTTCACTTGAAAATGCCTGTGAAATTGCATGAAGCCATGAGATTATACAAAATTTTCATTCCAATGTCATACAAAATATAATGAGAGAAGGGGAAACGGAGTTCATGAGATGGAAAGTAGGAATTCATTAAAGACTCGCTAATTTGTACTTTTGTGAAGTCTTAGAAAGACATGATTTGAAGGGCTACTTTTATTGTCTCTTTTATAACCCTACAAATCAAGTATTTTTGACTCTTCAAAAGTTGGCCTATAATAAGGAAAGCAATGTTGATTTTTTTATTTTGTATTTGGGAAAATTTGGGGGAGGGAGGGGTTTCTAATACGTTAAGTCTAGAAAATATTTTCAATACTTTGAGATTGGTTGTGTATCACAATGATTTGAAAGACTTCATCATAAGGAGGGACCTTAACCTACAAATGAGAGAGAGAGAGAGAGAGAGAGAGAGAGAGAGAGAGAGAGAGAGAGAGAATGATATGCCCCCCCATGTAGCAAAGTGTGACAAGTTTTTCAAAAAAAAGCTATGGCTAAGGATGGTTTCTTAAACTTTCCAATAAGTGCCATAATAGAAGGGCTACTTCCCGAGTAAGGCTCAAGACCCTTAAAAATATAAATCTTGGGTTTCTTTTGGAGAAAGCTGGCATCCAAAGTGTAGATACAAATGTCACTCTCATTCTCTTTGGGTGCTTGTGAGGATTTCCTTGAATTTGCTTTCTCTTTAGTTTTTGTTCCTCGTGTACAAAGTTCTTTGTAATTGTGTTGCTTTCTCCCTCACAATTCTTATCACTTTGTATCCATGGCATGTTGCATCCTTGAATACTTTACAAGAAAATTCAACACTTTAAAGCCATTATGAAATTAAAACTTCTCATGTTGATAGGGTCTCCCAATTGAAAATTATTCAAAGATGTATTAATTTGTGGAAAACAAAGGAGAGGCAAGGTGGAAAGGCAAGGCAAGGGGCAAAGAGGAGAGTGATTAATGAGGAATTACATGAGGGAGGGCCCCCTCTCTTCTTATTTGTGAGGGTAAGATTTTCAAGTCTCTTTTATTCTACTTCTTTCATGACATCTTCATGTGGCCTAGTGGTAAGACCTAATGAGTGGTTAATGGATGTCTTGAGTCCAAGAACCCCCTTGTATTAAAATATTGAAGCTTTTTGCTTGACCTTATCTTAAATGGGGCCTTCCACCTTCTCACTTGAGAAGTCAATTGAACTTGTCAACTAAAAAATAAAGGCATCTTCAATTATGCTTGTCCTTATGTTAAGTTGAACGGAATAATTTATTGAGGTTAAGGGACTTTAGAATAGCTAGATGCAGATTGTAGATGAGCAGACCAATGGAGAAAATAGTAAGAGCAATAGGGTGAATTCAATGCAAAAATGGTTGAATTTTTTATGATATAAAAAGGAGCCTTTCAATAAAGAATGGCCAACTTATTTTGCAACAAATCACAAAATTCCACAATTGTGTGTCCTTGACTCCGAATGTAGGACTGTGAACTCTCGATTGCATCCTCTAAGATCTTGTAATCTATGTAATTTTGATCCCATGTTTACATGTCACAATCAAGTACAGGGGATAAGATGTGCCCTAAGGAGCATGTACACATTAACCTCACCATTCATGATCACATAATGTTGGTAGCAGAGGTCATGCAAGTATTTTTTAGAGCGTTCTCACTAGGGGAAGCCATTGGCAACCAAGATGTACCTGTGAAATGGCATTAAAATGCCATGAACTTATACAAAATTTAGAATGAGAGAAGGGGGAAAGGAGAGCTCATGGGATGGAAAGTAGGAATTCATTAAACACCCACTAATTTTGTACTTTTGTGAAGTCTTAGAAAGACTTGATTCAAAGGGATACTTTTATTGTTTCTCGTTTGTAACCCTCCAAACCAAGTCTTTTTAACTCTTCAAAAGTTGGCCCATAATAATGAAAGCAATGCTAATTTCTTTATTTTGTATTTGGGAAATTTTGGGGTAGGGAGGGGTTTCTAATAGTCTGGAAAATATCTTTAATACTTTGAAATTTGTTGAGTATTACAATTATTTAGAAGACGTCCTTCATCATAAGGAGGGACCTAGATCTAAGAGAGAGAGAGAGACACACACACACACACACAGAGGATTTGTGTGGAGAGAGAGAGAGAGAGAGAGAGAGAGAGAGAGAGAGAGAGAGAGAGGATTTGTGTGGATTCACTTTCTCTTCATGCATCTGTATGTTTGTTTTCATTCCTCTTGTACAACATTCTTTATAATTGTGTTGCTTTCTCCCTCACAATTGTTTATCACATCGTATCCATGGCATGTTGCATCCTTGAATACTTTACAAGAAGCTTCAACATTTTAGTTTGATTATGAAATTAAAACTCCTCATGCTAATAGGGTCTCCCCCTGTGATTTATGAGGGTAAGAATCTTAAATTCTTTTAGATGTCTTCTTGACACGGGTCCACAACCAAAACTCCTTCAAAAAACAAGTCAGAAATGTAGCTTGACTCATGAGGTAGGAAACAAAGGATCCAAAAATGGCAATAGATATAATATTGGTAACCGGTTTCTAGCCAATTCTATGATAAGCCATCTAATTCTTTAAAGCGGAGAAGATCAAGTCAAAGGGTTCTATAATAAGAGGCCCCTGAAGGCAAGGGAAAAGAGGTTCAAAACATGGCTCCGAAATCATGTAGAAGTGCTCAAAGGAGAAGCTCATAATGATGGAAGGAGAGATGAAATGGTGAACCACACAGTAGGAGCCAATCAAATGGAAGGCTCAGATGAACCACACACATATTCTACTAATATAGATATACATATAAATAAATATACTATATATATGTGTATATGTGTGTGTGTGTGTGTGTGTGTATCTATATAAAATTAGTACATTTGTAAATTATTTGTATGTATGCTTGGTGTACATGTTAATGGATACAGTATACAACCCACCAAAACCTCCATAGGCTCGTATTTTGTTCTTTTTGCATGTCGCCCATAAACATTTCCTTATCAACAATCAAGCCAATTTGCAGATCCTGGAGTATACGATTCTTCTCCTCCCCTTTGTGCTGCCCCTCCCATTCCCTGCTCACCTGAGCTTCCTCCCCCCCTCCTTCTTCACAATCCTTCTCTTCCTTGTGTTGCCTCATTTGTAGGTGTTTTACCCCCTCTCTAGTGCCGCTGCTAGTCGGTGAGCTACTTGGAGCAGCTTGTGCTTCTTGCAACACCTCAAGAGCCCCTCTAGCTAGCTGTGTTGCTTAGAGAGAATCCTTGAAGGTTTGTTGCAGGTACCAACACCCCTTTAGCTAGGTGAGGCAATTTGTATTGCTCATGGCACCATTCCTATTGGGTGCAATAGTAATTGGAGCTATGGGTGTCTATTTCGAGCCCTCCTGTGAGCTCTTCTTTTGCTTGGCTTGAAGCTTCTCCTCGACACCAGTAGTGGGTTTGACTCTCTTCAAGGAGTGTTCAGGATCCCATGCCCTAGCAATTTTTCTCAGGTTTGAGTTTGGAGTAATTTCTTTGGCTTTCCGCAGTGTACTTAGGGGTTCCACTCTTAGATTCAGGTCATGGATGGACATGGTAGTGTGTATACATCGCAGGACACTTTTTGCATATCTCTTCCTTCCTCCCCCACTAGGTTTAGTTTGGGCGCGGGACGGCGGTGTGTAACTAGCTTGAATTCATTTGAATAAAACTCTTAGAGTCAGTGCACATGTTAAGAAAATGCGTAGTTGGAGTGATGGAGCCAATTCATTCACACGCTGTAATAACGAAATCCCTTCAATGCATTTAATGGAGCTTTGCAGTATGTGTAGAGAGCTCTGTGTATGAGAGGAGGCCATTTTCCATTGGATTGCCCATCCATTTCGGAGCGTTGAAGGTGTCTTTAGCCCAGTGGTAAGGCCAGACGCCACTCTCCGAATGAAAGCAAGTGGATGGAGTAGATACTAGTAACTAGAAAGCCGATGTGAGGTGTGGATATATGAAGGGAAAAGAGGGAGGGAAAGGAGGAGACGAGGAGATGTATGCACTAGTAGTGAGGAGGGCAACCAACAACAAGAGCAACTACTACACCACAGTTGCTCGGGGGAGGAGCTCGTCCCCCTCCATCACCAACGCCCCTCCTCCTCTTCCCAACCCCATCCCCCCTCCCCTCCTCCATCGCCTCTCCCTCCTCGGCCTCTCCGACCCCCCCTCCCTTTCCATCCTCTCCTCCCTCCCTTCCTTCCCCCCTGACCTCCCTGATAAGCTCCACCTCCTCTTGTCCTCAGGCTCTTCCCCCGCTCGCCTCCAGCGCCTCCTCTCCCGCCCTGGCTTCTCCCACTTCTCCTCCGCTCCCTTGCGTGACTTCGCTGCCAAACTCCACCTCCTCGGCCCCTCTCTCGTCACCCAATGGCCTAGCCTCCTCCAACTCGCCACCACCAACCTTCGTCAAAAGGTTGATTTCTTTGCTGAATATGGCCTGCATGTACCCAAGATTGGGGGTGGGAGCTTGGGACTGGCCTTCACTGCGAAGCTGGAGACGCTCGAGCGCCGGATTGGTTACCTGAAGTCTGTAGGGTTAAGTGCGACAGACATATGCAAGATGCTCAGGAGCCACCCTAACCTACTGTGCACCGACACGGTAAAAGTTGTAGATTTTCTCGAGAATGAGAGGGGAATTTCCAGGGAAGCAGTTCTCAAGCTTATTGTGAGGCGTCCGGGTTTGGCTGCCTCGTCCACAGACAAACTGGCTAAGAGCTTGGAACTGTTAGCAAAAATGGGCGGTAACCCAGATTCCCCTTACATGTATGCTATCTTATCCCAAACTTGCTGCTGGAAACTGGACGTTGTGAAAGCGCGATTTGAGTGGCTAGCATCCCGGGGGTTTTCCCAAGAAGAGGTTATGAGGATGGTCGAAACGACTCCTACCATACTTTCTTGTCGACAGGAAAACCTTGGAGAGAAAATTGACTACCTGCTCAACGTGTTGAATCGCGACATTAAAGAGGCCGTCCGCTTTCCCGGTTTCTTAATCATGAGCCTCGAGCAACGTATCAAGCCTAGATTGGCCGTCGTGGCCCAGTTGGAAGAAAGGGGTCTGTTGACTTGTAGCGGTGGTAGCTACGGTTTGTCTTCTGTACTAGGTTGTTCAAACATCGTTTTTCAAAAACGATTCGCGGACAAGCTCCAAGGTGGAGTCCCAGTAAAATTGGGATCTCGTGGTCCTAAACAACATTCCATGTTACACGCTCGCATGAAGTAAGTGTCCCTGTTTTCTCTTTGCCTTCTTAACTTCGGGACTTCAGATAGGGTGCATACCTATGAGTACGACTCCTATTATTTTAAATGACTTAGCTGTGTTATGTCTATTTCTAGGTTTAGAAATAGTAATTTCCTGATACTGTGACAATTCTTTCTATTTTTCAGGGGATCTGTCTTTTTAATTTAATTTTTGCTTTGAACTATACGTTTGTGAGGGACGAAAATGAATTCTTCTTGTCACCAGTTGTAATTAGCCATCATCCCTTCACCTTTGGAGTCTTGGGAGAAATTTAAAAGTGAGGATTTTGTAGAATGGTTCACACCCGTTGCACCAACGGTGTCGAGGGGATGCCGTAATAGCTAGTGCCTTGTATATGCATGATGCTTTCTTAATCTTTTGGGTGACCACTGGCCTTCCCATTATGATGGGAATCGAATGAGTTTGGATACTTTTAACACTTTGGGTCACTAATAGATGCACTCAATGTCCCTAGATCTATCTATCCATCTGACTACGATATGTGCTTTTTAGCAAACTTTAATCTTTTCACTTATGAATTTGAGTTTATGCAACGTCTTATTTCTATCAATACCTGCCTTATCATTTTACATAAGCTTAGCCAAGTTAGGCGTTTTATAGATGATTTATTTGTACCAGATGCTCCTAACTTTCAAGCCTTTATGTACAAAGACGCTTGTGCTTTTGGAGAAGGAACCTATCCTCGTGACTCTTGAGAGTAGACTTTCTCAATCTACCATAGGAGTAGAGGTGTGTTGCAAGCATGTGTTTTCACTATGGTCTACACCCACTGTTGCGTGTTGATGACGTAAGTGGGGATGTCATTCTAGCTAGTCCGATCGATGCATGATGGGGTTGTTGGAAAGGTCACCTCTCCATCTGTGAGCCCCCATATGAGGAGAGCATGGGGGAGGGAGACCTAGGGAATTGGCCAGAGAAAAGAGTGAAGAAAAGGGGCTGCCACATGGACAGCATGATGGCTGTCATGTGGGCAGCACACGGCAAAGGGCAGAGGCTGCCACATGGGCAGCTCACAGGCTGACATGTGGGCAGCTGTCAGAGGACTGGCAGAGGTGCACAGGTGGCAGCATGAGCAGGGCAAATAGGCGCCTGCATGGGAGACCTGGAGCAGCAGCGCATGGGTCTGCAATAGGCGTAGACAAGGACAAAGGCAGCAGCCCCAAAGGGCCTGGCAAAGGCCCTTATATAGGGCTGGTTGGACCAGCCAACCAAGTTGGCCAGCAAGCAGACTAGTCGGCCAGGATGAGGCTGGCTGGTCGGTTTTTTGACAGGGACAAAGGCAGCAGCCCAAAAGGGCCTGTCAAAGGCCCTTATATAGGGCTGGTTGGACCAGCCAACCAAGTCGGCCAGCAAGCAGACTAGTTGGCCAGGATGAGGCTGGCTGGTCAGTTTTTTGACAGCCCTGGTGGGGGTATAAAAGGAGTTCCTGCAGGCCCTCATATCTCATCTTTTGGAGCAGCACTTCAGGGAGCAGGAAGGAGCAGCAGAGCAGCATGAGTTGGGCCTATGATCAGGAGGTGAAGTGGGCTGAGGAGCTGCAGACTTAGCTCACAGAGGGCTGCCTACCTAGGTTGACACGCAGGGCAGCAAGGTGGAGAAGAACATTTTGGACAGAGTCTACTACGCTCAGGTAGAGCATGCGGAGTCATGGTTTTAGAAGAGACTAGCAGATAGAGAAGATCAGAGGACCACATCATTGGTGGGACTCTGAATCTCTCTCTTTTGTCCATAGTTTTGGACGGAAATATATTGTTTTGGTGGATTCTATATCTGGCTATGTCTACTGTCTATTTCCTGATCTGCACATCTATGGGATGCACATTAAGTAAAGAAGTTTGTGATTCCACAGCCCCCACACACTGTGAGATCTCGGGCTATTCTATCAGTCTTCCGTTGTGCGTACCCTTTGTTGGTCGATTTTTAATAGGGGTTTATGGTTTTTAACCTTATGAGTGACTAGAGGATGAGTTTGTACATGTTCTTGGATTCATCTAGATATATATAGATGCATAATTTTGGAAATCCAAGGCATCTTAATATCCTTGAATGTTCACCCTACAATATGTATTATGATATCCCAAACTTTTATCACTGTCGCTGTCCTTTGCTAGAGAGACCGCATATTTATGGACACTTCGACTCTCAGGCAACTTGGAGTTCAATCATCGACCATAATCCTTACTTTTTACCCTTTGTTATTTCCATGCATCTTGGGTAAATCACGAGGACATAAAAGTAAGCAGCCACATTGTCGATGATACGCAACACATGGGTACTATCCTTGTGATAAACTACTACTTCAGTTTACTTTTTAGTATCTCGAAGCGGTAATGCACAAGTCCTTGTACCTTTTTTATTTCTAGGGTAGGTTCAAGTAGAATGATCTTTAACTAAACATCTAAAGAGAATTATTTTTTGCTTAGTCTTTTCATAGCTCTCTCTTTTCAAAAGATGATATTTTTGTGTTTGGAGTTCCTCGGGTTGTGCATGGAAAACCTCTTTTTAAATTGCACCTTTTAAATTGGGAAATTTATTGAATCTCATGACAAAAGTAGCTCGTTCTGTGGTTCCAATTCTAGAACTCCTCGTCGTATCATCATATATTTGGGCATACTTGATAGCTTTCTCAAACGTTTTGGAAGAATTTCTTCTCACCTCAACCTTATAGTTGTCTTTCAACCTCTCACAATATTTCTTATTTCTTGGAGTTGATCAATCAATTTAAAGGATTGTCTCCCTACAATTGGTTATGTATATGGCTAAAGTATTTTTATCTATATTATGATTAGCCCAAGCTTCCCATGTCCTTCCTAATTCATTTTCACTTAAATTTTTTTAAAGAAGAGCTTGTTTGAACTTAGTTCACTACTTCGAATTTTATCAACTTCTCTAAGACTCATCCACCATTTATACGCTTTATTTCGAAGGGAAAGATTGGCTTTCACCTCTAGATTTTTAGAAAGAGTATTTTAATTTTATAAGTCTTGTTATTTTTGTAAGAATGTGTTATAATTCTTGTTTCTTTCTTTTTTTGCCTTGTTATAAAGTGGTGGCGTTAAGTTCTTTAAAATATATGAGGTTTTTCTAAGGCGAGGGTTAGATCCTCAAATTGATCTTGAGGAGATGATGATTTTACAAGAGGAGTTATTTGAGAATCAGATAACCAAAGAGATGACTTCGATCAGAGTTTTTAATGAGTCATTAATAGGCTGCAAGGAGTTTTTGATATTTCTTGTTGTGTATATTCTTTTATTTGTAGTCGTGTTGATTATGGTAAAATATACCATAGAATTGCATGAGACACAAGGGAGTTCTAGTGGATGCTTTGTGTGGTGTAGTTGGGGTTGCCTAACCAACTTTGCCATGCTAGATGGTCCGTATTGTGGGTGATTCCATGTTAATAATGATGTTACTATTGTTATTGGTGTTGTGTTTGATTATTGTACTTTGAGCGTAATTACATTGGGATTGATTGATTTGGTAATTCGTTGAATTGATTGTTAACAAGTAATGCAATTGGCGGCTTGAGTACAGGTGGTGCAAGGATAAGGTTTGAAGTAGTGGGAGGACATTGATTGAGGTGTCACACGACACATACTATATGGCAATGGGTCAATTTTTCATTTCCTTGACATTGTAAACTTTGGGCAATATTTTTGTCAGAGGACAAATGATTTTTGGATAAATCAAGCCCAAAGAGGCTATGTAAACAGCATCCCTTATTTTGGAAGAGAGGGGGATAACTTTGGCTCTTTTAGGAAATATTATAAATTTTGTAGATGAGGAAGCATGAGCCACTCATCTACGGGGGAGGATTGTACATGGTTGGTTGTCGTTTTCTCTTTGTGATTTGGTTAGTTTCTTCAACTTATTTAGTGGTGCTTTGTGTATATTTGAAATTACCTTTTTGGTTTTAGTCGTATGAGCGATATCTTTCAAACTTTAGAGTTTTGAAGCTCTCAAAAGGTGATTATCAATACCATTATGATATTTTGAGGATTTTAGAGGACTCTTATGGTAAATTAATGTCATGAATGGGTCACATATGTTGGAGTAAAGGCACATTGCCACCCTTTTATTAAAGTTATGACACCTATGACTGTCTTAAGACAGTCATAGTGTGAAAACCTAATTCTAATAAAACCTAATGAGTTTGTGGTGTGGCTCATCACTTCACACCCGCACATTTGGTCTCTCTCTCTCACTCTCTCCTCCTTTGCTCTTCTCCCTGCTTACTCTCCTCTCAACTGGTATCAGAGCCAGCCTTACTCCCTTCCAGCCCCACTCTCCTCTCTACCCTTCCCCTTGCCTCTTGGGCTTCGTGCCCTTAGCATTGCACAGGGCAGTTGCCAGTGTGCATCGCGGGCCAGTAGGACAGCAGCGTAGGCAGCTGCAGCAGGGCGACGCGGGACATCTACAGCAGGGCGGGGCATCGCGCGGTCGAGGGCAGCGTCGAGCAGCGCACGTGTGAGCAGATCTGTGCATCGCGCGTCGCGTCGTACAGCTGTACGGATGTACGGACGTTCGTACATCCGTACGGACACCGTACTTTTTTTCTTCGTCTGGTACCTTCGACCGTCGTACGGACACGTGTCGGTCGTACAGCAGTACAGACAGTCGTCTGCAACAGTACGGATCGCCGTACGAACTGTGCAGGGAGTTGCTTCCGAATTTTTGCATCAGGGAGGTGCATTTTTTGGTTTGGATCTGTGTCAGAGGAGTGCATTTCGAACTCTTTCCTTGGATCTGTACCCTGCTCAGGTACAGTGAGGAGATCTGGGTCTTACCCGAGGTGCATTGCATTGCATGAAGTACAGCAAGTACTTTTTCAGTTATTTTCTTTCTTCGTGGAGGACTTGTGCACAGATATCGGGATTTATGCATCTGACAGAGGATATATGCTTTTACTGGGTTTGAATCTCAGTTTACAAGTGAGCAGATCATAGGGCTTTTACCTGGCAGTTGATGCTTTGTATGCCTTGAGGTAGTGTGGTGCCAGAGTGCACACATTTGTCTCGATTTTCGCAGTGTGGAGGTGACATTTTCTTGCAGGTCACATTTCTTGTGCAACACTCAGAGAACCTCAGTTGAGCCACGCTTGGCCAAGGCGCATCGAGTTTACTCGGTCCCTAACTGTCCATCGTTGACAGTGCTCAAACGGTTCCTTATTGAGTGTTTGTACGTTGGGATCTGTGTATGTCATTTCTACACAGGGCAGTATATGCATTACACTATTAGTTGATTTTGTCAGAAAGATTTTCACATTGTATGCTATCTCAGTGTTGAGGTGTTCTTCACTTGGTTCAGGTGTCAGATCAAGGGGCTTTTTCCCAGATTTTGTTTGAGAGCACTTGGGTTACTGACAGAGATCTTCAGATGCATTTTATCCCCTTGGCAGAAGGGTGATTGCTTGGGATTTATCCCATTTTCTGTTGCAGGTTTTGTGACAGGCTGAAGTGTCTGATTTTTTTTTGGTGTATGCCAAGTGGTTTATGCATATTAAATCAGTGCAGTACCTCATCTAAGGTGGGAGAAGTGATCAGGTCAGCAGTGTTTGTGCTTTGTCAGCTGATGATGCACTGTTAAAGCACTTGTGGAGCAACTGCAGCATTATGAAATTACTGTTCTTTCTTGAGAAATCAGAATTTTATGCCTATTTGAGCACGGTACAGTGTGTCAGAAGGTACAGTAACTGGAGGAAATTTACTGTTTTGCTGCAGATTCTCTTGACAGTAAAAAATCAGCACTATTGTGAGTGCTCCTGACTCTTTATAGAGCAAGTTTTTTCTGAGAAATCAGAACTTTATTAAGTCATTTTTGACTTACAGGGAGACAGGAACTTTCCTTATCTGATATGGCATCAGGGGGAAGTGAATCTTCAATTCTGAACATAAAGAAATTGGAAGGAGCACACAACTATGCATTATGGGCAGAACAATGTTTGAATGTACTTCTGTTAAAGAAGATTTCTAAGCCCATAAGGCTGAAGGGTGTCAAGCCATCTGACATGGCAGCTGATGACTGGGAGGAGCTTGATTTGTCCGCAAGGGCAGCTATCATGCTTACTATTTCTGATACCCTTTTGTTCAATGTTCAGGCTGAAAAGACCTCTTATGGTCTATGGCACAGACTAGAAGAATTGTATGCCCAAAAGAGTTCAGCCAGTAAGGTTTATTGGTTGAAGAAGCTGGTTGATCTTCGCATGAAGGAAGGTACACCTATGACCTCACACTTGAGTGAGTTCAATGCCATCTTTACACAGCTTATTGCATAGGGACTGAACCTTGATGAGGAGTTCAAGGCTACTTTCTTGTTGTGTACCCTCCCTGAGAGTTGGGACACTTTCAAGACCACCCTGTCAAATTCAAATGTCATTCTTATGTATGCTGATGTGGAGAGCTCTCTCCTTATGGAGGAGATGAGCAGGAAAAATAATGTGGGCAGCAAGTCTTCAAATGCTTTGCAGGTACAGGATAGAGGCAGGACTCAGCAGAAGGGGAGATCTGCTAGTAAGTCCAAATCCCGCAGTCAGTCCCGTGGCAAAAAGGATATTGAATGCTTTTATTGTGGCAAGAAGGGACATGTGAAGTCTAAGTGCTTCAAGTTTATACGGGATCAGAAAGCCAAGAAGGCTGAGGCAAAGGATGCAGGCAGTGGAAGCAAAGGCAAAGGCAAGGCCAAGGTAGATGACTTGGATGCAGTGAATGTTGCAGCAGAAGACAGTGAAAGTGACAGGCGTGATGTTTTATGCTCTTATGTTGTAATTGCACATACATTGGTTATTGATGGCCATGACATGCACACGTGGCTCTTGGATTCAGGTGCTTCTTTTCATGTTACTCCTCATAGGGAGTGGTTTACTTCCTACACAGGTACTCATGGAGTTGTTCACCTTGGGAACAACTATGCATGTCAGATTGCAGGGATTGGCAGTATACAGATAGTATTCCCTGATGGACGCATATTTATGCTTGATGGTGTTCGCCATGTGCCGCAAATCAAGAAAAATCTGATTAGCACTGGCTTGTTGGATGACAGTGGTTACCACACCACATTTGGGGATTCCAAATGGGTGATTACTGATGGCCAGGTTGTAGTGGCTGAGGGTTATAAGAGTGATACCTTGTACCCTCTTTATGTTTCCAGTGTAGGTAATCATGTTGTTGCCATAACCGAGCTGCCGAAGGTTTCATTGTGGCATAGCCGGTTGGGACACATGTCTGTTAAAGGAATGCAAGAACTGTCACGTTTGGGTTATCTGCCGTCTCTTTCATTTTCAGATTTGCCTACTTGTAATCATTGCATATTTGGCAAGCATTCTATGACTCGTCATAAGAGGAGAACTCCCCAGAATAGAGCACCGCTTGATCTAGTGCACACACACTGATTTGTGTGAGATGCCACAGTTATCACTAGGGGGTGCAAAGTATTTCATTACTTTTATTGATGATGCCACACGCAAAGTGTGGGTCTATTTCTTGAAGCATAAGGGCGATGCCTTAGATGCTTTTAAGAAGTTTGTCGCTCAGGTTGAGAATCGGACAGGTCGCAGGCTGAAATGCCTCAGATCCGATAATGGGGGTGAGTATGTGTCAAATGCTTTTGTACAGTTTTGCGAAGCTAAGGGCATTAAACATGAACTCACAGCCCCTCATAATGCATCTCAAAATGGTGTGAGTGAGCGGATGAATCGAACTATTCAGGAGAAGGTTCGATGTATGTTGTCTTATGCTGCATTGCCCCATGGCTTTTGGGCAGAAGCCATGCAAACAGCAGTTCACATTATTAACAGGTCGCCAAACAAGGCTTTGGAGTTGAAAGTGCTAGAGGAGATGTGGTCTGGCAAGCCACCTTCATATAAGCACTTACGTGTGTTTGGCTGCGAGTGCTTTGCTCATATACGCAAAGAACTGCGCACCAAACTGGAGCCAAAGTCTTCCAGATGCATCTTTATGGGTTATGGTGACGAAGGTGAAATGGGGTACAGGTTATGGGATCCCGTTAAATGGAAGATTTTACGCAGCAATGATGTCATCTTTAAAGAGGATAGTGTACACAAAGAACCCATGCAACTTGTGGAATACAGGAGGGTTATTTATGATGATGTCGGACAGCAAAGAATGCCCATTAATATGCAGCAGCAGGCTGCTGCAGATAATCCTGTTCAAGAGGGTATACAGGCTGAAAATCAGCCAGATAATTTTGCCAATAATGCACCACTGGATATGCCAGCAAATGGGGCTGTAGAATAGCCAAATATGGTGGTACAGCCACCCGTCATGCATGACGAACAGGCTAGACAGTAGCCTAATCCGAAACATTTTGTTAGGAGGAGCACCCGTGTACAACGGCCTCCTGACAGGTTTGTTCCAGGAGCCAATAATGTGGCTGATTTTATCATGCTGACAGATTGTGGTGAGCCTTCTAGCTTCAAGGAACTATGGGAAGAACAGAGAAAAGGAAGTGGGAGAAAGCCATGCAATCTGAAATGGACTCCCTACTTCAAAATGATACATGGGACTTGGTGCAGCTACCTGCAGGCAGAAAGGTTTTGCCATGCAAGTGGGTTTACAAAGTCAAAGTGGATTCAAATGCTTTACCGAGGTATAAGGCCAGATTGGTTGCCAAGGGATTTAAGCAGGAGAAGGGCATTGACTTTGATGAGATCTTTTCCCCTATAGTCAAGATGACTACTTTGAGAGCAGTGTTAGCTCTTGTTGCTCATGACGACATGGATTTATGTCAGATGGATGTGAAGACTGCTTTTCTTCAGGGAGATCTCCATGATGAGATCTATATGAGTCAGCCAGAGGGATATGCTGTTAAAGGGAAAGAGCAGCTTGTGTGTAAGCTCAAGAGGAGCTTGTATGGACTCAAGCAGGCGCCAAGAGAATGGTACAAGAAGTTTGATGCCTTCATGCAGTCCCAAGGGTATCATAGGTGTGAGACCGATCATTGCTTGTACACCAAACGGGCAAAGGATGGCAGTTTGATGCTACTCATTCTATATGTGGATGACATGCTAATTGCCAGTAAATCTCAGCATGAGATTAGTGCTTTGAAGAAACAACTGCATAAGCCATTTGACATGAAAGACTTGGGTGATGCAAACCATATTCTTGGCATGCGGATTACTCATGACAGGTCCAAGGGACTTTTGTTTCTGTCACAGAAGGAGTACATTGACAAAGTACTGCAGAGGTTTAAAATGGAGGGGGGGAAGTCTATTAGTACCCCGTTGCCTCCTCATTTAAAACTCAGCAGTAAGGACAGCCCCAGATCAGATGATGATAAGGCTGAAATGGCCAAGGTTCCGTATGCATCTGCAGTTGGTTCTTTGATGTATGCCATGGTTGCCACTCGTCCGGATATTGCTTTTGCGGTGGGAGTCATCAGCAGGTATATGGCAAATCCAGGCAAGCGGCACTGGGAAGCAGTGAAAGGTGTCTTGAGGTATCTCAAGGGTACCAAAGACTTGTGCATATGCTATGGTAGGCAGGATGCATTGGTGCATGGTTTTACAGATTCAGACTATGCAGGGAATGCAGATAACCGGAAATCTACTACCGGTTATATTTTCACTTTTGCAGGAGGTGCTATATCATGGGTGTCTCGGTTGCAGAAATGCATTGCACTGTCAACCATTGAAGCTGAATATGTTGCAGCCACTGAGGCTTGCAAGGAAGCAATATGGCTTACTCGGCTGGTTGGAGATTTGGGCATTACAGGAGATATGCCAGTTTTGCATTGTGATAGTCAGAGTGCTATCATGTTGGCAAAGAATCCGGTCTTTCATCAGAAGACCAAGCATATAGATGTGAAATATCATTTCATCAGGGAGGTGCTGGAAGACAAGCGACTTGAGCTTGTGAAAGTGCATACTGATGATAATCCTGCAGATTTGCTCACTAAGAGCTTGCCTACAGAGCGGTTTGCACATTGCCGCCACATCATGGGATTAGGATGAGACCATTCTTATTTTATGGTCTTGTATACATTGCTGTAATTTTTATTCTTTTCTCCCCTTTAGGCACATTGGCCTTTAGGTGGGAGGTTGTTGGGGTAAAGGCACATTGCCACCCTTTTATTAAAGTTATGACACCTATGACTGTCTTAAGACAGTCATAGGGTGAAAACCTAATCCTAATAAAACCTAATGAGTTTGTGGTGTGGCTCATCACTTCACACCCGCACATTTGGTCTCTCTCTCTCACTCTCTCCCCCTTTGCTCTTCTCCCTGCTTACTCTCCTCTCAACACACACACACACACACACACACACACACACACACACACACACACACACACATATGGATGCATTTAAATTATTTTTATTAATTTAAATTGTTAATAAGTTAAGAAAAAGTTAGGTCTCAGTTTCTATAAAATGTTACCTTAAATTTTATAATTTTTATTTTTTGCGCTTCCGAAAACTTACAAAATTTCGTTTTTTCCATTTTTAGTGCAAAAGGATCATGTGAGTAAAACTTTTTATTTGGAAAGGATACTGCCATAAAATAAACTTTTGATTTGGAAGGGATCGTTTCAAAAATTAAACTTTCCATTTGCAAAGAAGTTTTAGGATTAGTCCAAAGGTAGACATACGAGTCCAAAATTAATGAAATATGTATTGTATACAACTCAACATTTTCTCAACAATGGATCACTTCTGATCTGAATAGCAAGAGCTATATATTTATTCATAATGGTCACTCTCTTTGCATGTATGCAACACAAGTTAGCATCTTCCATAACAATGATTATCTGTACTTCTGCGGACTCTGAACTCAAGCATCATCCATGTATTCTTGCAAAATCTTCTTCACCAAATGGGAAAAAGGAGCTCTAGGCATAAACAATTTAATGCTCTTTCAATACTTTATTTCCAAGGGTGCCCTCCTCCTTGGCTTTATTCGATAGTGTCTTCTGCCACCTCCACCACACTACCACCACCATTGCCACCACCACCACCACCACCAACATGGTAACCACCTCTGGGTCATTTTCTCTTGTGGGTTCTTTGGCTTGGCTTTGCTCCTATGGATTGTTGGCTTGGACCTACTATGGGTTGTTGGGTTGGAACGCTTATGGGGTTCTCCTTGGGAGTGGCTTTCCTCCCACCACAAGTGTCCCATGCGAAAAATCATTGACAACTCTGAGCCATGGATGATCCTATTGTGGTTGGGGTTTAAGCTTCCTCTTCTACTCCATTCTTTGCCATGTTTTGTGTTATTTTTCCTCTTTCCATTGCTCCATTTCTTGATCATCAGCGAATTTCCCAACTATATTTAAAGGAGCATCCAAGTCAGTATCTAGACTCATCACTTTCTTCCTCTTTTGATTTAGCCTCTGTGTTGTTATGCCTTTCTTCCTCTTGGGGATTCATACAGGTATACCGACATTGCATAGTGATTCCATGAGTGCTATTCAGCTAGCACGGAATCCGGTCTTTCATGCAAAGACCAAACACATTGAGGTCACTACCATTTCATTAGGGAGGTACTTGTGGATAAGCGCATAGAGCTTGTCAAGGTCCATATAGATGATAACCCTGTAGATATGCTGACGA
Source organism: Dipteris shenzhenensis (assembly GCF_047967505.1). Taxonomy (NCBI): domain Eukaryota; kingdom Viridiplantae; phylum Streptophyta; class Polypodiopsida; order Gleicheniales; family Dipteridaceae; genus Dipteris; species Dipteris shenzhenensis. The sequence continues at coordinate 15,639,548 of NC_141624.1, forward strand.
AGAGTCTACCTAGTCAGCGGTTTGAGTATTGTCATGTATTGATGGGCATTGGATAGTATGCTCACTGGTTGTTCTCCCTTAAAGGCACATTGTCCTTTAAGTGGGAGGTTGTGGGGGTTAAAGGTCACTCTGCCTTTACCTCAGTTATGTACAATACTCAAACACATATATAAATGAATGGAAAAGAAGATTAGGATGTTCTACACCCACCAAAACTTATTTGGCTCTTTGTTTCTCTCTCTCCCTCTTCCATTCTTGTTTTCATTGAGAGCACTCTCATTTTCCCCTCTTCCTTCTCTTATGTTTATGCTCTTTTTCCCTCTTTCATCCCCTCTTTTCCATTGATTGAAGGATAATAATGCAAATATAAATTTGGGATTCAAAATAAATTGAAACCTACACAAAAATTTGAAGTTATGAAATTGGTAACCACAAGTTTAAGAACAAATGGATAAGTAATTGGGACTACATCAAATTTGGCATCTTCAACCAAATCCATCGTTTATCTCTAGATTAATCCCCATGCCATATAGATCCATTGGATTTAATGTAAATAAAAGAGTAGCCTCTAATGATAATGATGCTATACAAGAATCACTAGAATATGTGCTAATAATGGCTCTATCAAAAGATGTCAAAGCATGATCTTGCTTGGCTTCCATAGTATATTCTATAGTGGAGATGAATCAAAAGGAGCCATTGGCATATTTATCCCCACATCATCAACAAGGAACAACTTCAAACTCATACCATCATCTTGTTTGGGGTGGAGATCATCCAAAGAGGATCTAATGACACTATTGAGGAAAGTGACATATCTCTAGAAGGGCACAAGGACAATGACCAATGCTAGGCCAATCAGCAGGATCTATAAAACAAGCAAGGAGAATGAGTTAGGAAAGTGGTTAACTACTCCATTTCAATTCACAAGGTGATTTTAGTGACACAAAAAGTGAACTATGAGGGATTCGGATTCATATTTTGATGCTAACTAGTCATGTGTGTGTAGAGACTAGAGCATGGAGTATGAGTTGTTGGCTCATAGAGTTTTGATTCTAAGTCAAGAAAAAGTGAGCAGAGACACACACAGAGAGAGAGAGAGAGAGAGAGAGAGAGAGAGAGAGAGAGAGAGAGAGAGAGAGAGAGAGAGAGAGAGGGAGGGAGGGAGGGAGGGAGGGAGAGGGAGAGAGGAAGGGAGGAAGGGAGGGAGGGAGAGAGAAAGAGAAAGAGAGAGAGAGAGAGAGAGAGAGAGAGAGAGAGAGAGAGAGAGAGAGAGAGAGAGAGAGAGAGAGAGAGAGAGAGAGAGAGAGAGATTTGTATTCAATACAGACTATTGGAATGATACAATTTCTTATTATTGAGTTGTGCACATTCTTGATCCATTTCCAATTCCACTTGAGTAATCACCCATCATCATACCATTTTCCCACATAGCACAGAGCCCCATCTATTAGAATTTCATGGTTGAAATTTATTTCAAAGCCCCACATGGAGTTAGAGACCTTGTAGTGTAGCCTTAGTATTTCAAGAGAGTGCATCTCTCACCAAAGTGTGCACACACCTATACTGTGTTGGGCATATCAGTCACAAACTCAAGGTGATAGAATTTAAAGATTGTCAACATTCAACGATCCTACACAGGATAGATGTGTTGAAAGTTAACAAGTGGTAAATTGAGTGGATTGAGAATAGAAGTCTATAGAATTGAGTGCAAAGATTCTCAAAACAATAGTTTATGCTAACCCGAGCATAGCAATAGCAATTGCTCAGATTAGCAAATTGTTATAAATTGTTCCTTTTAGGACAATCCGAGGACTCCAATATCTTGTAGGCCTATTTGATGGCTAGTTTCTGGACTGAGAATTGCTCTCAGGTAGCCCTTTGTATCTTCAAACAATAAGAAATTTTTGATACACGTTCAATGAGGAGAGAAAGATATGCGACAAGAAGAGAAGAACATATGTGATGAGGTAGAAGAGGCTGGTAGAATATGGAAGACAAAGAAGCTACCATGAATGCTGAGCCAATAAGGGATGAGCATTGAGACCATGAGGAGGAGTTAAAGACCCACTTGAAATGAACAGCTTGAGGTAGATGAAAAGCTTGCAAGGTGTGGAGAGAGCTACTTTTTGACTTCCATAAGAACACTAGTGAACCAATTCTAACTTTGCATTCAATACGGTCTAAACCCTTCAATAAAGAAGAAACTTTGCATTCAATATGGTCTAAACCCTTCAATAAAGAAGCAACCTTCAGATACTGGCAAGAAGTTTTCGAGTAGTCATCAGAGAGTCTCTCCATTCTAAGGAGTCCAACAGGTCTATATGCACATCGAGCACCATGAGCATGGTTCTCTAAGCCAAAAATACAAATTTGGCTATGAAATGAGACATACCTCAGGCCCTGATAGAAAATATTCTTGATACAGATGTCAAGAAGAGGAGACTAAGCATGGCCTTAGTCGAGCTTCCAACCAGGAATTGAGTTATGGATGCATCCAAGTTAGCAATAGCTTGTGTCACAAGATGACAATATGATAGAGAAATCTTAGTTATGCCCCACCATTTAGAAATAAAATGCCTAGTCCTATGCCTTTGCCAAGTACAAGGACCCCAAATCCCATGCTAGCACCAAGGTGTGGCTATATACATAATCAAAAGTTGAGTCCAATAGTTCCAAAGGTGTCAGGGGTTGGAAGATGAATGCCCAGGCCACCACCTCTTAGAGGACGTTGCTAGGAGCATATCCGCATAGATGAATGCTGACATCAAAATGCATGACAAAGGATGATTATAATGATGATGAGCAGAAGAGAGAGAGTATGCTTGTCATTTTTGGGCAAGCTCACCAAAATATGCTAAAAGAAAAACATCCCCCACTTGTTAGTATAGATCAGCCCATAGTTTCTAATCACTTCGTTGCAAGGAAGCATAGAGTCCAAGCCACATGGTTTGTATTATGTCTCTATTTTTTCAGTATATTTGTTGAATGTACTTTAAATTTTTTGCATTGTTTCTCTCCATTATGTTGACCTCATGTACTAAAAGTATTTTGTAGGAACTTTATTAAATTTTGGAAAGAACACTTGTGACAAGATTTATGTTGTGAGGAGTGCCATAAAAAATAAGGAATTCTTCAAGATCCAAGACGAGGTGCATTGCACCTTGCAGTATTACAAGAGGTGGTCCATGATCTGGGGAACATAGTCGGCCCATCTGAAGTGGTGCATGCCCCTGTGATGTTGCTAGAATTAGCAAGCAAGGATACCTACCCATTTCTAATATTTTTTGTAATGCACTTCATAAGAATCCAATGTTGCCGAGACCTTAACATCTTATTAGAGAAAGAAAAAGATCTAATTCTATTGTGCAAAATATGGTGGTTGATTTTTTGCACATTTTAGATAGTGTTGCACAATGATCAAGTTGCCAAAAAAATGGTACGATCAAAAAAGATTTCAAGAAATTTACGTGCATTTCAATACAGTGAGCACAACAATGTGTTCTTGGAAGTACGTAAGGTGCAACTTGCAATGGTCCAGTTCTAGAACATGAAGGCAAGATCTTCATTTCATGTTTCCTTTAAAGCTTCATGCTCATGACAACCTGTTCATAGGCTTGATGGCTTTACTATTATGCTTTTGCAAATTGCAATGGAAAACTAGTGTTTGTTATCAAAATGGATGAGTGTGAAGTAGTTAAAGGACACAAGTTAGAGCGAGTCAGCATTACACTTTTGAATAAGGCTTTACAACATGCATAAGAAGAAATTTTTTTGAAGATTTTATTGTGCAATCAGAAAAGCATATTTGGTGGCTTGCAACATTTCAAGTCCTTAAGGAGACCCACTCTTACTTGAAGTGGGTCTTTGAATGGTCTCCAATTCCAAGCATTATAGATGCCCAGACCAAGGGAGATTTTCTTCATGTTGAAGGGTTTGGATCTTTTAGCATTAAATGGCATCTATCTGGTTGTAACAAAACATTGAAGTGCATGTTTAGAGTTGAGACAGGTGCAAATGCAACATACCCATGTCTCTTTTGCATGCACTTACAAGTTGGAAAGAACACAAAGATTAGTAAAAACAATGTGGAAGATGGTAAGTACTAATGGAGAAATGGTGTTATGAGTTGCGATCAAGAGAGTGCACTAGATCAAGACAAAATTGATGAAAGTTGGGATGCAATTTTAAACATCCCACTAGAAAGAGTACATTTTTGTGTCTTGCATGTAGAGATGCGCTTGATCGACAATTGCTACACTTACATATAGTGTATGTATGGAATATGAAACCTGAAGAAAGGGCTGCAGCTTCTATTACAAGCTGAAGCTCTTTTGTCTAGCATGGGATGTCATGTAGGCAATGTCACACTTTAAAAAGATGCACAACTCATAGGGACTTTAGGGAATCTTCCATGTAAAGTTTCAATGGGTGGTGGAAAGGCACAAACATTCTTATCGAATCATGGTAAGAATCAGCATGGCATAACTTGGGCTTTTTGGAAAGCATTGTGCAAGTGCACAACAAATTTAGAAGCTAATCCTAATGTCAAAAATATGAGAGCCTGTGTTTGGAAAGCACTCCACAAGCTAGCAAAAATTTTAGGCAACCTCTCATGACTGAAAATGATGTGCAATTGTTCAAGGATATGCTTATTCTTATGCATGAGCATATGAGCATAAAAGAAAAAGAGAGAGAGCTTAAGCATAGGCAAATACATATGCTTATGAAAAGAGATCCAAAGAGGGGAAAGAGAGGGAGAAAGAGAGAGGAAAAGAGGAAAAGAGGAGAAGGAGAAAGAGAAGGAGACATATCATGGCACATACATGCTTGTGGGGCTTTTAGTTCATCTGTGTCGGTGCGAGATTCATGCTGAGGCTACTGACAGAGGGGAGGGAGGGGGAAAGAGAGAGAAAGGGAGGGGGAAAGGAAGGGGAAAGGGTAGGGGAGGAGGAAGGAAAGGAGGGAAGGGGGAGGGAAGGCGGGGGGGGAGAGAGAGAGAGAGAGAGAGAGAGAGAGAGAGAGGGAGAGAGGTAGAAAAGAAGGGGAGGGAAGGGAGAAGAGAAGGAAGAGGGAAAAGAAAGGGAGGGGAGGGGGAAGTGAAGGAAGGGGGAAGAGAAGGGAAGGGTAGGATGAGAAAGGGGTTAGGGGAGACGAGGGGGAGGGGATAGGGGAGGAAGATTGGATGGGGAGGAGGGGAGGGGGGGAAGGGGGAGGGGGAGGAGAGGGGACATTTAGAGAAGGGGGAAGAGGGGGGAGAAGGGAGGGGAGACGCGGCTGCAGCTACACACTCCCCCTTCCCTCCTACTCTATCTAGCCACATGATAATGTTTTGTTTTTTTTTTACAACTGCACGACCGTGGCCGGGCGATTTTGTATTTTGGAAGGGAAAGAAGAAGGGAGACATCACATCTAGAGCTATGATGGAATGTGTGTTTTGGAATATGAGTGAATGGAGAGCTTTAATTGTGGGACTCAGCTTAGCAATCAATATTGCAATCACCCCAAGTTTATGGGAGATCATATGCTAGTAGTTTGACAACTTTGAGTAGAGTATCAATTACTAAATTGAAACCTGAGGTATTATTGGCAAAAAGCTTTAGAGTTGTTGGCTAAGTCCTAGAATGTCAAGCTCGTCTATGTGACATGGGATCGAAATGTGATGGTACATCTCTGGGCATCTCAAGCTTTTTGCCAAGGAATAAGGCCTATCATCTTATGACTTTGAAAGGCTTGCTTTGGAGTAGTGTTTGACATATGTGGAAGATCATTGTATTTGTGGCATAAAGCACATTTAAGATATTTTTTGCATATGTTGAACTCTACTTTGAAATGCAAAACACAATTAGGGCAACAAAATATATATTTAATGAGATATCTCAAAAGAAATCCTTTGTGCATCAACTAATCATGGTCCTTTAATTGATACCACTAAAAGGTAAGTTATGAAAGGGATTTGTGGATTCTGAATATGTAGTTGAAAGGAGCACTCATAATGCACCTGCTAACTTAGAGCTATTCTAAGTCACTAGTCTCTTAGCACTCATAGCAAATAGAACACTCATCACGTGGACTTTGTATCATTTTTCTACCAAAGGAAGGCACCTCTACAATATGCATCTCTAAGGAGAATCACCTACAGGATGCATTGTTTTGTCGTAACTAGAGATGTTTTTTCATGGCCTAACGATGGCTACGATTGTAAAAAATATGAACATGGGATGAGCTTGGCAAGATAGGAATGCCAAATGTTGAAAGTGTTTCAATGGGTAAAAAATATTGTTCGAACCAAAATTTTTCTTTAGATGATTCATAGAATCTATAAAAATGACACTATTCAAACTTATAATGGTTCAAATGCATGAATTTCATATCCACAATCCTAGGAATCAAAATAGTACAACTACAGGTTTCAATGAAGCCCCTTTGATCAAAACCTTTAACAATGGATTCATTCAAAAATTATAGAGAGGGTGCCACACTTTCTTGGATCTATGAGGCATAGCAGATAAAAAGTGATGATGACCAACTTAATCCCTAATCATGGAGTATGATGGTTTGAATTGGAGTTGTGTTAAGAAGAATAGCAAAGGCAAGGCCAACAGTTCACTACTTGACATTAGTAGCAAAGCAATGCCGAAATTATATCATCCTCCTTTCTTTTCACTAGTGCCCTTCATCTTCACCAGTTTCTCTCTCTCCCTTTAGCTCATCATGACATGAATTATCTCCAAGGAACTCCCCATTGCTAGAATCCCTTATTTGCTCAAGGAGGTCGATGGTGTTTTAAAGAGGTCCAATGTCAATCTTTTGATGAAGTTGGACTACTCATTCATCCAAACTGGCACACATAAGCAAGATGACATGATTATATCTCAATAGCATAAAGGATATCCCATTAGAGTTGTTTCTTATACATAATAACAAGATTGTTTATTGCATGCGTGTTAAAAGTTACCAGAAATGGAGTCTTGATGAGCAATTTCGACAAGGTATGTATAGGGCTCGTAATTAGGTTCTTATTGAGTATACGTAGCACATTCCCATTATCGATGACTCGAGTGAGATGGTGTTGAGCAGCAAGGTGGATGGAAATTGAATGAGCTTACAACGATGAATGTCTTTGATTGTTATCTGATCATGTTCATCATTCGTAGGGTACAGAGGTAATAGAGCATAGCATATGTAAGTCTAAAGGCCATCCAAGCTATAGTCATTGAGTGGTGGAACAATAGGGAATGGCAATAGAGATGCATTCTTTGAATGTAGCAAAGTGCAACATAGAGCTAAATGTAGTACACATTAGTATTCAAGGAGTGATACACACAAGGAAGAACAATAAGTGTCAAAGCAGTCAGAATAGACTTAGAGCAAGAAGGATTCGTCCAAAAAGAGTTTGATCAAGATGAAACCCGTGTGCTCATCCCCACAACCCTTAGAGCAAGAAGATCTTGATCAAGATGATTCCCACATCCCCATGGAGATTTTGATCTCCCTACAATATCCTTTTCCACCCTCTACAAAGACGAGAGTCCTTTTAGAATGCCCCTCTATGGAGGAGGAGGAGAAATTGAGAAACCATACACTTTTCAAGAATATATGGACTGCTCAAGAGGTAGATGCTATTGCAGAGGAGTATGAGTGGAGGATTAGAGATCTCGAAGAGGCAAACGCCTAGTGATTGAGCAATCACAGTCGATGGCAAATAGATTTGAGAGATAAATTCAATAGCGAAGGACAACTAAGAAGACTACCAAAGATTACATCAATATGACATGCAGAGCTAGTGCAATGATGAGCCATTAAGATTGGTTGTAGCAAGCAGAAACCTAGGCTTAGAATGCTTGAGCACAAAAGTGGAAAACACAATTTCATGAAGGAGAGGTGTTGAGTTTCAATGCTAGAATAGACTAAAATCAATCTTAGGGTGTCTGAATCTTGGAACAAAGATGTAGAGGTTATTACAATTTAGCTGTAGAGCGAGTGAGACCACTAGTCTACCAATGCAATGCTAGCAAACAAAGAGAAGAAGGCCACCAAGCTAATGGAGGAAATTCAAAGGGAAATGAATGTCATGCCCCTCTCAAAGTAGAAGTAGAATCGATTTGATTCAAAAGGGACAAATTACATCCAAGATAGAGGAATCAAACCATTTACTTCAGTAGCTTTTGCCTATTTTGAGTGGCACATGTCTTTTGCAAAGTGTTATATCATTTTAGGATTATTTCTTTATTAAAAAATGTGATGTCAAATGGCATGGTTGAGGTGTCACCATATTGGAAAACATACCGCTTACATGCAAGTGAGATAATTAGATAAGATACTTTATTCATTAGATGACACTATGTCCCCCTTGTTATTGAAAAATGGAAAATTTGATTAGCATTAGCCTTTGTCCTCTACTTTGTCATCCTGATAGCAATAGTATCCACTTGTATTGGAGATTGTTGATGGAATCATAATTTCTTTATTAATCATTTAAATCTTTAGTTGCTTTCCTTTATATGTCAATTGCCAAAGTTTACTCCAAATGAATTTATGTGTGCGTGCATTGTCTACCTCATTTTGTTTATTTGAAATAGCTAATTTGATTAAACCGATGGAATAGGTAAGTCAAGATTGATGCTAGCATGTGTATCTCATTCATGGTGGAAAGCCTTGAAAGTAAAATAACATTATAGGGTAATAGGTGTCAATGGGGTCGTAGCAAAACTATGAACCCTGATTCCTTGACTCTTATCATCGATGGAATACCTAATTTTGTCGGCTTCATTTTGTTTATTTGACATAGCTAATTTGAATACACCGATGGAATAGGTAAGTCAAGATTGATGCTAGTATATGTATCTCATTCATGGTGAAAAGCCTTGAAAGGCTAATAACATTATAGGGCAATAGGTGTCAATGAGTCCGTAGCAAAACTATGAGCCCTGGTTCCTTGGCTCTTATCATCAATCATTAGACCTCAAAGACTAGTAAGGCTAGGCAAAGAGTGAGACTTGCTATCTCAATTTTCATCAAGGCCCATACATTAAAAAGGCATTTCACACCTCTAGTCATTCGATTCAACTAAGAAGACTAAGATGAAAACTTTTCCAATTGTACTTTTTAAGGCCAAAAAGTGTTATAATGGCTTTTGAAGTTAGCATTTTTTTCGCTTCTCAATTTCTCTTGCATGAATGTATAAAACATACTTTCAAAAGGGAGCGGTGCATCCCTAGTAGTCATAGTTGTGATTGTTGTCTATTTTTAAAACCATTAATTTCTATTTATGCCAATTTCCCCTTTTGGTTTCTAACTAATGGGTGTTACTATATCTTAAGTTTCTTTAAGGCACTCTAGACCTATTTTTATTTTTGTTACTTAGCTAATTCTAATATCCTTCACATATTTTTTGTAGTACATATACCTTTAATTGCTTTCTATGAATCTATCTTGGCTTGAGATTAGAATCATGTTAGCTTTAGCATTGAAATTCATTAGATTTAATGCTAATTCTACTCTTTCATCCCAATGAGAGCTTGTCTAAATTAGCTTCATTGGATTATTTATTAATGTCCAAATATAACATTTTAGTTAGGAATATCCAAATAACATTTCAATGAAGGAATATTGAAATATAAGACTCTATCTATGAATATCCAAAGATAATGCTTTGTCTAGGAATATCCAAAGATAATACTCTATCTAGGAATATTCAAGTGTCATATGTAAATATAGCATGTGCATTCAACAGAAGGGGGTCTTAGATAACAAAATTTCACTTTAAAAAAAAAACAAAAATCTACTTATTGAAGGGGTATTTTCCTTATTTCACTTTTTTTTAAAAACAAAAATATACTTATGGATAAAACCATAAGGCATTATAGATGGCAACCATGTCTTCAAAGAAAGCCTAGGGTACATGGCTAGGGAGGAAGAAACTTGGCCTTGATTTCTAATTTGCGCATCTTCTAAGAATTAATCACAAAGGGTATCAACCTTGCTACACACTTTGATACCATATCCAATACCTATCATTGAGCATGGTATGTGAGGTATCGATGATAGTCTCACATGGTCATACTTTATCTTCTAGGCCCATCTAATCCTCCCACACAAGCATTGTTTGCTTGAAGCAAGCCTTCAAAAAGCCTCCATTGTTTCTTCGAGTTGATAATTGCTCAAATCTCCCACTAACATTGATTCCTTTGTTAAACTATCAAGTAGTTAAGTTTCAAGCTAGTTCACACTACAATTTGACAATGAGGATGTCTTTTCCTTGAATCTTTGTTGATCGAAGCATTTTTCTTCAACTATCTAGATTTGAAGGAAGTGATTGTCCATGGTTGATCCTTGATAGAGATTGCCATAATACCCAATTATGCTACAATACTTTTCAACTATAACAATCTAAGAGCAATCTGCTTAAGATTCTTGACATGAAGTATTTGTTGCTTGTAAGCCATGACAATACATCAACAAACCTTGTCCATGTATGCTTTTCTTGCATTAATTGAAGACCTACATTGGTTTATATAGATTTTAGCTAGTCTAGCTAGATTAGACGATTGCTTTAGCTAAAGATCTTTTGAAGCATTGAGTTGATTCGAAGTAGTCATAATTTTGGATTGATACCTCCACTTGTATGAGCACTTTAGTCTTTGATACTCCCAAGGTTGAGTATTGATATGCATGAATCTCTTCTAGCCTCATTGATCGAACTTTTCGATGGAGTGCAATCAAGATTACAAGTCAATTTAAGGGACTCTATCAAAGAATGTTAACTAAACACTGATGGTTTTGCACCAATTGTGGGTCCCAAACACATGATTTAGGATCAACTATAGGTCCCAAACCCAAGTAAAGGCCCCATCTACCTTCTCAAGTGGCAACTCATTATCCTACATGAAGTTTAGAAGGATTTCATTGCCCCTATTCCATTGCAATTCCCCTCGTTCACCCCATTATCCAAGAATCAACATCGAGACCTTCGATGTCCTTAGGTTCACCTACCATGCCTAAACTACTCTTGAATTACCTCGTGCATTGTTCCTTCTCCAATATCCTCCAAACCTTAAATGGCCTCTATGACATCCCTTTAAGGCATCATAAGGTGCAAAACCTTGTCACAAGGCTCATGGCAAGCCTTGAGACTCAAGTTACCAATATTAGTTCATGATAACCTCTTCATCACAAGTCTCTACGATTGAGACACAATGTATCTCTCTCCACCGTAAGTCACTTTAAAGGATGTCACAAGAGTCCACAAGGCCATGCCACTAAGATTAAAAATCCACATGTGGTAGATAGCTTCCACCATATCCTTGATAAGTGCCATGTCAACATCTTGCCATGCTAATAATATTGTAATGCCACATCATCAAAGGGTCATTCACTGTGGCAAGGACAAGTTAACCAAAGTAAGATATCCTTATCATTCACCACAACCGATTGACCCATGGCTAAAATCACACATTACCTAAAAGTACTACTTGAAAGTCTACCAAAGAAGCTTCTTTCCAACATAAAATTGATCAAAATTAAAGCATCTCACCCCTGATATTTCTTAATGCATTAAGTATCACACATTAATTCATTAAAAAATTAAAGCATCTCATCAGATCACCTCCTTCTAAATACTTGGACATAAATCATGCATGTAGCAATGCCGATATGAAGTATTAACTATGGCTTGCACCTACAATACCTATAACAAGTATTAACTATGTAAATAAATCTAACTTCACCTCACAAGTGTTATGCATATTGCAATATCTTTTTTGCAAGTTCATTCATGAGTACTTTTGTGTTTTCATTATGTCAATTGGATGTCAATGAGGTAAGTATTTAGTCATCGAGCATTGGCAAGATGTACCTTTATATAGGATGAATGCATACACTTACTCTCTAACCCTTTAATAAAGGACAAATAACTTGTTTGGTGAATACCCATTCATTAATTCATCCTTGAATTGAAGACTTCTTCACTCAATAAGTGTTGTAAATAATTATAAGACTAGTAATGGCCAAGGTCACCTAGACCCAACAAGATTTAGATAACCCAATGATACTTAGACATGGTATGTGACATGCACTAGTAGCCCTTTATGGTCATCTTTCTAGACCAATCTATAGGTAAGGATACGTGCACACATGCATGCACACACAAGCTCATTCCAATGCATCTACATGTAAACATGCATGCACACAGTGGGAGATTTTTGGAGGGCATTATAATGTAAGTTCAAACTCACTAGCATTAATAATTGTGGCATATTATGTGCACTACTAGTGAGGAGGAACAAGTTGTATGAAAATAGAGGTAATAAGGATTCAGTAGCATAATGGGATTGTGACATAAGTATCAAAGCCCAAACTAACGAATAGACAATATTTGTAACAAAAAATTAACTTATGCAAGGAAGGAATTACTCGTGGCAATACTTCATTCAAAACAACAAACAACAAAGTCACTACTAAGGCATGGACAAGAAGAGGACATTACATAGTCATTACTACGAATACCATATATGTCCAACATCTATGCAATGTTGACAACTACCATCCTAAATTCGTTTCACAAAGATTTAAAGACTTGTTTCAAAGCATTCAACATCCACCGGGCTCCTTTATAACTCAGTATACCATATTCCTCCATCATTTCTATCTCAAAGGATTCATAATTCGACCTTGTGTGCTACATGCACAACTCCATGTGATTCAAATATATATTCTTTTTCATAGTGTACAACCAAGCAAGCTTTGCACAAGGCTTTTACCTGTCACAACTATTGACTTTACCTAGAAGCAACACCACTACAAGCTTTGCACAAGGCTTTTACCTATCACAACTATTGCCTTTACCTAGAAGCAACACCACTACCAACGAAGGAACACCTTGCACCTAGTGCACCATGATGGTAATCATACAACAAAAGTACATAAGTACCACACTCTTCACGCTTCAACAATGTCTCAAGGGTAGATGATCTACTCACAACCAACTTTTAATACAGCATAGTAATATGATTTTGGAGAGAAGAATGCCAGCATAACCCTTCATCTCAAATGAGAAGGAAGCAACCTTAATCAGTAACTACCTCTAAAATTAGTAATCCAACCTCTCTGTCATCAACGATGAGCTCCATGAAATGGTCAATTGATGGCAAACTATCAATAATGCTACCCCCATAGACACTATTTTTCAGCAAGCGGTAAATCCACGTGTGTTGTCATCATACATATGTTCTAATCAGACATGCTCCCTTGGCCATCCCAATCATACTAGAAGAAAGAGGACATAAATTAAAAAGATGTGGAGATCAAGATGTTTCATTCTCTTACACGCTCACGTAAACTCAAAACAAGCAGGGATCTAAGCATACCATCATACAGGAAGATATTCCGCTGAAGATACTGACCTTCTAGTAGCAGATCAAGGCAATGGCCAAAGAAAACCAAGCTGCTATGCATCTATCATGTCTATCGTGACAACGAGCCGTGAAACAAACCAGAGAGACCAGCTAGATCCTACAGGCTGCCTGAAGATTCTGAGTAAGAAGAAGCCCCACAAGAAGTTAAAGAAACAACAACAGACAGCACGACTAGAGAAGCTCCTGAAGAGAAGAGAATTCGGGACCTGAAGGAATGTGCCAGTTTTGGATTCATCGCTGGTGACAAGAGGCCGAGACCAGCGATTTGAAACGACTGTTTGCCTGTGTGCCCCAAGGGGGCTCCCGGGCTCATGAGAGAATGCAAGCCGGGAGAATAATGGGGCTTCAACCACAGAGACTCAGTTGCAAATGCTTCAACATGTTGAGCATTTCTTTGAAACTCCAAAGTCTTGACATTAATAAAGAGGAGCCCTAGAACTTTAGGGCTTTTGCCAAACTAGTGTACACTTTTCCAATTCCTTCACATTCGGGTTTGGTTTTTTTTTTTAAAAACGGTAGTAGGTAGCTTACGGGTGACGTTGGGGTCCTTTAACTATAGTTGAGCCACGTGTCAATGTGAATATAAATATAAACCATTGATGTGAATGGACGTGAACCGTGAAAAAGATATTAAATCTTTTCAAGCTTGATATAAAAGCTTTTCAAGATATCAACCTCTTGAAGTGTTTCACAAAAATGAAGTTGAAAAGCATTCCAACGCTTTTTAATATAATGGAAATCTTTGTAAACGAGGTTAAACAACCCATAGACCTCATAATTGACGCTCTAAACTACCGCAACAAGGTCCTAGTGGCGCCATTAAGCTTCTGCAACGTTTGGTTGGTGGCATCTAGACGTGAGCATACTTGTATTCTTCGAGGTAAAGTGTTGTATTTAATGTCAAATTCTTATTTGTTGTATGCTTGCGAAAAGAGAAGCAGGTGCAAAGAAGTTGTCTTTAGTCATAACAAGTTTGTCGCAGTGACGACCATAGCTAAATTTGTGCACCTAGAGACGGACTTCCTAGAGAACAACGTAGCAGAATCTTCCAAGGTCAAAAGACAACTTCAATCTATTGATTGTCTGTTGTCCATGCAAGGGTCTTCTATCACTACGTGATTACCAAATTTTCTTGTGTTGAATGTGATCCTGGTAGGCCATAGTCTTCACGGAAGTAGCATCTCGCATGCCATGAAATTGTATCCGTAAAACATCTCCATAGCCTTTTTCCTTTTGCTTCCATGCCCACCAACAATCGAACCTTCTTGAGTACACTCTTCCAGCCGGTGTGTACTTCTTTCCCCGGGGTCAAGCTATGAGTCAAAATAATTTTGGATCTAGTGGCCAATCCTTAAGTTTGCTAATGTCCCACACTTTTATGTTGAAAGCTTTTTGTGTATCTTCTCGAGCAAAAAGTTACGATAGGGACTCTTTGGTGTCGGAGCTTCCTCCACTCCTACTGCCACCTACATTATTGTTACCCAAGCACATCCGTACTTTTACCATGAGAGCAATTGAAAATGTTTTGATGAACGTAGAGAAAGGAGCATTTGTTGACGCTCTCTGTGCTCGTTGTGAGTGCCACAAAAACATTTTTCACGTCTTCATCGTAGCTCCAATGTCATCATAATTTTACACATGGGGTGTATGCCATGATGAGATAAGATGACAAAGCCAAGATCATTAGCCGTGATCAAAGCTATGATCAAGTGTGGTAGTTATTAAAGTGCAATATGGGCCTCCATAGTCAATGGAGCAACCACATGTTTGACTGTAGAATGTTTAGAGTCCTCTGATCCAGGGAGACGAGATATTCGGCTACAATCATAAGTCGCAATCAATGGATCCGGTTGCGATCATAAGCTACGATCAAAGCATGGCCTCTGTAGTCAATGGGGTAGCCTAGCAACCACACCTTTGACTGTGAAACATTTAGAATGCTTTGATCTAGCGAGATGAGATAAGTCTGTTAAACGATGAACTTGTTGCATCGAAAGGTGCAATTGGGGGAGTTGTCAAAGCATAATATTACTCCATAGTCAATGGGGTAGCCTAGCGACCGCACCTTTGACTATAAAACACTTAGAATGCTTTGATCCAGGGAGACGACATAATTATGTTGAACGATGAACTTGTTGCATCGAAAGGAGCAATCAGGGGAGTTTGAAATTAGGATAGTGAGCCTAGGGTGGATTTCTAGGGCAAGCCTTTTAAAGTCCACTAATTTTCAACTAGCAGCTTTGCATATATTACTGAATGGGTGTCGAACTAGCTTGCGCATGTGGTGCATCTGAAGCTGGAGGATTGGTTGTGGGCCCCATAAGTGTGATTCGAAGAATTATGTGAAACTTGGGCACCATTATCTACCTATGCCTGTCATTCTAAGGCTTAGAAGTTGGAGTGGTTCACAGTAGTTGTAGTTCTAAAAGTCCATTGTTAATGAAGTGCCATTCAAAAATAGGACCGATCTAACATATTCTATAATCTCTATCTTGATTAGCAAACGTGCGAAGCTTTTTGGGTGCTTATTGTTGTGATATAGTGTGGATCTATTTTACTAGGATTTCATTCTTTACGAATAAGCATAGCAGGCATCGAAAGTACCAATTGCTCTCTAGGACTATTATGCATCCCAACACACAGGTGCATTCTATTGCTCTACATTAGAAGCGATCTGTATGTGTAAGAGCTTGTAGGAAAATCAACTCATTGAGGTGTTAAGGAAGCAAGTACTCTTTTTGCTTTAGTCTAGATGCAGATAGGTGTCCATTAATGGGGAGAATAATATTCATTTATTGATGGTGTAGCCGCAAAGGTTGGAAGTAGCGAAGAAAGCAATAAAAGGGGAAGAAATTATGGTTGTGATGAAAGAGGGAAAAAAGAACATCCAAACGTAAAAGCAATTTCTATGAAAGTTTGGATGTCCACTTGCCTTTATGGGAAGGCAACAGCTATAATGCTACCTCACAATTTCAAAGTACTTTTGCTTCATGGGCCTAAATTCTAGTACTGACCTCAAGAGCGAGAAGAGCAAGAAAGCACCAAGTGGGTTCTTTGATGGACCATTATAGGAGTGCTAGGTACCTATCGACTTGCCTCCTAGAGCAACGGATGCTAATCTCTACATGTAAGTCCATGTATCTCTACATGTCCATCCATATATTTCTACATCTACAATTAGTTCTGTTTTTTGTCTTGTACAAGGAAATAGAGCTAATCTTGTTTCCTATATATCCTATGAGGCTACACTACAATGACACTTTCAAATGGAGAACATGCCGCAAATATCTCCTCTCACCCAAAGAGATAAAAATATAAAGATCATATGCTTCCTGCGATTAGTCCACATTCCACAGGCTCCAACGTCGCTCATATCTTTGGTCTTTGCCATGTCCATTCCTTATAGGCCTAGTTAGAATAATGGCTCTTCCGCTTGCCATGATCAATCCACATGAAAAGCCACAGGCTCCTATCTTCAATCTTTAGCACATCCATCCTAGTTTGAATAGATGGTTCTTCTAATTTTGCTTGCTTTTGTTTGAACGTTGCTTTGCATCTTGGTTGTATGGTCCAACACCTCATCCAATTCTTTTGCCTTGAACCAAAGTTTTGCACGATCAAATTGTTGGCAATTCTATGTGATTTATAATTTTAACATACCATCTATTATAATAAATATGTCCCCCTATAGAACTTAAAATTAAAAATTTTATTAATTAGTTGTGGAGAAAAGAAGAGGAGTGAAAACAAAGAGGGCAAGGGCATGATTCAACTAAGGCATAAAGGGGGGAGGGGAGGAGTTTCAATTAAAGGATAATAGAGGGTAGGGGGCCTTGAAGAGAGGGGGAGGCATGAGAGATTGGGGAGGGCAGGAAGGACCAGTTTATGAAGGGGGCGGGACCACTTATGAATAGGTATTAAAGAAGAAGGAGCATCCTAAAGGGGGAGGGGGAAGAGGGACCATTTATATTATTATGGTTAGTAATAGGCATTCTATTCCACACTATTAACTATGTGTCAACACAAACTCAAGTAGCACAAAATGTGTGGGGGGGGGGAGTAATAGCAAAGCTCCACTTGTTCTTGCATAAGGCTAGGAAAAATCTCTCTTAGGAATCCAACATGCATGTTCCACATGCAAGTTCTACATATGATTCCCACATGTATGTTCTACATGCAAGTTCTATATGCAGTTGCTACATGGAACTTCTACTAGTGCATCGTAGATGCAAGTTCTACATGTAGAGAGACAAAGTCCTATAATCCTATATGTAAACTCTAAAGAGTGAAGCTCTCCAACTTGTATAAATATCCCATGATGGAATGAAGACCACACTCTTTGGGGCATTGTGTTAAGTTCAATTTCGGTGTTCTCTGCAATTGCCTCAAAGTGTCCATGCTCCCTTACACTCCATGTCCAAAAGCAAGTCCGAACCTTGTCTCTTAGTCCCCTCTCCTCCAACCTTGCAACTCCTTCTCTCCCTCTCCAACCTTGCAACTCCTCCTCCTCCTCCTCCTATGTCTGTGGGTGTGTGTGTGTGTGTGTGTGTGTGTTCACCTTCTTTCTCTCCCACTTTATACTCCCCTAAACCCTCACCCTCTTAGATTAGTTTCTCAACCCTTGACCTCCAAGATCTATGAGGGAGACAAGTTCTCCACCATGTACTCTATTCTGAACCCTAGATCCCCCTTCTAACCTTGATCCCCCTTCTAAGCTTGAACCTCCTTTTGAACCTTGGAACCACGGAACCTCCTTCTAAATCTTGAAACCCCTTTTGAATCCTAGAACCTCCCTCTAAACCCAAGATCCCCCTTCTAATCTTGAAATCCCCAATGGAAACAAAAGCCTTCATTCCTCCGACCATGTTGATGAATGTTCCTTTCACCCAAGCTTGTGCCATGTTTGCTTCTTCCTATGTCTCTCAATGGAATACGACCCGAGGTCCTAAGGTACACTTATACTATGACAATGATGACACTAATACATTTATAGGTATCAAAAATCCTCAAAACCCTACACATCCTGTGAAATCGGTGGGGGGAGAGCAGTAACATTTGGTGATGTTGCCGAGGAGACGAGCATCTTAAGTAAAAAGTAGACATATGCAAACATGTGTGAAAAAAAAACCACCACAAACTATCATGGACATATCACTCAAGAGCTAGGAGAGTTTAAAACATTTCCACTCTAGCTAAGAATCCCTTCGATTACTAGCTTAATTAATTTTATATTTTATAAAAATAGCCACTTAAAGAACAAATCAAGCCATCTAATCGACACCAATGTCTAGAGCTCAAAATTTTGAACATTTCTCCTTTTTTTGTAAAAGCGATTTGAGATAACCATGAAAAGATATGGGCATAGGAAGGTTCTTGCGTTTACCTAAACCCCTTGCACATCCATTCTTATAAAAACCAACTCCACAAATTAAGAGCCCCATGCAAGACCTTGCTCCCTCTCCATCGAATGCAATCCTACTCCCATCCTCATCGTTAAGTTTGCTTCATGCCCTTCTCATTGCGATGACCTACCCATCCACACCCATCATCCATTATCACTCTTAACATTATGGTTACATCAACAAAGATTTGGGAGAGCGTTGTAAATGATCATCTCGAATCCCATCAAGTTTTTTGTCATTTTAAGCTCCCCCACCACCAGCACCCCCCTCTTCACCATCACCACCACCAACCCCTCCCTCTCCACCCCCCTCCACTATTACCCCCCTTCTCCTTCTCCACCCCCCTTAACCACCATCACCCCTTTTCTCCTTCTCCACCCCCTCCATCACCACCCTAGCACCACAACCTCTCCCCCTTCCACACCTCCCCTCCAACCCCCCCTGGGGACCAAGTGATGACATAAAAGATTCCCTGATCAACAACCCAACAATGTCGATGATTTTAAGGTGTTGATTATGATGGCAAAGCTTTTAGGGGGGTAGTAGGGGGGGGGGTCTTTAGAACTTTTAATTATTGGACTTTCAGATTACTCACATCGAGGTATTAAACCCATGACTTCCTGCATCACAAAGTAGAGATCTAACCACTAGCCCATCGTACGATTTATTGGGAATCCCGTGTTTTCAACAATGTATAACATTCAAAAAGCTACCGACCAGAGTTCCATGATCACAAAACTTTGTCCAAATTGACCTAGTCATCCAACCCCCGTGGTAACTCCCCATCATTGATCATAGGATCTCAGAGTTCTCTTCGGGTCCCAAGCCCCCCTCCTGCTTCCCCCAGTCCATCCCCCCCACCACCACCCCCACCCCACCCCCCATCACCCCCCTCTCTATACCACCACCCTCCCCTCCTCTCAACCTCCCCTCCCCCCCTCTTCCATGGCCTCTCTCTCTCTCTCTCACACACACACACACACTTCCTATTCATTTCCCCCTTTACATTTACTTTAACTTTTTCTCTTCCACCCCCCTTTTTAAATCTTTAATGTTTCCCTTAATATTTTCCCTTAATTTCTTTAATTCACTATCCTTATCTTAGCTCTCTTCCATCCTCCGTTTATATTCCTCGGTTTCCTTTTTATTACCTTTAATTATTTCCTTTTTTACTCCCCTGTTTATTAATTAAAACTCTCCCTTTTTACTTAATTTTTCCTGGTTTTTCCTACTCACTCTTTGATTTAATTTCCACCTAGTTAAAAAACTCCTAAACTATTCCTAAACCCCCTTTAGTCTAGAGTCCCTAAACTCAACTAAACTATCCATTAACTACCCCTCAAAATTTTCCTCTCTTTAGAAACTCTTTGGTTTTTATCTCCCATTTCATATTCAATTTCTTTTCTTAAAATTCCTCTATTCATTTTCAATTACCCAAACCCAACCCCCCCTCCTCCACATGCCCCCTAAACTACATGATTTTGTTTTTCACCCCCCAATGCTCTCTAACTTCTGGCCTTCCTGCTTTTTACGTGCCTCCCTAGATCCCTAAATCCCTTGCACTTCCCACCTTCCCGAAACTCTCGACTATCCCTCTACCTGACTACTCACACCTCCCTATTTAAAGGCCTACTTCCCTTCATGCACTACCATTTGTAATTCCTCTAGCCTAGCTCTACTGCCCAACCCTCAATCATCACTGTGCACTACTCTATTGCACTACCCCACCCTCAATCTTCACTATGCAGTGCCCTCATAATCACATCTACTGCCCTACCCTCAATAATCGTTGCACACTGCCCTCATCCATCTCTCACCTACACACCTTGAATGTTCTAACCCCGTCGCCATCCACTGAGTCCTGGATGCAATACTGGGGCTAGAGTCACCTCGTACAATGCAGCTTGCATAAGGCTCTTCGCACGTGTTTTGCCCCTTGATTCCCAATCCACACTTCATGCCATGGACTCACAGATGCAGTCCATAGCTGTTTTCTTTAGTCTCTTCTGCCATTACTTCACTCATTTAATTACCCCCCCTCTCTCTCTCTATATATATATATATATATATATGTCTCTACTTTATTCCACTCTATGTCCTTTTACCCTCCCCTTCTCTAAATTTCATATATATATATTTCTTTTAAATGTTACTCGCCCCCCCACCCTCTAGTGTCTTTTCTTTTTACTATATCTTCTCTCTCCCCCTACAAGCTATCGCTTATTAAACTCCCTCCCCTTCTCTTCCCCCCTTAGTTCTTTAACCCTTCTTCCCACCCCTTAATTCTTAAAACCCCCCCTTCTTTTTCTCCTTACCCTTTAAGCTCCTTTCTTTTAAAGGAAATTTTTCCTTTCTTCAATTTTCTAAATTCCCTCTTTAATTTTGTAAATTTAGTCTTTTTAAGAGCACCACCATTAGGGGAGAAATGGGGTCTCAAAAGGGCCTCCAATTTGTGTTTCCTAATTTCAAGTGATTAGAGAGGGATTTGAGGTGTACCAATGAGAGTGCTCCTTTGTGTGGGGCAATGGTATGTTGAGGTTGTGGGAGGAGGGAAGAGGAGGCATGTGGACAAAGGGAGGAGGAGGGGGGGAGGGAGGAGGGAGGCAGGGGGAGGGAGGAGGAGGACGAGGAGGAGGAATGGGACGTGTGGAAGAGGAGGAGGGAGGAGGGAGACAAGAAGGAGGATGGGGGGAGGAGGAGGGAATTCACATTCAAAATTCAAAATTCAAAAGTTTGACTTTGGAGGATGGGGGGAAGGAGGGAGAGAGAGGGAATTCAAATTCGAAATTCAAAATTTTGACTTTGGGAAAAGTGCCCCCTCCTTGGTGTAAGAGGTGGCCCCCTCCTGGGTGTAAGAGGTGGGATCAATTGGGCTTAACCCACCTAGGTAGGGGGCTTAGGAATCCCTTGGACCCCACAAGAGGACTTGCATTAGGCCTAATGCATTTCTTAACCCATTCCTTATGAGGCCCTTTTAAGACCCCAATTCTCCCCTAATGTCCTTATTTTTCTTCCTTTTTGCTCTTAGTCATATCTTTTTTTTTCTCTTAAATTTCTCTTTCCATTTACCATTTTTTGATTTTTTTACCTTAACTCTCCTTAATTCCTCTTTCTTTCCTTTTTAAAGGTAGTCAATTATCCTTTTGGTTTTTTTTCTCCCTCCATTTAGTCTCCGTTCCTTTTTTCCTAATTATCTACTTACATCCCTCTACTAAATACTCTTCTTGCTCTCTATCAAATTCCCCTTACCTTAATTTTATTCTTTACATCCTTAGCCCATTTAATCATCTTTAATTTCTTCTTCTTCTTGGCATACCTTTATATAGATTAAAATTAAAAAAAAAACCTCTCCTAACCCATTCCTTTCTTTTAACCCCCCTTTTTTCCCCCATTATTTCTATTAATTTGTATTAAATCCCCCCCCCCCTTTTTTTCCACAAGGGTTCATTATTTTCTCTCTCTTTAACCTCTAAACTGATCATTCTACCCAAACAATCTCATATGTACATTAGCTTGATAAGTGTATGGCCAAGCATTGATTTTTATTGTGACTCTGATAACAAGGGAGGGGTGTTTATTATGACAGCTGTCTTCCCAACTAAAGTTAAAATTGGTTCTCACTATTTTTGCTTGTTGGACGGTGGTAGGTAGGTAGACTCCCCTCTTCAATAAAAGTGATGTTGCCAATGACTTATCAAAGCTCTCCTACTCATATTTCCTCTTTTAGGAATAATTGTTCATCCTTTAATGATGCTACTTCATTTTTTGTGTATGTTTATTTCAAAGTTTATCTATTAAACATCTCTCATTCCTACTCTAAATTGTCTACTCTTCATATGGAAAGGGATATTGTAAATGTCTTCTACACATACACACACACACACACACACAAACCCCCTAACCCTCTCTGGTTTTGACACTCACTCACCTACGACGGCCCCGTGGGTGGCCAATTACTAGCCGTGCATTGGTTACCATCGGTGATAGAGTAGCCACTGCCCATGCCCTTGTGGCATGTGAACTAAATGATGTTAGTTTTGGTGGCAATGCCCACCCCACCCTTTGACGCATGGCGCTACTACATGCATCCTTCGTTCCTCTACACTTGACACTTCTGCATTCTCTATCATTGCCTCTCCAACTACCCCCGTTGTTGTCCATTGTCTACCATTAGCACCCGATGCTGCTTCCCCATCTGTCACCCTCTGCCATTGGTGCTCTGTGTTGCTCCCTTGCTCTCCATTGCAAGCCGGGTCGCCACTGCTTGCCTCACATAGCCCCTACCTCTGCCACCTCCTCCCCACACTACTTGCCTCCCCCTTCAATCCTCCCTTGACACCTCTACTCATCTCCTCCACACCTCCACCTCCCCTCCAAGCTAGCGGCCTTCATCCTCCCCATCCAAAAAAGTAGAAAAATGCCAATCCTAACCCTAACCTTGCCCACTAACCTTAAGTTATTCTAGGTTAGGTTAGGCGGGTAAGTTAGGTTAACTGACAATTGGGTTAGTTGGACTTATTGGTCAGTTAGACTAATTAGAAAGCTAGGTTGGTTAGGTTAATCAAGTAGTTAGGCTAACTAATTAGTTAGGTTAACCAAGCTAGGTTTAATTTCTTTATAATTAAGTCCCTTCACACCTACCCTTAAGGCCCAAGACCTCCCCAAAAGGCCTAAATTTCCCCCTAATTTAAGCCTCAGTAGATCACCCATTTGGGACCCAATTTGGACCTCGTTTGGACCCAATTTCACACACAAAAGTACCATGCTACAAGGTACTTTTCTAGCCCACTATGCACCATTTCAACATCCCTAGCACTCGTTAATTTGTGCTCCCATGTGGGCTAATTTTCGTATTAATTCACTCATAAGTTTCACTCTCATGACCTTCAATTACCGATCCATTTGGACTAGCACATTTCACTCTCAAAGGGAACAATCCTAGGCACATTTTCTAGCATGACATTTCCTAAAATACTAACACATCTCTAACCCCCATAATGCTCCTAATTCAACTTCTAGACCAAAGGAGGCCACACTCAATCACCCTATTGACAAGTGTGCATGCAACTACGATCTGCATGGCATTTATACCAACCATCCTCTCCAAACCCACATCCTCCAATTAATCAAAATCCTCATCCTCCTCCAATCTGCAACATGATAGATCGCCATCATGATGATTATGACATTGACTTGGACAACGATGGCAATAACTTCAACTGCCAAAACTTTAACAACAATGGACGAAGACCCCTGGGAAAGCTTGAACTTCTCAAGTACAATGGCTTGGGTGATCCAGAGAGATTCCTTCAACTCTTTGGTGCCACATGTAGAGCAGGAGGTGATCTATGGCATTGGTTAACGAAGCCACCTTCGAATGATACTTAGATCTTCTAGTAGAGGAATGCACCATATGGGCCCGTCTTTCAAGCTGATTCAAGCACTGATTCCAAACCAAACGTCTTTAAGATGCCCAGCTCTCCAACTGGGCAATATACAATAAGGCCATGGAAGTCCACACAAACATGGGCTGAATGAAATGCCTAATTACCAAATGAGAGCCACACCCAAATGACAAATACATGACATCATGGTTCATTGGCGATTTGAAAAAGAAGAATTTCCAAAGAAATGAAAAGAATCAATAGCTACGAACATTAAGTGCTACTCATGCAGTAGCGATGGACATTGAAGATGGAATGACGGATTCTAACTTTGACAGTGATGTGATGGCAAGGACAAATGCTCAAGAAAAGGCAAATCTAAATCATCTACATAAACCTCTAATAAAAGTCACGTCTCAGCCATGACCAACAAGCTAAGAGACAAAATGATGCAAGCAATGAAGCAAAATATTCAAGCTTCTAAATTGCAACCTCCAACCTATCCAAGGTGAGAAAATGTTTGGTGTCTACATTTTATGGCAAACCATATGGAAATTGAATGGTGCATCTTGAGGTCTAGAATCAATGCACAATCAAATCCACCTCCAAGGCTATGCTTGTGAAGTTGGAGGGCATGATGCATGTTTAACATGTGAAACAACTTATCTCGACCTCAACAATATCAACCAAAACCCATTCCAACATACAAGCAACCAACATTTGCCCAAGCACTGCCAGCTCCAAGATTGTATCCTCTTTCAGTCCAAACCCAAGCTCCGTAGCTACACAAAAATCCATAACAATATGCAAGGCACCAAATCCCCCTTCTCCAGCAGTTCCACTACAACAACTGCAAGACGAGGATGCAGATCCATGATTTGAATATGAGGCTGAGTACCTGGTGTACTATGTAGAAGGAGTAGAGGGATTGATACCGGTCTATGCGAATCAAGTTCAACCAAACACATTTTCAGCACCAATCAAGTGTTATGTTTGTGGAGAAAATCACCAAATCATAGAGTGCCCCCTCGTGGTAACTCCACTACTTTCCAACCACTTTGCAAAGACTATGGCATCGACCATGCTTGCATGGATTGTCCCCTCAAGTCCAAACCCCTACAACAAAATGAAGCTAAGCCTAATGTTCTAGTAGGCATAATTGGGGTTGATCAATAAAGTATAGGGCCCAAAAGCATTGTGTTGCAACCAGTAAAGGTCATCAAATGGCAACAAAAAGAGGTAGCCAAGCAATCATCTCCTATCCAAGCAAAAATCTACTCCAAAAGAAATCACACGGCATGCCAATTCCTTCAACAAGCAAAGAAGCACCAAGTACTTCAACCTCTAATTTGGATCCACTTGTTAAAAATGCTCTCTACCCTAATGCTGAATTGGAGATGGGTCAATTTCAAGCACTCCAACA
Organism: Dipteris shenzhenensis; assembly: GCF_047967505.1. Taxonomy (NCBI): domain Eukaryota; kingdom Viridiplantae; phylum Streptophyta; class Polypodiopsida; order Gleicheniales; family Dipteridaceae; genus Dipteris; species Dipteris shenzhenensis. The sequence continues at coordinate 15,665,172 of NC_141624.1, forward strand.
ATGGGTGGAGAAGGAGCAAGCTCAATTTGAAGTTAAAAATAAAATGTAAGATCTAGTCCCTGGTGGCTTGGTTCCACCAGGTCTTGACACCATACTTGAGCTCTGTCCAGAATGCTCTCCAACGTCAACTAAAAGTTGCATCCCTCTCGAGCATCCTGAGTTGCCTGGTCTCCATCCCCATTGGAATCCTCTTATGGAATTGTCCCAACCTTTGGGCAAGTTTCAAGGAATAGGTTGAATCGACAAATCTCCCTCCACCTATGGAAGAAACAAAAGATGTCCCAGACTCCTAGTCCGATTGGGTGAGAGTGATGATATACGCAATATCATCGTGCCTTTTGATCCATAAAGCAAGCCATCATGGATGGAGGCACAGGTGTGAATGTTTTATCAGAGGATCTCTATGATGAATGGGGTCTACCACCGATGAAGAAAGCTCATTTTAACACCCACCTTGCAGATGATTCATGCACAAAACCCTTGGGCATAGTGGATGGGGTATCCACAAAGGTAGCAGGGATGCACTTTTCCCTCCTATACATAGCCTTTGATCCCCTCAAGATTTTCGATGAAGTTTTACATGGGCGCCCTTGGCTACAGGAAGCATCAATGCTCAATGATTGGGGCATTGATTGACTCTCAATATAAAATTGTGACACGACAATGAGGATCAATGTGGGGATAGGAGCAATCAAACACATTGTGCTGAGACCATTGGATGATACCTCCTTTACCACAACATCTAGCGAATCATCCCTCCCACAACCAAATGTCAAGGCAGATCACACACAAAATAATATCAACAATTGGATCCAAGCACTAGTGACAATCAACAATTACCATGCACTAGATCCAATACTCCCAGAAACTGATGCAAAAATCATAGGAGTAGGATCTCCACTTATGTCTAAAAGTTCAATTGATCCTAAAATTCCAATGTTTATGGCCGACCTTGAATGGGATAGTGATTTGAAGAGACTATCATTGACAGTGATGGCTCTAATGGACCATGGGACCTTGTGAGGGAGGTTGAGAATGCTCAATTGTAAGTCCATGTCTTTGATAATGATTTAGTCATTCTTCTTTCCCTCATGGCTATTGAGCAAGAGATTCTAAAAGAAAGCCGAAGGTGGGAATCGCCGCAAAGCCAAGGTTGAGCATTACAATGAGTTTAAAAGAGTGCAACAAAGGATAGTAGAGTTGTACCTCACCAAGCCAATACCACCAACAACTGAGCCTCCTTAACTTGAATGGGACTAAGAAGGTCTTAAAGGGGCATGCACAACAGATGAACCATTAATTGGGAATACTTTTCCACTGGAAAAATTCCCATTTTAAAAAGTTTTAAAAAGTGAAACCGCATGTGAGAATGAAGAGTGATCCTAACACTACAACAAAGGAAACTCCCCACATTACTACTAAAAGGATTGATGGTGATAATAAGGCCCCTAGTAATGATGCCAGTGCTCAACTGGTTCAAACAAGTAGAGGTGGATATTTGTGAAGTACCAGATTACTTCAAGAACTATACAAGTGGCAGTGCCCCCATAGCCAACCATGGGAGTCATAAGTACAAGAAAGTGATAGCATTGGTGAGACTCCAATATAAGAGAGACCAGTCACCAAAATCAGAACAATCAACCTTGCCCTTGAAGGTATTAGGGAAGGTTCCTGCCCTAAGATATGTGGACCATCCCGAACAAATCCCAAATATGGCACCACGGCGTATGATGAATTGGAGAAGCTCTTAGATGCAAGATTCATTTATGAGATAGAGCACAGTTTCCCATTGTGATTGTGCCTAAACATAACAAGAAGATGTGGAAATGTGTGAACTTAAAGAATATGAATGTGTAAGATATGTCTCTGACTAAGGAACGCACTTTGTCAATGAAGTGATCTAGGAACTTCTCTCGAGATTCATGGTTGTACACCGAAAGAGCACTCCCTATTCTCCACAGGGGAATGGGCAAGTAGAATCTACCAATAAAACCCTATCCATTATTCTCACAAAGGTAGTAGAGCCCAAATGCTCTGACTAGGTAGAAAAACTCAGCTTTGCCTTATGGCCCTATAAAACCAATTTTAAGATCAACAGAGGTTTTATGCCATTCCAAATAGTAGTAGTACAGGATTGCCTCAGTGATAAAGAATCCATGGAAGCATGACTACTCCAACTTAAGAAGCATACTAAAATGAGGTTAAGAGCCTACCATGCATTGACTATAGAAAAAAGATGAAGGAAGGCATGGTTTGATAGGAATCTAGAACCAGATAGATCTTCCATGAATTGACCATGAACACCTCAGCAGAATCAGGAGTCAGAGATCTTGAAAAGGCTCGAGTGGATAATGGCACTATTAAAGGTACACTCCCAATAGTAAAAGTCCGTAATGGTATTCTAAACAAAACCACTATGTGGCTTTGCTCATGTGCGATGGTGGGATACATTCACAGCCCCTGACCACTAGCGATGCTCCTCAAAGGGTGGGTTAGAAATTTTTGGTCGCATAAAAGTCTCAACGTCACTAGCATTCATTTCCTAAGGAATGGGTATTATGTTTTCTAGTTTGAGAAGCCGAAGATGGCTTCAGAGGTAGCTTAGAAGGGCACATGGATGATTAGAAGTCAACCCTTGTCTTGATTTAGCTGTGGGATTAGTCATTTAGCCTGACTCACCACCGCCCTCCAAAGCCCCAATGTAGGTAGAGTTCCCCGACCTACCTCTTTCTCTCTTTCTGCAAGTAGAGACCCTCTGTGCACTGCGAGGTTAGTTTTTGGGTTTAGAAATGGAAAGATTCATAAGCCCGAGAGATAACCCTCAAGCCTGTGTTTTGATGGACCTAGCGGTAGATCCTCCTAATGCCATTCACATGTTGGATGGTGATGGAGCAGAAATGATCCAAAAAGTCTTCTACAAGAATTTTTCCATCTCCTGCCTTTTGTGTGGACTGGGCGGACATTTCATCAAAGATTGTTCATCTAGGAACAACCATAGAATAGAAAGTACAGAGGAACCAGCTCCCCCCCCCATAGGTTGCACAAGCTACAAAAGAAGAAGCTCCTACAACACACCTACTAGTAAGTAAGGAAGCTCATAGGATCTACAAACACAAAGAGGCATTGTTGTTCAAGAATGCTTTTATAAAAGAGTAGAGGAGGAGACAGAGATGCATGACGTAGCTCAAGAAGAAGCTAGCAAATGTCACCAATGGTGGTAGCTGAGTGTTGTGAGGGAGATTGTGCAATAGTAAGGCTTAGTAGAAGCCTAGCCTTAGGTGAAGAGAAGAAAGAAGTAAATCTTACAAAAAAGGAGCTTCCAAGAGCTTATAGACAAGTTTAAGGAGGAACAAATGTCGATGGCTCATCTCTTCGCTTGCATTGGCAGAAGGATGAGAAAGCATGACTATGAGAGGTGGTTACAACTAAAAGAGCATGAGGTGCCAATATTGTAGAAGCTTGTTGAAGAAGAAAAGCTAGCGGCAGAACGAGCTTGCAACCAACCTCAGCAAAAGCTTGAACATGCACAATGGGGTTGATTTCAAAGGAGATAGGGAATGCAATAGGTATAGAGTTGTGAATAATTGTGAAGCCAAGAAAGAAGAAGGATCTTCATTTGTTCATTATAACATACTCCTTGAATTCTAAGATGAGGATATGAGGTAACCTCTCGAAAACCTTTGTGATAAGTGGTTTGGAGTGCCTTGAACAAGATTGCGGATTCAAATCCAACGAGGGACCTACCTAGATTATAAAAGAAGAGCAAAGGCTTAACTTTTTTGAAGGGCTGAGAATGTGCAAAAAGCGACATCAACATGAGACATGGCAACATCAGAATGATTTGTCGGCAAAAGCATCCTTCATTGGGACATGTGGCAAACTTGTAAGAATATGTGGTAAAAGAGTCCACATAGGCCTGTTGGCAATCGAAAGGCCATATCATTAGGCCATGTCATTAGTGGAGGCAGTGGTCCATAGAGCAGTGGACAAGTGGTAAATTGGCCCAACTAGCAACCCATAGAGGCAATGGATAAGTGATGTATTGGCCTAACTAGTGATCGAAAGACCATGTTATTAGTGGAGGCAATCCATGTGGCAATAAGCCATAGAGGCAATGGACAAATGGCAAACCGATTGAATTAGTTGGAAACTAAGCAGATGCTCCAAGTGACGAGAAAAAGGGTGTGCTCTACTGATCTAGAGGATGGTGTGCTTGAATGAGAGGTAAGGAATACTCGTGCAAAGGGTCAACAACCATGTAAGGGAAATTTTAAGAATTTCAAAAAAAAATCACATTGCAAAAGTTGCAAATTCTAGGGCATGCAAGGCATCTTTTTTGCCAAAAAGAGAGAGAAAACTTTGACTAATTATAACTTTTAATTGTTCTCTTTGATTTGATATTTATTTGGATCAAATCGTATAGCACATCTTGTTCTACACAATGCATTAATCCATGGCTTTCAATGCACTCAGCTATATAAGTGACATCTTATTAGGATTGGATGAGTTCATTGGTACCGAGAAGGTTGAAAGCTTTCGGAAGTGATGTCTTATCTGGAGTGGATGAATTTAGGCACATTGAGAAGGGCAAAGATATCAACAATGTTATCCCTTAGTACTTGGATGATTTCAATGCACTCAACTACAGAAGTGATCTCTTATCAAGAGTGGATGAGTTCATTAGTACCGAGAACACAAAAGATTTCAGAAGTGAGTGGATGAATTCATGCACATTGAGAAGGGCAAAGATTTCAAAAGCATAGTCTTACCAAGCATGGATGACATGGATATTGATGCAAATGCCCCGACGATTTTATCAACGTCAAGGATGAGATCAACGAAGAAATATTTAGTATTTGACTTTGATTGTGAAAAGATCGAGGATGCAAAATTTCATGATGGAAAAAATGCACACATACAAAGAATGATATGTTTTACCCAAATACAGGTTCCGAGGGTGTTGGTCACCTATAGTCGTGTCGTTGCTCATTGTAGCATAGGTGTTCACAAGTGTAGCATAGATCCTCGGGTCATGTTCTAGTGAGAGGTATAGGCTAAAGTGTGGAAGGCAGGTCTCATGCCTGCGTGATGAGAAAGAGAGCTTGATCATAACGATTGATGGAGGCTCTCACCTCCACGGGAGTTCAAGGGTTTAGAAGGGAATTTCATGATTTAAAAGGGGGACAAGGTTGAGAGAGCTAACTAGGAAATCTAGGGTTGAGAGGGGGTTGCAAGGTTTTGGAGGAGTCCAAGGTTAAGGAGTGGAGAGCTAGTCTCCTTCACAGATTTGAGGATTAAGGGTCGAGGAGGAGGGACAAGGAAGGAGGAAGAGAGAGGAGAGTGGAGTAGGAGGGAGGGACAAGGAGGGAGGAGGAGGAGGAGGACGGAGGAAGGAGGGAGGAGGGAGGAGGAGAAGAAGAGAGGAGGGGGGGAGGAGGAGGAGAAGGAGGGAGGAGGAGGAGACGGAGGAGAAAGATGAGGGAGGAGGAGGAGAGGGAGGAAAAGGATGAGGGAGGAGGAGGAGGAGGGGAGAAGGAGGAGGGAGGAGGAGGAGGGAGTACAAGGGTAGAAAGTGCAAGGTTAAAGGCATGTTGGAATATGATAGTGTAAGAGAGCATGGATGCAATGGAGATTAAGCACATGAACACAATAGTGAGCTTGAACACTGAACCCCAAAGACTAGGAGCTTCATTCCATTGAGAGATAGTTATACATGTTGGTCTCTACACAATTCGTAGGTACCTCCATGGTGGGACCTCTTTTGCAGGAGACGTTCGAGTCCCTCCAACTTTGGGGGGGACCTTTTGGGTCCCTACACAAAGTGGGGGGATCTTTTGGGTCTCTACACAAAGCGGAGGGATCTCAGAAAGTGTAGGCTTTTAGTCTTTCTCTCTCTAGAGCTTGATTTTGCAAGTATGATTAGATCTTTTCTAGATAGGATTTTGGCTATCCTCATCCTTTCAGATTTATCATACCATCTTTCAGGCTCAAGATATTACAAGCAGAGCTTTCCCGCTACTCTACATACATAATGCTCTCATAGTTGTTGTCCTACACTACACTTCTGGCCCTTGTTGCCACAGGGTTGACAACTTCCTTAGACTGATTTGATTATCCATCCTTAGGTTATGGTTGAGTCTGCAGACGATGTTGTGCTGCGGTTGTCTTTACCCAATGAGTATGGTAAAGATGGTGGTAGTGATAGATGGAGCGAGCTTATTGTCGATCTTTTCCTTATAATCCACGAACATTGTAGATTGTTTGCTCTGTTTTTAAGAAGCCAATGTCAACCATTTCTTCAAACAAACACACATAACACCCTTGAAGAGATATGGCCCTTTGAAAGAGGCGACTTGTTGTTTGAGTATCTATCTGATTTGGATTGAAGTTGAGGTTGGGCAAACAGTCATCAATGGTGAGGGACACCTCTAGGATGACTACTAAGGCTTCACTGTATCTTGCACTTTCCTTGAGTGTTTTGTCATAAGTGCTTTGTATAATTGATGCATGTTTTCCAAGGCTCTGATGAGTGTTTCCTGGCTTGTTCGTTTGATTTTAGAGATTCTATTGATTAACAACCAATTGTGAGGTGCATTTGCATTATTTGGATCATGATGATTGGCATCCCACTAGTAGTGATGGGGTACCATATCAAATGTGGGATGCGTGCGAAAGGAAGATGGAGTCTATATGTATTCAAGGAGGTACTTTTCATTGAGCAGCTTTGGTCACGCCAAGCAGACTATGGCTCCAATTTCATGCTGATGTCTAGAGTGATTTATGCTTGGCAGATACTCATTGAAATTTCGGAGAGGACCCATCCTCCTCTTGACTACATGTTTGGGTATTGCCTCTAAAAATCACCAATGGGATTACTGTGCATGGGAATCCTATTTGTATCTTGTTAGATCTCCCTTGTGGGTATGCGAATTGGATTATCCAATTCTTGAAGCTCATTGATGGAATCATTAATGGCGTCTTCCATTAAAAACTCAAGGGAGATTGGAGGAGGTAGTTTTCATTGAGCAGCTTTGGTCTACGCCAAGTAGGCTATGGCTCCAATTTCATGCTGATGTTTGGAGTGATTTATGCTTGGCAGATACTCATTGAAATTTTGGAGAGGTCCCATCCTCCTCTTGACTACATGTTTGGGTATTGCCTCCAAAAATCACCAATGGGATTATCGAGCATAGAAATCCTATTTGTATCTTATTGCAACTCCCTTGTGGGTGTGCGAATTGGATTATCCAATTCTTGAAGCTCATTGATGGAATCATTAATGGTGTCTTCCATTGAAAACTCAAGGGAGATTGGAAGAGGTACTTTTCATTGAGCAGCTTTGGTTTATGCCAAGCAGGCTATGGCTCCAATTTCATGCTGATATCTGGAGTGATTTGTGCTTGGCGGATACTCATTGAAATTTTGGAGAGGTCCCATCCTCCTCTTGACTACATGTTTGGTTATTGCCTCCAAAAATCACCAATGGGATTATTGGGCATGGGAATCCTATTTGTATCTTGTTGCAACTCCCTTGTGGGTGTGCGAATTGGATTATCCAATTCTTAAAGCTCATTGATGGAAACATTTATGGTGTCTTCCATTGAAAACTCAAGGGAGATTGGAGGAACATGTGGTCTTGGGGGAGAGGAAGAGGTTATAGGGAAAAATCTTGTTGGTAAGAAGGATTTTAGCTTCTCAAAAAAACTACTTAGTTCCTTTGACTGCAAGAGATTGTAAAGCATTGGGTGATAGGGTGAACGTTGAGACTCGTGGCCATACAAGTTGTATTATTCCATCTATTGTTAGCTCTTTGTTCGTCTTGTCATTAAGGTGTTCTGCACCTGCATCCTGCATAGTCAATTGCTCTATCTCAATTTCTCCTGCCTCTAGGATCCTTTGGTTCTGTGGCATGTTGCATCTATTTGCTCATTAGTATCACTATCCAAAACCACTAATTGTGGTTGTTTTAGTGCTGACTGTTGGGTTGGTGATCCTTCTTCATGTTGGCAATTTGAGGAGAACTGTTGAGGTTGAGGCTTGGGCCATTTGGCATGGTGTCGCTTTGTCGATGGCATAAGTTGTAGGCCTTTTTTCCATCTTATTGGATTGTCTTCACCCTGGCATTGTGCACATGTATTAGGTTCCAGTTTGATAGTTGCCAATATAGTGCCATGTGCTAAGAGTGCCTATTTCTTTTGTGAGTGGCTAATGCATTTTACTCTTTTTGTGATGATGGTGCCATGTATGTGGACAAAACAAGTATCTCTTGGGCTTTAATTTGTGCAATTTATTCATGGTACTCGAAACGTGTGGGTGCACTATGCATGACTAGTGAGGTGGGAATTCCTCCTATATGCTTAATTTGTTAAGGGAATCTTAGGGCAGCTAGGACTCAGTCATCACCTCTGAGCCCTAGCTATTGAAACTACCTATATGTGTAAAGGTGTACATATGCTAGTAAGTGCTCGTGATACAATCTAGTCCTATCTATGGAAGACTTGGGGCCCCTAAATCTTCATTATTGTTGGGGATGGCTGGCATGTTGATGTAGTAGCGCTTCAGTCGGCTCCTGTTTATTATTGTTGTAAAGTGGACTCCATCTAGTGTTTTTAGCAGCACAGCTCTGATGGGATTCATTTTTTTGACTCTATAAGGTCCTTCACCTAGAAATTTGAGCTTGCCCTTATGGCCTTTGGTATTGTATAATAAAACCAGGTCACCTTCCTTAATGTCCTTGTCTTTGAGATCGCTATCAATCCATGCCTTCGTTCTTCATTTTTCTATTATCATGGCATGGTAGGCAACTAATCTAGTCTCTGTATGCTTCTCTAATTGGTAGAGTCTTTATTTTAGTGATGCATGATCTCCCATATGTTCTTGTGCTGCTATGCATAGACTGGGCATCACAAATTTTAGTGGGACCACAATTCAAGGCTGTACACCAATTAAAAAGGTGTATTTCTTGTACTAACCTTGAGTGTGGTTTGGTATGCCCCCATAAGGCAGCATTTAGTTTCTCTACCCAATCAAAATGCTTTGGTTCTACTACCTTGGTGAGGACAATACATAGAATTTTTTTTGTGGATTCAGCTTGTCCATTCCCTTGGGAGTAGTAGGGTGTGCTCTTTCTATGGATCACCATAAAGCCATACAAGAGTTCTTGGATGATCTCATTATTGACAGAATGTGTGCCTCTATCTGACACAATTTCAATGGGACATCCAAATCGGGTGATTAAGTTCTCATACAAGAACCTTGATGTGCTTCTCGCATCTGCCTTTTTGACTGATTTAGCTTTTAGCCCATTTGGTAAAGTAATCAGTGGCCACAATGATGTAGCATGCCTATATTCTCTTTGCTGCTGGATGGATGGGACCCACAAAATCAATCCCCCATTTTTTAAAGGGTTTTTGTGCAACAATTGTTGTTAGGGGATTGAAGTCTTTGTGTTGTGGTTTAGAAGTTTGTTGGCATATATCACAGCTTTTGACATATTCATAGGCATCTGACCAAAGTGTTGGCCAATAGTGTCCTACAAGAATGACTTTTCTTGATGTTGCTTCTCCTTGGAAATGTCCATCTGCAATGCCTTCATGTGCTTCAGTGAGGATTGGCATGATCTCATGTGGCATCACACATCTCGTTAAAACTTGATCCTTACCCATCTTGTATAGTTGTCTTGCAATGAGTTGATAGGGTACAATTTTAGAATTAGTTTCCTAGCATCCACTACTTTCATCTTAAGAGGTGTTCTTTCTTCCATTAAGTATCCAATGATGTCTACACACCAATCAGGCACAGCGTCTATTTGAAATAATGTGGCATCTGCTAGGTTATCTTCTATTCCTTCCGTCTCTTCTCCTGTCCTCAATTGTGACATGTGATTGGCAATGAAATGTTGAGCTCTTTTTTTCACCACGATTTTGAAATTGAATTCTTGTAGAAGTAGAAGCCAATGAGTGATCTGGCCTATGGTATGTGGCTGATTCACAAGATATAATAAGACTTGATGATTTGTGTAGAAGATAAAGTCAGTAGCCAATAGATAGTGTCAAAATTTCTTCATGCTATAGATCATTGCCAAGCTTCCCTTTCTGTTAATTCACCTCCACATCATTTAGCTGTCTTCTTGCAAAGTATATTGGATAGTCTTTGTTGTGTTTGCTAGGTTGACATAACAAACTCCCTATTGCATAATTGGAATTGTCAGTATGTACATGAAATTCTATGTCCCAATTTGGTGCCAATAGAACAGGGGTTGTGATCAATCTCCACTTGAGGGTTTTGAACGCTTGTTTGCATTCATCTGTCTGTATGAAGTTGACTAGGAGCTTATATAGGGGCCTTGCAATCATGGCATACCTCAGTATGAATCTTCTATAGTATCCGACATGTCCCGTGAGGACTTGGATTCCCTTGGCATTTAGTGGGGGAAAGTTCCATGATGATCTTTATTTTGTCCATGTCACTTGCAATCCCATGGCTGGTGGCTATAGTAGAAGAAGCGTCTTCAACATTTCTAGGAGAAGTGGATTGGATTTTCCTTGCTCCCAGATTTATCTTGACAACAGTTTCTATATTTTGGATAGTGATCTTATCGGTGCCCCAATCATGGAGTACCGATGCTTCCCGAAGCCATGGTCTTCCCAACAATATTTGGTATGCTATGGCACCCTTGGGAAGATCTAAGATACTAAACTGGAGCGTGAATCTTACACCATAAATTTTTGTTGACGCATTGTCGATGATACCCAATGGCTTCATTTTTGTGTTGTCAGCTTAGCGGATGTTAAATGTGGCTTTCTGCATTGGAGGTAGGCCCCATTCTTCGTATAGCTCTCTTGCCAGAATGTTCACTCCGGCTCCATTGTCTACTATTTCTAGGTATTGACCAAAGGATTTATGCTCTAGCAAGATGGTTACATTCTTTGGGTCATCCCTAGTACCGAATTTTACTGAAATTACATTTTTCTCTTCTTTAGGTGGGGGGAAGTATTGTGAAGATTCGATCCATCCCTTGAAACTTTCCCACATTGTAGGGCAATTTCTTAGTAAGGTCCCAATTGGCATTGTGACGGGGCAGCTTATCAAGCTTGCTAGTGTGGTGCCATCCAATTGGGGATGTTTTGCATGTTGCTCTATTACGTATTGGAAGTTGTTGGGATCAATCACTGTGTCAATGCTGGGTGTTGATGGTGCTCTGACCTCTACTTCTTCCATTCTATTTGCCTCAAATTTCTCTTGTTCTTGTTGTACCCATTGCTTCAAGGCTTGGTAATGTGTCTTTTCAATTTCAGCATTGGGGTATGCCTCCTTGGCTCCTTGGGTGGCACTTTCCATGGATGTGCTAGGCATGATCTCACTGTGTTGTGGGATTGGCATGGCTTGTTTTGCTAGGGGGCTCTTTGCTTTTTGAGCAAAAAGAAGTTTTTGCCATGCTGCTTCTTTCTGTTGTCTTGTTATGGCTATGATGCCACACTATGATTCTCCACACTTATCATCCCTAGGGGTACATCAGGTTTTACTTCTATGGTTGGTTGAGGCTTTGTTCTTAGTGGGCAACCCATGCAAGCATGCCCAACTCCACATTCCTTGCACACAGGTTGGAATGAAATGGGGTTACCCTTGTGTGGCATCCTGCTATGCGGTGGTTTTCTCCATAACCAAAACACTTGGTGGGTGTTCGATATGTGGTGGGCCTTACTTGATTAGCATATATGTAAATTTCTAAGTCAACATTATACTTTTGTATCATTTGGAAGCATTTTTTCACTCCTTTGCCTTGGCGGATGTATCTTGATTGGTTTTTCGAAGGGGGTTCCTTTTTTTCACACATGCAAGCATGTGGTCCACTGTCGCTTTAGGTGCTAACCTCCCTGGCAGTGGCACCAAATGTTGTCAAGGAACATTGAGCCTAGCACATCCACAAAAAGTGCAACCCAAGGAGCCAAGGAGGAATACCCTAATGCTGAAATTGAAAAGACACGTTACTAAGCCTTGAAGCAATGGGTATGACAAGAGCAAGAAAAAATTGAGGTAGACAGGATGGCAGCAACAGAGGTCAGAGCACAATCAACAACTAGCATTAACATGGTAATTGATCCCAAAAAACTTCCAATAGATAATAGAACAACATGCAAAACATCCCCAATTGGATGGCACCGCACTAGAAAGCTTGATAAGCTACTGTGTTACAATACCAATTGGGACCTTAATAAGAAATTGCCCGACGTGGGAGATTTTCAAGGGATGGACTGAATCTTCACAATACTTCCCCCCACTTGAAGAAGAGGAAAAGATAATTTCAGTAAAATTCAATGCAAGGGATAACATAAAGAATGTAACCATTCCGCTGGAGCATAAAGCCTTTGGTCAATACATGGCAATAGTAGACGACAGGAGTGAACATTCTAGCAAGAGAGCTATATGAAGAATGGGACCTACCTCCAATGCAGAAAGCCACATTTAATATCCGCCTAGCTGATAACACCAAAATGAAACCATTGGGTATCATTGACAATGTGTCAACAAAAGTTTTTGGTGTAAGATTCACGCTCCAGTTTAGTATCTTGGATCTTCCCAAGGGCACAACAGCATACCAGATATTGTTAGGAAGACCATGGCTTCGGGAAGCATCAGTACTCACTATCTAAAATATAGAAACTATTGTCAAGATAAATCTGGGAATAGGGGAAATCAAACCCACTTCTCCTAGAAATGTTGAAGACACTTCTTCCACTACAGCCACTAGTCATGCATCCCCTATCCCTACCAATGTGAAGAGAGTGGGAGAGAAGGAAGGAGTATCACTTGCAGCTTTCTCACATACACAATGGGGGAATATACACAAAGGTGGAAGCTGAAAACAGTTTTTCTCTTCTTAGGTGTGAAAGCCAAAAGAACCTACAAAAGGAATAGGTGAACCCTATATGTGGGTCTCAAAACAAACTTAACGAACTAAGGTGGATACTGACCGAGCCACTAACTAGAGTACATAAAGATAGCTTTCATCTAGCTATTATTCATGGGCAGTGTACTAACTACATTTGCAGCTAACAAGTCGGTGACATAAATGCACAACGGTCACCCTGGCATATTATGAGTGGAGCTCGATATCTCAACACTTCCCCTCAAGCTCAATCCCAATTTTTGCACACCAAGTAGGTCTCTTAACTTTCGTAGCTTCTCTGTGCCCAATGCCTTCATGAATGTGTAGCTACCTGATCCTCTGTGCTGACATAAACTAGATCAATAAGACTTACTAGAACCTTCTCCCACACATAGTGATAATGCACCTGAATGTGCTTTGTTCTAGCATGATAGACTGGGTTATTTGCCAAGTGTATACAACTCATGTTGTCACAATAAATGACAACTAGCCCATTTGTAGACTGTTGCATATCATAAAGTAGCTTATGCAACCAAGCTGCCTCACATGCAGCCATTGCTGTACCCCTGTACTCAACCTCTGTGCTCGACAAGGCAACTGTAGGCTGCTTCTTGCTGCTCCAAGTGACTATAATACTCCCAGAAGAGAACACATATCCACTAGTAGATTGTCTATCAGAAATACTACCAGCTCAATCAGCATCAGTGTATCCATGCAACTATATCTGAACCCCAGTCTCATAAAATAGTCCATACTACAATGTGGACTTTACATACCTCAGTATGCATCTAGCCGCATCCAAATGCGGTTTCCTTGGAGCCTGCATAAACTAACTTACCAACCCAACAGAGCATAGCTCAAATCTGGCTTGGGGTAATAGTCATATAAATCAAACTTCCTACTATGCGTCTGTACATAGTAGGGTCTTCCAGAAGATCACCTGCATCTGTGCTCAACTTCACATTCTGCTCCAAAGGAAGTGAAATAGGCTTACAGCCTGTCATCCCATATTTGGATAGCATGTCCAATCCATACTGCCTCTGCAAGAGCCATATCTCACTTGTGGATCTAATCACCTCAATGCCCAAGAAGTAATGCAACTCTCCCAAATCCTTCATCTCAAACTTCTTCTTCAATAGCATTTTCACATGAAGGATATCTTCATCACTATCACCTGTGATGATCAAATCATCAACATAAATGACAAGCAGCATAATGCCTTTCTCTGATTTTTTAAAATAAAGTGAGAAATCTGCCTTGGAAACTGAAAGCCAATAGTGACAAGATACTGTCCTATCTTGTCAGACCATGCTCTGGATGCTTGCTTCAAGTCATACAAGGCTTTCTTCAACCTGCAAACAAACTCAAGATGACCAGCATGAACATAACCTGGTGGCTACTCCATATAGACCTCTTCTTGCAAATCACCATGCAAGAAAGCATTCTTTGCATCCATCTAATGTAAAGACCATCCCTTTGATGTAGCCATAGTAATGACTGCTCTTACAGCTGCCATCCTTGCAACCAAACTAAATGTTTCTTCATAATCAATGCCATATGTCTGTGCATACCCCTTGACAAATAATCTTGCCTTGTATGTGTTCACAGAACCATCTGCATTGTGCTTCACCTTATAAACCCACTTGCAGCCAATTGCATTCTTGTCTTTAGGCAAAGGCACCAATTGCCATGTAGCATTTGCTTCCAAGGCATCCATTTCTTCATCCATGGATTTCTCCCATTTTTCTTTTCCCATGGCTTGCTCAAAAGAAGTGGGTTCTGGTTCATGTATCGCTTTGACCATATAGGCATAGTGAACGGTTGTAAATCCATCATATTTCAACCTATCCACAAGATACCTAGCTCTAGTAGACCTCTACAAAATAGGCTCACTACCAAGTGCTATCAAAACATCCCTTGTCTTCCTTACTCCAGGTGTAACAATAGAAGGAATGCCCAACTCATCATCAAGGCTCCTGAGCCACTGGGTTCACCATCCACATAAGGGTGACCTACATTCACATTAATCATGGGTTCATCTACTTTCTCTTTTCCTTTTCATGATACTTGCATACCACTATCTACATTGCTTTGAGGAGATTCTCCTTATCTCAATCTACCTAAAGTATGTGAACCACTCCTAGAGGACACTACAGGTTCACTAATATTTTTTGACTGCTACTGTGAATTTTGTGCAGCATTACCAATTTGTGCATCTACATCATCAATCACATTTACTGGCTTATACCAGCTGCTCATCTCATCAAAAACATCTCTGCTTACTGTAAACTTACGAGTAGAAGGGTTATAGCATCTTTACCCTTTTTGCTATAGAGAATAACCAATAAAGATGCACTTCTCAGCTTTTGGATCCAACTTGGATATCAACTCATCTGGCACATGAACATAGGCAATGCAACCAAAAACTTTTAAATGAGAAATATCTGGTTTCCTACCAGTATACATCTCCTTTGGCGTCATGTCATGTATTGCTACAGTGGGTGTCTTGTTCATTATGTAGACTACTGTAGCAACTGCTTCAGCCCAATAATAATTTGGCAGGTCTTTTTCGTTGAGCATGGCATGAGATACCTCTCCAATATGCATGTTTTTCCTTTCTGCGAGTCCATTTTGCTGTGGGGTATGACTGCATGAATATTGTTGCTTTATGCCATGCTCCTACAAGAACCTTGCAAACTCATTTGAGAGGTACTCTCCCCCTCCATCTGACCTTAGGCATTTTATTTGCAAGCCTATTTCTTTTTCAACCATAGCTTTAAAAGCTTTGAAATGCCCAAGCACTTCACTTTTCTTTTTCATAAAATACACCCAAAGTTTTTTGCTGTAGTCATCAATAAAAGTGACAAAATAATGACAGTCTCCAATAGATGTAGCTTTAGTAGTCCACACCTCAGAGTGGATTAAATCCAATGGCCTCTTACTCTCTTGAACATGTCTAGGAAATGGTTTCTTGTTTTTCAAATTGATAGGCTTCACAAACCTTATGCATTTCTGCAACCTTGAACTTAGGCAATCCTGCAATAATATTTTGGGCCTGCATTAATTTAAGTCGCTGTACATTAACATGACCAATGCGTTTATGCCAAATGTCAATATCTGCAACTACACCGGTCCCATATGCAAACATTGCTACACTCAATTCAAGCATGTCCGCATCCAACGTAAACATCCTGCCCTTCTTCTTCCCTTTTTCTATCTCAAACCAAACTCAGCTAACTAAGATGGCATACTAACTGAGCCACTAACTATAGTACATAAAGATAGCTATCATCCAACTATTATTCATGGGCGGTGTACCAACCGCATTTGCAGCTAACAAGTCGGTGACATAAATGCACAACAATCACCTTGGCATATCACGAGTGGAGCTCGATATCTCAATAACCAATGTACTAAAGCCCATCAAAGGAGATACACAAATTGGCATCAATAACTGGATACAGATGTTGGCTACAATAGATAATTTGTTGTAAAACAACACATCTAATGTTGCCAGATGTAGATGCCCAAATGGTACAACTAGAAGCACCAATCTCGAGCAATGAAGTAGAAGTAGTGACAGGCGTCGAATGGGATAATGACCCTGAAGAGTCCATAATAAAAGGCTATGTGCTGACATAGAGTGGGATATGGAAACAAAAGATGATAATGCAACCTTGGAAGGCCAAGTATTTGACAATGACTTGGCAATCCTACAGGCACTCTGTTGAGAGATATGGTGCCATGAGCACATGTAGAGCAAAGGTATGGGCAAAGGATAAGCTGCCACATGGCATGGAGGAGATATCCCACATGTGAGCAAGCAAATGGATGTAAGTACCCTCACCTATAAAAGGGAGGTTCATTTGAAGGAATATCATTCAAGCACTTTGCACTACCTCAAGATTCTCTTTATGAGTCCAAGCTAATCTATCTTGGAACCTAATTGACTTGAGATACATGTCATGAGCACTCTCTTCATCATGTTTCCACATAGGTTCCATCCACCTTAGAGCGCTCCATAGATCCTGAGGCACACATGTTTTGTCATGGTATCAGAGCATAGGTTTAGCTCTCCTAGTTTAGCTCATCAGTAGTTCACTAGGATTGCTCCCATTCCTAGATTAGTTTCAGAATGTAAGATTAGTTTTAGATCTCGAGAGTTCTTGTGACAATTCATTGAGAGAAAGAGCGAGAGAAATCCAGCTTCTTGAGAGAATTCCGTTCATTGCACTTCTTCTTGAGAGATCTTGGAGAAGGAGATTAGTGAGAGTGTGAGGAATGTTCTAGAGAGACTATATCTCTCTATCCTAGTCTATGATCGGCCCAGTGAGCAATCCTCCCGCAGTTCAAAGCCTCAACCAAACAAGCAGTTGAGCTCAATACGACTCTACCTAAGGCATCTCAGATCAAGAGACCTATCCTAAAGCTCACTGGCTACACACAGCCAACAGCCTGCTGCCAAGCTTGCAATTTCCTTTCTGGTTGCGTCGACAGCCAACGGAAGCACTCCTGCAGCCTTCTTATTCAGGATTCAGAATCAAGCAACTCGGGCAAGGAACCCCTCTTGTAGACAGGAGAGTACTCATGCTCCCCCTTTGACTCTCAAACCTCGCGCTGTCACGCAGACTCAAACCGCAGCTCATTGCATGCAAGCTCTCCTCCTTGATGAATATCGGTGGTGCCATTCGTCCCAGGTAGTCCTTCATTGTCTTGCTGTAATTTAACGAGCAACCTCTGGAAACTCAAGCCAGCCCGTTGCCTTGACTCAACGAGCTTTTGCCAGCGACCTCCAGCCTGGATCTGAAGCGGCTCCCTCTGCCAGTACGCAATGTCCACAGCCCTCAATAGCCACCGGTAGTGCTTCTCCATGGGCTCCATCTCCACCACGACCAATAACGAAGCTACGCCCATCAACTACCTCACAGCAGCTTCAGCGTCCATGAGCAACGCTTCTCCAACGACCTTCTGTGCACGTAAAGGTCTTGGCTACACGCAAATAACCCGCACAGTTTCGGCCACCCCTGCCTTGCATGATTAATCGCAGTCGTACAGAGTTTGGATGGGACATCGCTCCACACCCAGCAGACTTGAGTCCGTATCAATGACCTCACAACCACACACAACACCTCTCTAACCTGCCAACGCTCCATCGACTGGCTTGCAACCATGCTTCATCGCAGAGGTGATGCTGGAGTAAATTGCGCCTGTGTGTGTAAAGGTCGAGATGAGCGAGATGAAGGCGTCTGATTTCCACCGGAGGCACGCAACAATGCAGAGGGTGAAGAAGCAGCAGAAGCAACCGGTCCAAGATCAAGTAGCACGCTGGCTTTCATCCACAGCGCGCCACTGGCATCACCGACCTTATCCTTCTCTTTCCTAAGGTTCCACAATCGACACGTGGTAGTTATAACCAAGGTTAGTTAGAAGTAGTCTATGGTCTTACTAAGGTTGGTTTAACCTTACCTTGGTCAATGGTAAAATAAATAACCATGATTAGGGGTAGGATTAGTTAAGTGCCACCTAAGCACAAATTTGTAAGCTGCATGTGAATAGACTCTGCCACATCATCAAGACCCCCTCTTCTTCACAAAAGCTTCGACAAGCCATAACTTCCAATCCAGGAAGAATTTGCACACGCTCCAAAAAGGAAAAGTGATCGTCTTTTCGAGCTCTACGCGCCTGTCAAGTCAGAATCATTGTATGCAATTAGACACTGCCAATATTGAAAGAATTCAATTGGTAAGACCTTTGCAACAAATGAAAAAGCAACGCATGAATGTAAAAAACATGCCGAAAGCACAAGTGTATGAGATGACCATAGCAGGAAGCATGGCATCCACACATAAAGCATCAAGGCACATGGAAGAACAAAGCATCATGCATGAAGCCACAGAAGGAAGAAGTTTGCAGATTGAAGAATCAACAAGTCAAACTACATGGAGTCATCATCAAGCCATGAGCAGAATGACATGAACAAAATGTATTGAAAAGCAAAAACCTTGCCAACCTTGCCTATTATGTTTTTGTAATCAAACCTGACCACCTGAGAGTAGCTATGAAAGCACCCAGGGGAGGTATTGACATGTAGAAGCCACACTTGACCACCTTAAGTAGCAATGCATGCACTAAGGGGAGGTGATGGAATGTAACTCACATCTGACCACCTTGCAGTAGCCAAAGGATTATGGCACCAAGGGGAGGTGTTGAGAGATATGGTGCCATGAGCACATGTAGAGCAAAGGTATGGGCAAAGGATAAGCTGCCACATGGCATGGAGGAGATATCCCACATGTGAGCAAGCAAATGGATGTAAGTACCCTCACCTATAAAAGGGAGGTTCATTTGAAGGAATATCAATCAAGCACTTTGCACTACCTCAAGATTCTCTTTATGAGTCCAAGCTAATCTATCTTGGAACCTAATTGACTTGAGATACATGTCATGAGCACTCTCTTCATCATGTTTCCACATAGGTTCCATCCACCTTAGAGCGCTCCATAGATCCTGAGGCACACATGTTTTGTCACACTCATGGCCATTGAATAACCCAACCTCTCAACCCTCTAACACAATCCAATAGCAATCGGTCCAGGAAAAAAAAGGAGGGTGTACAGTGCCAAAAGGCCAAGATAGAGCACTTCAACCAATTCAAAAGAATGCAGAATAGAGTGGTTGAATTGTACTTAACTAAGCCCACAAAAGCACTTGAGTCCCCAAATTTTAAATGGGATCCTAAAGGGCTTAAAGGTGTTTGTATGGCTGAAGAACCACTCCTTGGGAGTGCGACTCCTATTGAAAATCCATCATTGGTCTCACAAAGCAAAAAGCTTAGAAAGTTCAAACCCAATGTGAGAATGAAGAGTGAAATGGTGAATAGTAACAAAAAAGAAGAACATGGGAACACAGGTGAACTGGACCAAATATCTTCCAGTGTAGCTAGCAACCAAGCAAGCACCTCAAAGTGACATGAAGGCATAAGGAAAGTTTTTTATTACTTCAAAACTACACTATAGGAGAAGCAGCAATAGCAATTCCTAGGCCAATCAGGGAATCGGAGCTCAAAGAAACATTGAATATTGAGGATATCCTAGTTTATG
The DNA here is from genome assembly GCF_047967505.1 of Dipteris shenzhenensis. Lineage (NCBI taxonomy): Eukaryota > Viridiplantae > Streptophyta > Polypodiopsida > Gleicheniales > Dipteridaceae > Dipteris > Dipteris shenzhenensis. Next base: position 15,685,161 of record NC_141624.1, read on the forward strand.
AAGGACTAGCCAAGACAAGGAAACTGAATCTTGCCTTGAACGGTGAAGAAGAAAAGCCTGTATACAGTAGTGAACAAATCACTCTAGAAGAAGAAAATGAATTGAAAGCATTACTAATGGAATATAGAGATTGCATGGCTTGGTCCTACAAAGAAATGAAAGGGATTTCCCTAGAAGTTGCAGTACATACCATACCAATAAGGGAAGGATCCAAACCAAAGGTATGTGGACCTTACAGGACAAATCCCAAATATGGCACCCGTGTCTATGAAGAACTAGAAAAATTACTGGATGCTGGTTTCATTTACAAGATCGAGCATACCGATTGGGTGTCACCAATTGTGATTGTTCGTAAGAAAAACAAGAAGCTCAAAATATGTGTGAATCTCAAGAACATCAATGCAGTGACAATCAGAGATCATTATCCCCTACCATTAACTGAAACACTTTTAGAAAGAGTAGTGGGATGATGTGAAGTGTATAGCTTCTTGGATGGGTTTAGCAAGTACAACCAGCAAATTGCACCTCAAGATCAGGAAAAGAAAGTCATGCTATTCAGCTTATGCAATGCCCCATATACTTTTCAAAGGGTAATGTACACCGCCTTCAAGGAATTTCTCAACAAGTTCCTACAAGTCTTCCTTGACGACTTGTGTGTACACTCAAGAATAAAGGATCACTTGAAATGCCTTGAAGAAGTCCTTGAAAAATATAGGGAGTATGGAATCTCTTTCAATCCTCTAAAATGCCAATTCTTGGTCACACATGGAGTAGTTTTGGGACATATAGTCTCTCGACATGGGATTGCAAGTGACATGGACAAAATAAAGATCATCATGGAACGCCTTGGCAATGATCTACAGCATGAAGAAATTTCGACACAATCAATTGGCTACTGACTTTACGTTCTACACAGATCATCAAGCCTTATTATACCTTGTGAATCGGCCATATACCACAGGCCGCGGATCACTGGATGGCTTCTACTTCTACAAGAATTCAATTTCAAAATCGTGGTAAGAAAAGGAGCTCAACATTTCATTGCCAATCACATGTCACGATTGAGGATAGGAGAAGAGCCAAAAGGAATAGATGATGACCTACTAGATGCCACATTATTTCAAATAGACATTGTGCTTGATTGGTGTGCAGACATCATTGGGTACTTAATGGCATGAAGACCACCTCATGAAATGAAAGCAGTGGATGCTAGAAAACTAATTCTAAAAGCTTCACCCTATCAACTCATTGCAAGACAACTATACAAGATGCGCAAGGACCGGGTTTTAAGGAGATGTGTGATGCCACATGAGATCATGCCAATCCTCACTGAAGCACATGAAGGCATTGCAAGTGGACATTTCCAAGGAGAAGCAACAACAAGAAAGTCCTTCTCGCAGGATACTAGTGGCCAACACTTTGGTCAGATGCCTATGAATATGTCAAAAGCTGTGATGTATGCCAACAAACTACTAAACCACAACACAAAAACTTCAATCCCCTAACAACAATCATTGCACAAAAACCCTTTGAAAAATGGAGGATTGAATTTTTGGATCCCATCCATCCAGCAACTAAAGGAACACAGACATGCTACATCATTGTGGCCACTGATTACTTTACCAAATGGATTAAAGCTAAAGCAGTCAAAAAGGGAGATGCTAGAAGCACAGCAAGGTTCTTGTACAACAATGTGATCACCCGATTTGGATGTCCCATTGAAATCGTGTCAGGTAGAGGCACACATTTTGTCAATGAGGTCATCCAAGAACTCTTGTGTGGCTTTATGATGATGATCCATAAAAAGAACACACCTTACTACCCCAAGGGAATGGACAAGCTAAATCCACCAACAAAATTTTATGCATTGTCCCTCCATCTCTACCTCCCATCATCTTTCTCCCCATGACCTCCACTTTTTCCATCCATCCCCCATCTCCCCCACTCAAGGTAACCATCCTTTTCCCCTCCACCATCTCTCTACCTCTCTCTATCCCCCATCTGCACCTCCAACTCCACCCCCCCCCCCCTTTTTTTTCCCCTTTCCCCCCCAAACACTCTCTGACCCCCCCCTCACCTCCACCATCTACCCCCATCTCCTCCACCCCCCTTTCCTCTTCCCCCCCCATCTCCACCTCCACCCCCAATTCCCTCCCCCCCTCCACCCCCCCCATCTCCAACCCCCCCCCCCCCCCCCCCCCTTCCACCCCCACCCCCTCCACTTCCACCCCCTTCCCCCCCACTTTCTTTTCTTTCCCTCCTCTTCTCCCCCCCCCCTCCAGGAGACACCCCACCGCACCTTGCTTTGTCCCCTCTCTCTAATACTAAGGCCATGGGGCAAGGCTGCCCATGCGCCAGCCAGGCGTGGAGCCTCACGCTACACACCGGCACCCATGCACTAGCAGAGGCGATGCCCACTGATGAATGCACCCACCCGATGCCTACTAGCCCGGCTAGCCTCCACAAAGGGCTTTAAGCCCTCCTTCAAAAACTCCTCCCCCCCATCCTTTCGCACCACCCCGCCTCCAAAATCTCAAAAACCCCCCCCTCCACCTCCACTACCATGCAACGTTCCCTCCTGTTTTTTTGTCTTTAAAAAAAAACCTAACCCTAATCATAGCTTAACCTAGGGTTAGGTTAGACTAAGCTAGGTTTGGTTAAGTATGATAGGTTAGGTTAGATAGACTCTATATAGGTTAGACTAACTATACTCCAGTTAGTGACCTAACTACAGCTAATTAGGATAGTTACTGTAACTACATAGTTAGCCTAACTTCCCTAGTTCAATTAGTCCATCTAGTTAGAGTTTAGGACAATTCACACCATACTTAAGACCAAGGACTCCCCCCACAAAAAGGGAACATTTTTACCCCTACTTTAACCTCTCGTAACTCATTTGTTTGGGACTCAAATTTGATCCAGATTGAACCACAAATTCACACATAGAACTATGGGAACTTTTCCAACCAATCCCACATCATTTAGGCATCCATAACACTTGTCATATTGCACCCTCATATGGGTCCCTTTTTTGCACTATTTTGCTCATAAGATTCCATTGTGACCTCTGATTGACAATCCGTCTGCACCGGCAAATTTTCCCACTCATGTGGAACAATTTTAGGCACATTTTAACATGATGGTCCCTATAACACTAGCGCTTCTCTAACCCCCTAACATTTTTTACTCCTTTTTGGGAGCTCGTAACTTGGCCGTTTGAAGATCAAATCGCACCCAATTTTATGCCAAGATCCATTCACCCAATGTCCAATCTCAAACGATAATTTTCAAGTCTTTTTACCATCGTTTTCAATCTCGTTAGTCACCATTATTTAGGCACTGATTTCCACTAATCGATTGCATATTTTTGCCATTATCGGGCTACGAAGGCCGAAATCAATTGCGAATTTCAAAGTCAAAGGCACTCACTTAAAGGATACACTTAAGCATTTTGTATGCACCGCAGGTTTTGGACGAAGACTAGCAC